>NC_135499.1:167593868-167893868 GCF_052857255.1 Amblyomma americanum | reverse complement strand
TCGCGGCGTTTGCCACCGGTGCATTCAGTCACAGTCGGAATGAAACTTGGAGCAGGGGAGTTTAAAGTGAGCGCTATCAGTTATCGAAAATCTAGCTTGGACTTTATCTATTAATAAATATAGAAATAGCAAAATATTACTCCTGGATTATTGGGAACTTTATTTTAACCTTTCATATCCAACTTCTACTCCGCACCGACGAGGGCGACTTTTGTGACTTTCTGCAGGGTAGACACTAGGGCTTGTTAGTTCATATTTCAAGAGTGTCTGTCGTTCGAAGTCCTCGTCTTTCGCGCACCCACATCTCACTATCTAGCTCTGGCATCAGGTATGCCTAAATAGATACTTATGCGGAGGAGCAACGCATTACATAAAAGAAAATGCACGAGCTTAACAGAACCATTACACTTTATAAATAATAAACGCTTATTCTATTGCTCTCTCTACATTGTGATGTATGAATTAGTCAACTTATCCAGTTAACTCTTGAATGGGTTGTCACAAGGAACCCTTGAGTTAGTGCCAATCTTAATTTTCTGCTTAATTTCTTTCTCATCACATCGAGCTGGCGAGATACCTGTCTGAATGACTCAGTTTTCCTCTCTCTTCCTAACAGCACGAATTCTTGCGTCGCAAAGTAGTTTTATTGCGCGAATTTGCGATGCCTCTTCTGAAGAAAATCTACAGGTAGACCACAAGACTGACTCCGCAACAAACCATGTTTCCACTCATGCACTTAAATTTTTCTCGTAAAAAAAAAGAGAGAAATCTCGGAAGAACGATAATTGCACAGCAGCGTCGACGCCGCCATCTTGAAATCATCGCTTTTGCTAATCCTTATCACGAAAGCAAATATACGGGACTAAGTATGGTAACCACTGAACTAGGCTCTCGGGCTCTTCTTGGTGCAGCCGAACACGGAAGAACAATATACCTACTCCGGAAATTCGAATTAACATCGCAGGAGCTGTCAGAAGATGTCCACCACCTCATCAAAGCATTAAAACCGCGCGGCGGTTTCATACAATTGAGGTACTTACATCAGCACTTTACTCATCTCATTCTCGCTCTCGATTGATTGCTCCTAATTTGGCAACTGTTGCGCCATCGCATGTCTTTTTCTTTTGTTTTTTTACTACGCATACAAAGTGCCCGAGCACACAAAAAGCTAAGCGGGAACGTTGCGTTGTGCAAGCATCGCAACTTACGTCAATCTTAGTATATGACAAGTGAGTGCTTAGTCCCCCAGGCAGGCTTCGCTTGTCCAACGGACTCGTACGGGCGGAGCAATTGAGTGAGGCCTGTTACCAGTCTGCGCCCGCCGTTGGCATCCAATTCCCATCCGTCAGCGAGCAGTTTGGCGGCGGCGTGTCGTAGAGCATGATTAAGCCGGAACCTGCCTCCTGGGACCAGCTTCATTTCCGGTGTCGTCTTCCGGATTCGTAGATGAACAAAACACGCAAGTCACGCAGCCGCGGGCGACCGTTGATCACGTGCAAGTCGACGTGCTGCGGAGTCCTTAGAGCTCCTGCTTCAGACCAAGTTGCTTAATATACGAGAGTGTGAGCTAAAACTGTTAATAATATTAAAACGAGGTTCTATGGGGTTAGAAGGAATTTTTTAGGAGTGCGATCATCACCGGTCGCGGACATTAAAGAGTAGCTGCGTTGTTTTAATTGCAATTCTGTTTAACTTAACTCCGAAAGCTTTTTAATTATCACAGTTAAGTGCCTTATCGTAGCTACATGAGGGGTGTCCGGAAAGTAAGAACACAAAGCGCGTCACCCGGCGAGTTACAAAGCTACTCGAAAGCTGAGAGCATTGCCATATACTTTGAACCTTCAGCTTACCTCTCCGTTCTGGTTTACAATGCTTCACCGGCGCATGACCGGGTAGCCAACTTTACAAATACCTGCGATAATGCAGACGCCGCCAATTGTGGTGTGCAATCCGTGATGAACCTTCTCCATGCACGCAAGAGGCGGACCACCAGCGGCCATTCACAACCTGACCTGTGCTCTTTACGACAAGACTTAGAACAGCGACATTGTGGTGAATTGGTGCCGTGAATTCTCGGCAAGCAGAGCCGATGTTCATGACGAAGAAGCGAGCGGGAGCCTATCTGTTGCCATTGATGACATTCTCCTAAGGATCAAAGGTGTAATTCTATCGCCTGCTTCATGACAGCGCCCGGTTGTTTACGGCGCACGTCACCACCTTGCTTGCAGCAGATTAAAGCGGAAGATTTTGTAGCCTGTCGTGCATATTCCGGACCTGGCGCTCGGTTATTTTCACACGTCTGTTTATCTGAATAAACGTCGCGCGGGAAAACCATTCGCCGTTAAAACAATCGCAAAAATTCCAAATGTCTAAAGGCACAACGTCACTATAGATTACGTGCTTTAATCTATACTCTACTATGCTTTTATTCATTGTCACCTTAATTATTGTATCACTTCTTGGGATCAGACATATCATTCTCATCCTTCCGCACTTCAGATTATACAGAACCAGGCGGTCCGTATAATTACTTGGTCAAATAGGGATTCCTCCATTACCCGATTATGCTCTCAGCTCAACATCCTTACCATTTTAGAACGATAAGTTTTAAACTTGGCATATTTGCTAATCTTGTGTTAAATAACCGTAACCTTCTGAAGTACATACACATTCATGAACTGCTGAACCGTAACCCTACTAGATTTGCATCCCACAATAATTTTGCACTACCAAAAGTTCGAACTAATTATGGAATTCAGACTGTTGGGTTTTCTTAAATAAAACTATGAAATTCATTGCCTCAAGGATTAAAACCGTGTCATCTACATCGTCACTTGAACATAAATTCCGCTCGTTCGTCCTCTATTCCTGATTATGAAGCTGTTTTAATCCACATTATATCTTTCTGGTTTGCTCCCTGATCGAAACTTCACTTTTTGGTACATTTGTTGTTTGGACTTCATAATGTGGTATTTTTAAATATCGCAAATAAGTTTGTACTTATATGCAATGCTGCTTCATTTTGCTACATGTACGTTTTTGCGTTTGTACACAGAGGTCCCACTACAGTGCCGAACTTTGGGACCTCTTTTTGTAAGCTTCTGTGTAAACATAGCATTTGTAATTAGTTCTGAATAAACTTTCAAACTTCAAGAGCCATGGTCCAGTTAGGGCAGTAGGCGGGAGACTTCTATCTCCGCGACATCCAAAAGCTGTTCCCAAGCTAAGCAAATGTTTCGATATTGGCGGGAAATATGTGAAAAAATGAATAAATGTGAAATGATTGGTTCTGAGTTAAATTCCATCACAGTAAATTTCTTCCGCAGCCGTGTTGGCCTTTGCATCTTTACTTTCCGGAGACTTCCTGCCCTCCCTTTTCCCTGACCCCTCTTTTAAGTCATTCTTTTTTCTGCCCGATTAATAGTTTATTTATTTATTTATTTATTTATTTATTTATTTATTTATTTATTTATTTATTTATTTATTATTTATTTATTTATTTATTTATTTATACATACTGCAGCGCAATTATATGCGCTATGGCAGGAGTGGGAAAACACACAAAAATGCAAGGAAACAAAATGCAGCAAAATGTACAAAGTGAGCGCTACAAAAAGTTAAAATCACAAATGAAATATCAAACAAGAAAGGAACTGTTAACGACAGGGTAAGAATACACAGCTATTATGCGTCTTCAACGGCAGTTACAAAGTTTTGAAATGGACAAGAACGAATGGACCCGGGTAGAGAATTCCAGGCTTCTATTGAACGGGGAAAAAAACTGAATTTGAACAAATTAGCATGCGCAAAATACGGTATCAAATTAAGCTCGTGATGACTTCTTGTAGATGATAATGGTGCAAAGTTAATGTAGTGGTTAGCTGACAGCCTTACTGAGGAATTGACGACACAATGTAAGAATTTTAATGATTCAGTGTGGCGACGGACAGACAGCGTGGTTAAATTCAATGAGAGAAGTGTAGAAGAGGGTGAGAAATCGCGATCATAACGATGACATATAAAACGCACAGCTTTCTTCTGGACTGCTTCTAACATGTTAATTTCGAATTGCTTGTACGGGTTCCACACTACAGCTGCGTAATCAAGAACAGGGCGGATTAGAGATTTATACAACAGTAGCTTTGTGTCTTTTGGTGAATTGGGTAGCGTGCGTCGTATTGATTTCGTCAAACTTTTAGGCGCTGCTCTCAGTCGCGCATCTTATGAGCATCCAGGACGGTGAGTGGAGGAAGGCCTACGTGGGTTTCGGTGCTTTGAAGTAGTCGACAAGTGCTGAAGGCGCTATGCGGCGTGGCGCGCGTGCAGCCAAGCGCGATGCCGCCGCTCCGTGGTGCGAGGCTCTTTACAATGGCTCCTGGGGCGACGCGTAAGGACCCCTAGCGATGCGTGCTCACTAGGCGCTACCTAGCCCCTTCCGGTTCATGACGCGGTGCTCAGAGGGAAAGATATGACGACAGTATGTGTGCTCCCGACCTTGAAGCGCCGTGTCATGCTCAGCTTGGAGCCGTGTTGCGAATGCGCGCAGCGGTCTACCCTGTTCTCGCATGACACGCTACGTTAGGTTACTGACATACAAACACTATACACGGCTACCTACGAGATTGCAAACCGTCCGTGACCCTACCGAGTTCTTTGTTTACATTTTTAAACGGCTACAGAGGGTGTTTTTATTCATTTCTTCAAAAGTTCACAATTTGACGCAATCCTGCAGTAAGTGCGGTTAGCTATGCCCATCTGCCCCTTTGCACAACTGCAACCACCAGGAAGAGCGAAACAATTACTGAAGAGACGGAGGTGGTATATAGATGCCTGGCGAGGAAGTACAGTTCTGACAGGCTCTCAACACATTGCAGAGGCGGCAGTTATTAGTCGAGGCTTTAAAAACGGCATTAGAGCAGTTCCAAGGAAAGCGGAACGCCCAGAGAAACTCAATGCAGCGAGTTGGAGTAGCTGTGGTTGGAGGAGTTAAGAGGCGAATGAAGTCTAATTTCGAACAATGTTTCGCTTTTTCCTTTATATCAGTTTAAGTGATGTCCATCTAGTACAGATTCAATAATAGTCTTTTTTATCTGCTCGGAAAGCTAATTGATTCGAATCGTTTATAAATTTTTATCTCTAGGCCTGATCACTGTTTTACCTTCAGAGCTCAGCAACCTCTTCGTCTGGCCTAGAATCACTACCAGTTTTAAAAAGCCCAAAATTTCACAACAAACTGCCCTCCAGCAGGGCTGCATTTTATTACTGACTAGATTTTTAGCGTCTAGCATTACGAGCCTCTTGACATTTTTCTTATGCACCAATTTCTCATCTGTGAGTTAAAACAGGTAGAAAAGTGTTGCCTTTTGGCATTTAAAACTTATCGTGGCGTCTATTACAGCTATCGTTATGACCCTTTCGGCTTCTGTTTCGTTATTTTACTTAACCTAATGAATAATAAGCTAAGAGAAGAAAATTTTATGCCACTCTGAAACTCTAAAGTTGCATCGCAACTGAGAATCTTGAACCTTGCTTCCAGGATGCTTACCAGGATGAAAAATATCACTCTACGGTCTTCTTTTCACAAAATTCTGGACATACGACAAGTGATCAAGCATTTTATAAGGCCACAGTTAGTAGGATTTTCACGCACAACTTTTATTCACCTTCTTGTCGCGCCTTCAGACAGAAACATCACCACAAGTGCAAATATGTACAAAGTCCTTGCCATGTGTGTAATGCAAGAGACGGTTCGTTAAGTTGCCGCATTCCAATGCACAACCATATAAACCCCTCAATTTATAAAAAAAAATGCGTGCGCTTCTAACAAGGAACCGCATAGTATATGACGAACAACCGCAGAACACATGCAGATGAGGTAGAGGAGAATGAAGTCACAACAGATGTATTGCAGGCACATCCCTGTATATGCGTATAAAATCAAAGCTACTTACGGGGAAAATTACTACGTACAAAACTTGCACCCCCACTTTCCCCCTAACTACAATATAAATTCCCTTTCGCCGTAATTAATTTTTATGTGCGTCCCACAGGAACAAACATTATGAGGGCAGGAAAACAGTAACTTTGATGTTGTGTGTTTGATCTACAAAAGCAACATTGTGTATTTAAATGATCACTTAGGCGTCCTCAAGGAGCGTATGACAAATCAATGTTACCTTAAAGATGAATCGGCTCGCTGCAGAACATACAAGAAGAGCAGTGAATGCTAACGGCTCCACTCATTTCTTAGTGGCCAGTTTTCAACACTCGAATCCCTTCAGCTTGTACAACGCAAGCAATGAGCTTTCTTTGGCTATGAGAAAGTTCCAACACCCGGTGCTTGATGCCGAAATGTTGCTAGAACCGGTTAATATTCGCGATTTGGTTGATCCAGCCTGAATAAGATGAAACATTAGTGAAGACGGAAAGAGCATCTGGACCTCCACATGCGAGTCCTTTGGATGAGATGCCAGTGACCTCGTAGTAGAAGTCCTTGCTCGGACACACCACGATCCTTGCGGGATCACCAACGCAATCGTTCTGAACGTCTCCATCTCCGGCGCAGAACGTGCTACCTCTCACCTCAAGATCGAGCTTTAGATGCCGCGCTCTGGACTGCCAAGCTCGGCACACATCGTCCTCCTCTAGCGCAACCACGGCTGCCTCTCGAAGAGTCGGGTACATGTACCTTAGGTCATCTTCGGAGACACTTGCGCCATAGCCGGTAACGACGCAACCTTTCAACTCTGTGAAAGCTGACGATTCCTCCTCGGTTGAATTGGCGTTTGTTGTCGGCAGGCAGACGACGCAGACGGCATCATTAAGTTCAACAATGTCTTTGAGCTTGAGGAGAGCGATGTTGTTGGCGAGAGTTTCGGCTTGAAAACTGTGATGAGCGTAGACTTTGGCCACCGTCTTCGTCTGGGCGCCAGGAGGGTTGAACGGACTCAAGATATCAGTGTAACCCAGACGCACGTAGATGTTTTCGGTGGTATCGGTGTGGTTGAAGACGCAGCTCGCCGCTGTTAGCACCCACTGTGCGCCTATGAGAACGCCGTTGCACAGGTACTGGTTCTTGCGGTCCACGATGGCGGCGTGCCAACACCACTCACCGGGTCTCGCTTCGGCGCCTCCCGGCTTGAAGGTGCCCGGGTCGCGCTTCTTACCTCCCTTGACACCGCACACATTGGGGTCACGCGATCTAAGGCTTGTACCAACAAAGGTTCCTCGTACAGGCTTGAACTCCGAACTGCTGCCGTAGTGATTCTCGACTACCTTTTGTTTGTTAACTGGTTGGTGGGCCTGATGGAAGGGAATCCAACCCGTGCTCGTGGCGGCAGCTTCGGCGAAGTGCTTAATTGGCACTAGCTCAGGGGATGCCTTCACGGGTTCTACCCACATTACGCCAAATTCTGTCTCATGATGCGGGGGCTTGCTGAGGGTTTGCCAGTCGGGCTTTGACTGTTTGCTGGCCGTTTCTTGCACTGGACGCAGTTGTATTGGCCTTTGAGGTCTCGTCTTCTCGCGCACACGTTGAAGCCAGGCCTTTCGCTGCTGCTCAAATCCTTCTGGTACGTGTGGATTCTTGACAGGAAACACCTCACCAATAACTACGGTGCCTCGCTGTGGTTTCAGCTGCTGTGGGGCATGTTGACTTAATCCATTTGGCTTCACTCTCGGCCGGCCAGTAGGCAAAGATGTATTCTGAACAGTAGTCTCCTTCTGTGGCTGATGGCTTTTGTCTTTCTCCTCGGGAGAATGGATGGAAGATTTTGAGTCGTAATCTTCGTCATAGTACGGTGGAGTTGGAATGACAGGCTGTGGGAGGGATGGGTGTCTTAGAGCTGTGTAAATCGGTGGCCGCCTTGTAGATGGAGTCACGTGGGAAATGTCGTCACTTTTGTCATAATCAGTGCCGGCCCCGTAATATGCATAATTCATGTCTTCTTCGTTAGGCTGTTGCAAAGTGGGCTCTGAGATGGGCTTCTGTGAAGATATCGATGGGAGGCCGTAGTCATGAGTGACTGCCTGCTGAAGAGGTATGGGAATCTGCTGGCGAGTGGGAATGTAAGGTGGTCGCCGATGACGCTGGTTTTCCCACGAATATTCTTCGTCTTGACTGCTTGCCTCAGGGGACACCGGTCCTCCAAAGTCACTGTTTGGATCCGCAGGACGCAGCGTAGAACGTGAGCCGTTTTTTTCAGGGTCCCTTGAATTACTCTCGGCAGTCATCCCTTTGCTGCAGCAGATCATACCAGTTGGGCAGAAAACTTTTTTCGATATGAGAACGACGTTCGGCCTTTTACACGTATTGCTCAAGTACATTGGCATGCACCGTCCTATGCACGGAACGTGGCGGGCTGGAGCTTGGAGTGGTAACGCAGTAGGCCGTTTATTCGTCGTGTGAACTGTCGTTAACGGCTGGGCATCTTCTTCAACGCTGGTTTCAGCTGACTGCGCCGTACAGCACACGCGGCCACTGGGGCAACTGAAGTTACGGTTGATCGAGCCACACAAGAGGCCAAGCAACGACATGATGCAAGATCCAGGACAGGCCGGCAATTTGCTGGCCGTTTCCGCTCTCTGTGGCAGCGGCGACTCAATCTGCGGGGACTGCTGGGATTCCATGGCTGTTAGAGTCAGGTCATCTTCGTGCTTAGAGGGCACGCTGCTCGCTGTGGTTGATGGTTGAAGCGTTGGCTCAGGTTCCTGAGACGAAGGAGGCGTGTCTACCACCGGCTGGGCTTCGGAGACAGGTGATTCGGTTGTTGAAGTCGTCGACGTTGACGCTGTCGTCGTCGTCGGCAGCACTCCGGGGCCGTCTCGATTGCCGTGGTCCGTTGGGGCATCGTCCATCATGCCGGACTTGCGACTGGCGCCTTGGCTGAAGATGCCGCCCACACAGCAGCGAAGAAACTGCTCACCGCAGTTCGCCTGCTCGTCCACGAAGTCGCACAGGAGTCCCATGAACACATGGACGCACTTTCCGCTGCAGTTGCTTTCCTTCGAAGGCGTCAGGGATGTCGGCAGATCGTACTTGTACGACCTGTCCGTCTCCAGGAATATTCCCCTTGATTTTGTCGTCGCTGCTGTCTGGTGGCACAATCCGGCGACGACAAGAACCAGGGATGACACATGAAACAGCATCGCTGTCCAAGGTACGGTCGCACTACGCAACCCGGACTTGCGGCTAGGACGTCAGTATCGCTGTGCTTAGCGTGGAGATGCCGTCGCGCGAGTCTGGGCCGTGCTTCGCGCGACTCGCGCGGTAACCAGACCGTCAAAGGAGAGGGACTCGCGGTGACGAAGGAGGAGGAAAGGGAGAAGGGCGACCGCAGCGCAGCCCACGGTCTATACGCTCCAGATATGACTCGGTCGCGAGCACAAAGAGAAGCTCGCCTCCCTTCACGGGGCGCGACCGGGGAGCCGTCGCCTCGGCCGGGGTTGTTCGTGCGTAATCCGAATAAGACGAACGAAGCGGCTCGGGCTACGTAGCCCGTGAAAGACGACAATGGCGACGCGCAACGATGACTGCATATTTAAAAATCGCTTAGCGGCCTCCTTATTCTCCTCTCCACTGTGCACACACACGCACGCACGCACGCATGCGACCGTACGTGTACACAATCGTTTGAGACTGCACCGTGACGGCGACTGCGGCAGTGGCGTGTCGTCAACGGATATCTGGACGCCAACGCCACGTACAGGCCTGCACCACAAGTGATGGTGACCTGCACTCACAGGCGTGGCCCTTGAGAGGCGACACTGTGTTATTTTGTCGGCTCCACCGTCACCCTAGGTGACCGAGGTGACAAACTCTTTCGAATGTGAGTGGGGCCGTTATACATTGCAGATGTTACGTGGACCGTGAGACGAGAAGCCCATAGCGTCTTTTCTTGCATTCTCTACGATCCGTGGCTGTGAAAGAAAGCGGCTTTTCGCCAGAGTTTGGCGTCTTTACGGTTTTTGACGCAAAAGAAAGTCTTTCTTGACGTTCTGCCCGGCCGTCATCATGCGGAAGCTAGCGCACATATGGAGAGCTATGGTGAGCGCTTGCGAACCTTGCCAGCCTTTTACGCGTGAAAACGCTTCGCTTGTCAAACTAAAAAAGCGAAATTGCAAGCTCGAAACGACGGTGGGCGTTTTTGAGGGCCGCCAACTTGACCACACGACGATGACGTTTACAGAAGCCTATAATTGGGCATGAAAACAGCAGCGTCAGGCTTTTCTATATTTTTTTACTTCTGTCTTATCTGAGAACAAAGTACTAGTCATTGGATTGAATTATGAATAGGAAACCGGGACATCTGCATGGCGCATATATATATATATATATATATATATATATATATATATATATATATATATATATATATATATATATATATATATATATATATATATATATATATATAACTTCCTTTCCATAGCTCGTTGCGCTGTACTCTAAATAATTTCAAACCTTTTCGTAAGCTAACAGACGTGCGTACTGGCAAGATGCTATAATATAATATATTTAGGTGGATTCGCAGCATGAAGGCTCAAGTGAAGAATCCAAAACGATGAATACCAAACAATTCGGGCATCTTTCTTCTCCTCAATTTGGCCAGAGAAGTAACATTCTTCATTACTTTTTAATGATGGCCTCATCATAAAGCTTGGAATGATGTGCGCCATTTACGCTCCAAGGAGCGCACTTGTTTGAGATATGTGCGTTAGTGAGGCCAGACTTCTGCGTATTTCTTCAGAAGGGGAATCGTAAATTCTTGTATGTGGCTGCGTTTTTATGGAGGAGAAACCCTAAGGCGCCCGTGTGCTGTGCGATGTCAGTGCACGTTAAAGATCCCCAGGTGGTGGAAATTATTCCGGAGCCCTCCACTACGGCCCCTCCTTCTTCCCTTCTTCTTTCACTTCCTCCCTTGTCCCTTCCCTTACGGCGCGGTTCAGGTGTCCAACGATATACGAGACAGATACTGCGCCATTTCCTTTCCCCCAAAACCAATTATTATTATTATTATTATTATTATTATTATTATTATTATTATTATTATTATTATTATTATTATTATTATTATTATTATTATTATTATTAGTATTATTATTATTATTGTACGATATAAGTGCACGGTAAAGGTCCCCAGGTGGTCGAAATTATTCCGAAGCCCTCCACTACGGCATCTTTTTCTTCCTTTCTTCTTTCAGTCCCACCTTCCTCCCTTCCCTTATGGCGCTGTTCGGGTGTCCACAGAGATGTGAGACAATTACTGCGCTATTTCCTTTCCTCAAAAACTAATTTTCAACATCCCTGCCCTCCACTACGGCACCTCTCTCTTCCTTTCTTCTTTCACTCCCTCCTTATCCCTTCCCTTACGGCGCGGTTCAGGTGTCCAACGATATATGAGACAGATACTGCGCCATTTCCTTTCCTCCAAAACCAATTATTATTATTATTATCATTATTATTAACATTAATCCCGGATATTCCTAATAGGACTTTAGTGTTGTGAAAGACTGAATCGTGACAGCGACGATGACGATGAATGTAGTATAAATCTCATGTTAGACTTCCTATCCATGCTCCAAGAGGTTCCCTCTGACATCGCTAAGGTTTAAGATCAACAAACATAACTGAAGCTGCGTAGACAAGCGCCATCGAATGAAACTTTGTTGCCTGTGCTAGGTTGAGTATTGAGTATATCTCTCGTTATTTTTTTTTATTCTTTACTTTCATGTTGTTGTATTTATTCTGAGTGTGTTAGTGTATCTGTTTTAATGCTTTTGTCACTACCGTGCAGCACCGCTGCACATGTTTCGGCCTGTGAAGCGAACTTGAGATGGAGTCGTCGTAATCGGGAACGGAACAAAGTGGTCGAAAAATCAGTGAATGCCCCCACTGCGCTCCACCGTTGGGCTTTTTATTCAACGACTGCTTGTCGTAAAATTTATTAAACGGTGCATTTGAATATGCTTTCTAAGTTACCTCCTTAATTATGGAAAGCTCAGTTTTGAACGTCCAGCAGCTACGCTAAGACCAGTGCTTTAAACAGCCCTGCGCCTCGTTGCATGTTGTGTGGAGCGCAAATACAAGGGAAGCGTCCAGCGCTCTTTCCTATTACGGGATAAGAGATATTGCACCCGTGCAACGGCGTACACAGTTGGGAAAGAAATTCAGCGACAATTGCAATCTGTGCGTTTTCGCACGGCATGCTAACAACGCGTGGCACGCCGGGCCGAACAACAGGATCTGAATAATCTCTAGAGAGACGCATGGCTTCCTTAAAATTAATATCGCTTGTAACACAATAGAAGGCAACTGAGTACCCTATATGAATTCAAAAGAGATTAACGTAGCAGTTTGTTTTCCGTCTCGAAATACTGGCCTGCATTTTGGTACCTCCATTAATCTGTGTATGCACACTGCAGAGTATTGAACTCGCTACTTCCTGCCATTCCATTACTAACGTGCGACCTCACCTTCTGTTTCTGGAGGGAGATAAACTGTTAGCCTAATTCGAAGCGCATAAATTTAACCAAATATAAAGAGCGCGCTCACTTAAAAGGCCTGCTTCGTTTTCGGAGAAGTTACTGCAGTCTCGTTTGCAGCGCTCTCATCGGCATACAAAGTGGCCTTCGTTCATAATTCAGAGCGGCGCTTTCCTGGCTGAAATCCGCGCTCCCTTTCCATTTTTTCCCTCTCCTGATCTCCCTTTTCGGTGCTATCTCTTGAGCATATTTTCTTCCTTCTTTTCCCCGGTTACCTCTCCATCCCTAAGTAGTTTTCGCAGTGAAAATACGTTCTTCAGTTGCGTTGAATATCCTTTCGTGCCCCTATTTTTCTATCACATTTGTATACTTGCATGAACACTCATTCGGGTTTCCTCCCGTTTTTGCTTGGAAGTATTCAGTTCCGGGGCCGGTATCTGGGGCTCGCTTTCTACTCTAAGCTCGGAACAGCTCTCGAGTCGATCTCGCTAAATGCAAATGAATTCCCGGAATGCAGTGCACTGCTTCTTTGTACTCCGTTTTACTTGGCTGAAATTGCGGGCGCACCATGTGCCGCCTTCTCTTTAAGTTACCCTCAATTCGTGCAGCTTGCGTTTCTTGGCCTTTTTTTATTATTTAGTTTTTTTCACGACACGTGCGTGCAACGTAGTTTCACGCACTTTCTTGGTTTATTCTCTCTTTGCTGGGAAACGCTGATAATTAGATGTGGCGACGTTGGCAAAATGCGACGCTTTGTCTTACCGCCGGATTTTGATATTCAGAGCACGGATGTTCTCTATTCAGGAGATAATGTTTTATGGCCTCCGTTAACTGCTGCAAAAGAGGTGTTAAGCTTTCGGTAGTTTGTATTTGGTCTTGGAAAATCCGTTCCGGCCTAGCAGCTTGGAAATTACAGCAACTATAAACGTCTTCGCTATCTTGTGAACTAATAGTAGAAGAAAAGAAAGCGCGGTAAGAAAAATCTGTCACGCTACTCCGCATCACTGCACTGTGTAGCGAGTACTTAGCTCATCGAGTACTGTGCTTGCAGTGTATACTTTTCAGACAATACTTAGAAAAAGAAAAAAGTATTTTGACTTTACCTGCCATCAGTTGGTTGATCCAATGCAGATCCCAATTTCAAACCCGCGAGCTGGTCTTAGTTTCTTCATCAGTGGAAACCAAATTGCACTTTCGATTCGCTGACCGACGAGCTGCACCCCCAACAATGTACGCTTTGTTTTGCGAATTCAAACATTAAAAAAATGTCCGCATTGTTAATTCCAGTGATTCTGAATGTGACGTTCCTTTTTTTTTCTTCCTCAAAAAGCCTGCTCTGTTAGAGAACGCAGTAGGTTTTATTACCCTTCCGCAATACGACCCTGCATTTAGTTCAAGCAGTTCCTAAAACGAGCCATGTTGCGTATCGAGGCATAAAGTTGTTGCGAATTCCAGGGAGCAGATGTCACGAAATAACTGTTTGAATCGTGTCTCTTGTATTTTCGCTTCTGAGCGCGAATTTGTTGGAGCGGTGATGCGATAGGAACGAGGAACAATGTTGCTGATGCAAATCTTTATGGAGGGAACAAAATGAGCAGCGTACGCGTTGTTGCCCTCTGACTTTCTTCCGAATTCGTGGAGCGATCTCCGGCCGACGTGAAACGAAAAAGCAAGTTTCAAAAACTGGGAGCGCGGGAGTGGGGGGGGAGTGGCAGCCGTAAGGAAAGAAAGAGCGAGCAAATGGGGCACTGAAAAACGTTTGCCAAGAATGAGCGAGCCTCGACCGAGAAATGACCCTGCGTAGTGCGGTCACGTCCCGGCTCATTGTCCAAATGTGAACACGGTTTCGCGGTTCTTTTTGATGCGCCCCGCCTCTCGTCGCTCTCCGTGGTGAAAGCGGGAGCGGCAATACGAACGTGGAAACGGGCCTCGTATGTGGACGCCATTTCGTCCTTGCGTTTCGCGGCGCGGCGTCTCTACGAGGAGCTGTTTATGGGTGTACTCCCGAAAGCATAGGAGAGAGGAAATGCAAGGACGCGACCGGCACCGACGTGCCCTCCGCAATACTGCCGCGTGGGATCGGAAGTGAAGTCAAAGAAGGGACGGCGCCCTCGCTCTTAGCTCCTTTGTTCCTGTATTGCGACGTAAGGTGAAAAAGGCTTGTTGCACGAAGGTCGAGTCGTTCGCGCGAAATGACATCAGCATCACGTGACCTCGTGACCGATGAGCCGTATGAGCGATGATTATTTCCCTCATAATGGTCGCATGATGTTGAATTCATGCTCACCGCTCCAAAAAGTGCGCCTTGTGCCGGCATTGCAGTTGTAGCGCTCACGAGGGTATAGTATAGGGAATGAAAGAGGAGACGGGAAAGGCGGGAAGGTTAACCGCACTAACGTTATCTTATTCATGGGGGAATGAGGGAAGAAACCAAGAGAAAGAAAGAAAAGAAAGAGAGGGTAGAGGCAGGAGAGAGGTTGCACAGAGGTGTGGCAAAGGAAGATACATTTGTCATTACCGGGCAGAAAAATTACCAACGGAAAAGGCGACGTTGTACATTGATGTAGCACAGGCAGGTGGTGAATCACTCTGGGTGTCTTTGCGAGACACACACTCCTTGGGAAGGACGCACAGAAGCGTGCGTACTGGACAGCGCCATTGCTCTGTGTTTGAAGCAAGGGCAGTCTTTACGTGTCACATTCATTAATCGGCACTTATATCTTTTTAGGTACTGCACGGGTATTTCATCGCCACGTTAGACCAAGAAGGATAGGCTAAAACGTTTACGGTGGCACGGCCTTAGCATGCCCTTAGCATCCACCTAACTGCATGTTATCTTTTTTTGTTAACATAGACTGCGGCTTGTCAAGCCGAATAATGTCCAAGGAATAACTCTTCCCGTGTGCGATATCACCAATGTGAAGATTCCACGATCACAGTTGTCGGAAAGCACGAAAAGATTGACGCTTTGCTGGTTTGGTGTTATGACGGGCGTCTGATTTAACTGAGCAAAAAACTTGGAGTCAATCTCGAAACGCGCCCTCAAAACACGATAGCGGCCACATAATTCGGTTATTGCGTAATAAACGACATGCTTGCTGAGCTTATTTATAAGGCGTTTGCAGAGAGGAGCGTAGAGTATTGCGTCATGCGCTGATAGGCCTCGTGCTTATCTCACGGAGGAAGGGACAGAAACAAGATTTAAAAGCGGTTCATATTGCGAAAGCACGGTGCATGCAAACTGATCAGTACGGCAAGCAGGCAGTGGCGGCATCCTCCACAGTGACCGCTCTCGGAAGAAAAAAAAAAAAGCTCGAGCTTCAATTTGAGTGCAAATTCTGCTTTCTCGAATTGTGCAAGCAAGCAATTTCAACATGTTGCAGTGTTTGCGAGAGTTTTAAGACGTTTCGGAAAATACAACGCTTCAGCGGCTTCCTTCTATTTATTTATTTTTTTCATTTTTCTAAGCTTTCAACTTTCATCGTGGGAAATTTTGTGGTGCTAACGTCACCTGCAAGTTTTCTAAAGTTTGCGTCGATTCAGTTTGTTTTTTCTTTTTTGTCTTCATGTTTTCTAATGCAGTCACTCCTTACGCTGCCCGTAGAAGCGGCGCAATGGACCGGATGCGTCTGCTAGAGTGCGCTTAGCACTCCGAGATTTCCACCTTCCGTTGCAGACGATTAGTTAATTAATTAGGCGCGTAGCTTAGCAAGCCTGACAGGAACAGCTGCACCGATTTTCATACTTATACAGTTTATTCACTTGGGCCTGTGATTAACGTTTCCCTTGTGAGCTTGCGTGCTGCCAGAAAAGTAAAGCTCGCTTTCGTCGCGAGCAAAGAAAGCCGCTGGCAGCTCTTCTAAAAAAGCCTCACCGAGTATATTTTCATCAGCAAGTGGAATGCAACAGTTCCTCTCTGGTAACAGTTCGAACGCTTTAGTATCCAGCTGCAGATTTCCGTACAGCTTACTTCCACTGCCATGTGTTAGCTGTGAATATGGACAAGGAGCGTCAGGTTTCCAAGCCACACACTTTGCTTTTCAGCCGTGTAGTGAGGCATTCACAAGATCTCCGAGCCTCAAAATCTTTGCAAGGGGTTGAAAACGGATCGTTCCTTCCTCTGTGTACCTTAGTAGCTGCTAGGCGTATTAACTGTCAAGATATACTTCTAGAAAGCAGACCGTGTGGCCAATTTTTGACGAGTTCTGTACATATGAGGCAGTACTAAAAGCAGCAAAGGTCGCATAAAGAAATCCACGTCACTGAAAGCAAGGAAAGTGTAAGCGAATATTTCTGTGTTTTATTGTTTTTATTGTGGTGTTTATCAATGGGAAATTAGTAGGGCAGTCATTTTATGGCTGAAAGATAATTTAATGGAAAGTAGAAAAAAAAAGGACCACATGCCATTGGGGAGATTACCTTTCAGCCACAAAATAGTAAAATAGTAACTCTACTGACTTCCCATCGATCAACACCACAAACTTTAAAAAACTAAAGATATATCCAGTTTTCCTTTGTTTAGGTGGCTCCTGGTTTCCTTAGTGCGTACGTCATAGCAAGCTCCTCATTTCCCTATTACTGTCTGCTCAAAAGTTCGAACTAGTGCGTCGACATTATGCACGAACGGTACACTGCAGCAGAGTCGTCGTTGGCGGAGAGCTCAGAGTGAATATGATTGCTGAGACAGCTTTAGGACTTAGAAAGCCCTATAGCTGTCCGATAAGAGCGGCTTCATTCTCGTTGTTTGGAGCTCTCTTAGCGAACAGCTCTTTCCTTCCACGACAGCTCTGAGATCACTGTCATTTATTCGTCCTTGCAGCATAATAATAAAAAATGCGCTGGCAGACAGATACGACGAGAAGAGCTGGCTAAGGATGAGCTAGCATGTTAGGGCGAACGCATGAAAGCACGAACGCATGGAAGTCGGGACCGCTTCCTCTAGTGGTCTGCCCAGAGTCGCTACTGCTTCTGCAAAGGGTTAACATCTGAGCGCTGCTCGCTTTGCAAGTTCCTGGCAGCATTTGCTGCGCCTGAGTCACTCCGCCGCTGAAGCTTAAGTGATCCCGCTCTTAACCCGAGACCCAAAGCGAGCTCCCACTCAAACGCAACAGCGGGGCAAGGGATCAAAAGTTTTAGCAGTCGTGCTTCGCGTTTCTCCCGCCCTGACAAGCCCGGGGCGCACGCGACTCTGCTTATCTGCGTAAGAGCAGAAGGGCTTTCGGTGACGGCGGCGGCCTTTTACACAGAGAAACAACTCCGTCAGGCCCGGATTTTACAGCAGCGAAAAAGAAAAGAACAGCGCTTGTCGCTTGTAGTGTGCGGCGTAGACAGGGCGTCGTCATGTGCCACCACTGGGGGACGCGTGCACAGACGCACACGGCTACGGGAAGGTTGCTCGTTATGGCGCGTACCCGAGGAGAGGCGGCAGCTCGCGCCCAGAACACTCGGGCCTCCGGAGGGGAGCAACTTTCGAGGGCACTCGCGTTGCCCCCCACTACACCGCCCTAGTGGCACGGGCACGCGCGACTCAGCGGGAGACCGGGACGGTTGATTAGGCCCCGCTACGTGCTTCGCGAGCGGGAAGGGCGGCCCTCACAGCCCAGTTGGCGCGGTAGCAAGCGACTCTGTACTCCCCCTCCTCCCCTCCCCCCCTCAGGCAACCCCTCCGCTTTCCAACGTCGTCCATCGGAGAATGCGTGCTTGCATAAGAGGACCGCCGCGGGGGCGCTCCCGCCCGCCGGAGGCCTTACGGTCCAGCGACCTCGGCTCGCTAAACGCGGGACGTTCGGAATGCGTCGATTTTTTTTTTCGATCAAGGCTATGCTCCCGCTGCACTGCGTCCGGCAGAGGGGAGGTAGAGGCGGACGACGAGCAGGGCGGTGACATCGCGTCGCCACGCTTTAACGGGCACAAGTCTGCCATGCTGCAAATAGCATTTTGTTTTATTGGTTTTTGCCTTATCGACAACATTCGCGCCAAAACTCTAGCGCGTAGTAACGACTCAGTTCGTTCGGCAGATTGACAGCACGCGGCGCGGTTCCTGTCATCGGCTGTAATGTGCGCCTAACAATACGCCGGTTGAACTGCGCGACACATTGAACTGGATATAAGGCATGGACGAGGACCGGACCACGGACCTTCAACGAGGTACTGAATTAACAGCAAAGCGTTCCTCGCTTGAAAGTGAACGTGTTGGACCTTATACCTGGCAAGGACGATAGCTCTGACGTGACAATAGCTGCTTAAATGAACACCAGGGGCAGTATTACGACACCGCTCTACAGTAGAGGGCGCTTTAAGAACCCCGCTCTATTGGTCGCCGCCGGCCGGCGCACATGCCCATGCACACATGTGCAGACACATTTGTGAACAAAATACGGCCTGATCTGTTCCAAGGTCCATTCAAGAAACTATCGCACAGACGTACAGGTTCAACGATTGCCACCTGAGCAAAAACCCCTTTAATAAGCTCTCCCTGGACGTAGCCCTATTGTTTGCTATACTGTTGCGTGCAACTGGTGAAAGCATGGTGGAAACGATAGCGTGAGCTCTCCGCACTTGCTCGGAACACTCGAAGAAGCAGGTGTTTTTACATAAACGTGCACGTGATGGAAACGTCTGCACAATCCGGACTACAAGGTGGTGGCGCGACGGTGTTGGCCTAATATCGTCCTTATCCGGACCTAGGGTGCGCCTGCGGCTCGTGCTTGGTATTTCAGGGCTTGCGAAAAGCGTCGGGGCTCAAGATGAACGCAGTACTACTGTTTATGAACTTCCGGCAAGTCGACGTAGCTGGCGTAGCAAGACAAAGGCTGACTATGTACCTTTGGTACGGATTTCAAGCAACTCTTAGGATAAATGGAATTGGCCCACATCGATGAATTCATCATCATCATCATCATCATCATCAGCTTTACCCCGTGCACTGCAGGACAAAGGCTTCTCCCATACCTCTACAATTAATCATCTCCCGTACCAGCTGCGCCCGCCTTATCCCCGCAAACTTCTTTATCTCATCCGCCTACCTGACATTGTGGCTAACTATGTTACGTTCTCCTTCTTTTAGTCTGTTACTCTTAACGACCATCGGCTGTACATACTAAGACAAACACGCTACTTTCACTGAAAAAAGAGCTTTTATTTGTTTATTTATCACATACTGCGGACCAAATACTGTCCAAGCATAATCTAGAGAAAGTCAAAACGTCGAAGGCAGGCGTCGCCGCCCCCGGTCATTTTCGTACGCAAACTGCGAGGCATCAATGCAGTTTATTTCGCGCATATCTTTGAGGTTAGGCAACAGCACAGTTCACTTCAAACCAGGGATCACGCAGTCCTTTACGATCTCGGCATCACGAGTTTGGAACGAGTTGAAGAAGGGGGAGGAGGAGATTTCTTAGTACTATTTGCTCGGCAATAAATATTTTGCTGTCTGACAAACATCTCCATAGCCAGAAAGAGCCACGGACTCTATTTTTTAACAAGAACAGAATCTGGATGGATTTGACCTAAGTGTTCTTTTAAGACTCGCTCAATGTCGCTCACTGTGCGAGAAATTTTTCGTAAGAAAACCAGGCAAAACCTTATGAGGGACGCCGTAGTGAAGGGCTCCGGAAATTTCGACCACCTGGGGTTCTTTAACGTGCGCTGACATCGCACAGTACACGGGCCTCTAGAATTTCGCCTCCATCGAAATTCGACCGCCGCGGCCCCGGGATCGAACTCCATGTTTTGCTTCAAGCTGATAAAAATTAATGCAATGTCATTTAGTATAGAAGCTTGTTCTACTTAAGTTCTCTTTCGGCAGTTGGCATCCTTCGGCGCTGTCGAAGTCTCACCGTGAAAGCTTTTAAGAAAAAGCGTTTTCCGTGCAGATGAGTAAAAACAGATTATGTATTTGCTCAGTCAGTAACAATCAAATTAAAAGAAGTTTCTAACTAGTAACATGACGATGGCGTGCCAGCAGGAGTTTCCACGGCTGCGTGCAGATCAGAAGCCCGGTTGCAATGTCAGTTCTGATGCACTCAGACTAATTTAATTAAGCTCACAGTCGTCCACCTAGGCGGAAGTAATATTTCACTTCAAATCCGTTGCTCTCACATCTTCACAAAAATGTAGTTAAACTGAAGTAATAAAACATCTTCATTTTGTGTTGCGCTTCCGTGTCCAATAAGAATGTCTAAACTATTCTGTCAACGCGATTGAGCACAGATGCTTCATACTGCACGAGCAGTCCTCCGGAAGGTGGCCTCTAATATTTTCTTTTTTTGCAAACACAGACATAACTGCGTTTTTTTTCTCATAATCACATAGAAGTCTCTTTGGTGATTTTTCTTCCGACCGCCCATGTTCCCAAGCACTGCTCCCACTAGCCATCGCAATCACAGAAGTCATAATTTATTAAGTTTTAAGCATAGAACTTCGAGCAGAGTTTGAGTTTAGAGCAGCCTTGTTGTCCTTCCTATGACGAGTATTAAGCCCGAAAAACTATGACGGAAAACGAGTGCTGTACATCGAGTTCTTGAAGTTTGTGAGCAGTCGGCTGCGATTATTTTCCGAGCTTTTCGAGACGCCCTTGTGATTACGAGGTCGTTGGAAGGCTCTGGGGCAGACAGCAATTATTCTTGTCAAACAGAATTCCCGCTCCGCGCGAGGCTTGACAGCTGTCGAGTCTTATTCGCCTGCCTGGGACTGAATTTCATGTTTTCACAACGCACGGGTTCTATATAATCTCCTCTCGAAAAAACATTCCAGCCTTGCTATCAACGTTCCCTCTTGGAAATCAAAATATTTTATTATTTCAAACTTTCAAAAGTGTTTGTTATTGTAATTTTTATCTCAACTGACATAACGAGCAGTTACAACGCCTCTTGTATGCGTCACTGCTGGGTGACCGGTATGAAGAAAAAAGTGAGCAGTAAGCGGTTCATTATTTCGATCAATAAAAACAACTGTTTTATTACGGTTTAAGCAGCAGTGGCAATAACGTCGGACCACAAAGTCGGACACTATTTGAACCATGTAGTAAAGCTTTTATTCTCATTCAGAAATTCACGTTGTCAATCTTCAATGAAAGTACAAGCTTTCTACGTATGTAATGAATGCTCACTGTAATTATTGGCTCGACCTTACTCCGGAAACCTCCCAGACAGGAACAAACGGGCTGTCCATTCTCGCAACAAGCGACGTATGTAAAAACAAACACCTGCGCGTACAAAGCACGTAAACTCCTCGCTTCGTCTTTAAAACCTTCGCAACTCCAAGGGAGCGTTTTTAACTCTGTTAGACTTTTTGTTTGCTCATAAGGTCAGCTAAATGCGCATCTGAAATAGTATTGGTTCAAGGAAGGCTCATAGGCACTTATTCTACCGTTATTAGACCTGCACAATCGCACAGGTACGTGTCATGCTTCAAGCGAAGCGTAGACAGTACCTACCTGTTATCATAAGGATGCATTTTGAGAGAAAGCCGTGAGGGATGCTTAACACTACCGTAATAGCATGAACAGCTGGCGATTGCAGGCTTAAGTTAAAGCTATGTTGCAAAAATAAAAGACAACTGTCTCTCTGGTCAATTTGTAACTGCCACTAACGTCGCTAGGCACCTTTTGTTGTTTTTCAAGGGCACTTATCATTTCGCTCGATTATGTATATCTGCTCTCAACCTGTAACGTAATGAGAACCCTTCCTTCGTGTGAACTGATTCTGCTGAAGTGAAGTCAGATACCACCACACTTTACCAAAGTGAAACGTCCAGTGTCGCTAAGTTCAGTTATCGCCATATGTCATTGGGGCAAGGGGAGAAGGCAGCTGTTCTTAGAGGAGAGCGTTTAACATTCCTTTCAGAAAGTAGATGGGTACGAATTAAGCTATCATTCGAGAACACAGACATGCACTCGGTTGGAAGGTGATAGAAAAGTGTGTTAAATAAAAAAAAAGCGAGAAAAGTTTGTAGAACCTATAAAAGCCACAAAAACACTACTGCGCGTTAGAGAGGGGGCTTGTGGAAAGAAAGGTTTAGGTTTAGTTTGGTTTATGAGGGTTTAACATCCCAAAGCGATTCAGGCTATAAGGGAGGCCGTAGTGAAAGGCTCTGGAAATTTCGACCACTTGGTGTTCTCTAACGTGCACTGACATCGCACACTACACGGGCCTCTAGAATTTCGCCTCCATCGAAATTCGACCACCGCGGCCGGGATCAAACCCGCGTCTTTCGGGCCAGCAGCCGAGCGCCATAACCACTCAGCCACCGCGGCGGCCAAAGAAAAGAAAGGTTGTGGCAGAAAAATGCGGAAATTGAAATAAAAACAAGTTTCGGAATAGTTTGGTAGTAGAGTTGAGGAACGAAACTTTTAAGCCTATGGACCGAATGGCATGACCAAGACAGCGTGGCATGACGGTCTTCAGAGTAGCTGCATTTTTATTAAATTATACCCTGCCCAATCGTTTTACGGCGAAAGCAGTTTTACTTTATCTCTCTTCCCCCCCCCCCCCCCCCCCCCCCGCCCTCAAACGGGATTCTGATATCTGTTGAAGTGAAGCCTCCCACTGGAGCGAGGAGCCTTCACCCCTAGAGACTTCCCCTGCCCCCCTCCCTGCCACCTTGACTGTCGAGAAGCGCCATTCACCGCCCACCCACCTAACTCTACGTTCCGGAACTGCATCTACCACCAACCTTCCTACCCACCCTCCACAAGGGTCCACCCACTAAGCTTCTGCAACAGCGGAACGAAAAAGCGACGGTGAAATTGAACCCAACGAAGCAGTGGAATAACCAGTTGCTCTCCAAGAGCATCACCTTCTAGTCACCTACCCACCCCACCCTCGTAGCTATGTCGCTGCTCACCTTCCATCGCCACTCTCGACCCACCTTCGCCCTCCAGAAATTTCTGTCGCGTGTACGAAGCCTCGGCTTAGAGTAAAATCATTCAGTACATTAAAGGTATCAGAGTAGTCATCCAGGATAAATTCATCTGCTTTCGCAGAACTGCCACATCAGATGTCTAACCGTCCCGTAATTTTTAATATCAGTCACTGCTCTTTCGGCAGAGGCTCTGAGTTTCAGGCTGCATGTTCGAGATAAATTACTGCGCTCTCTTAACTATACCTTAAAACTACCACGTATGCGGAGCAGTCACACTAATGTAAAATAGGTACTACATTTTGGCGCCCGAAAGCATCGCACCTGGCTTGTGAGGTGTGGCATCTCGGATAACTCTAATTTCGGTCCCGGACAGAAGTCGCTATTACGTACCAAAATCTAATGACAGTGTATTTCGCGACTTGATTTCACTGGAATGTCACCTCCCTGCGCTAGCTTTCTAGTTTTGTTTGAACGTCTGAGCCAAGCTATAGCTTTGCATAACCCAACCTCGCGCAGTGAATTTAAATTTACGGCTGAGAAAGTTCTTCACCGGGAAATCATTAGGCCTTGCTGTTAGATCGCCTCTAAATCAAAGCTTAAAACTACTCTTCTCTTAGCTTGTCACCCCAGGGCTTCCGGTGGACAGCGTTAGCCTTCCCTTAAAAAAAAACTTTAAAAAATTTAAAAAAAACATGGTTCCGACAAAGGTGTTCAGTGGGAGGCTCAACCTGAATGAAAGGAAGGTGAGATGATACTGCAAACTGCGAAGGCACACTGATCGTTTTCCGATGGGGAATGCGAACTTCTTCCGGAGAAAGGCGAGCTCATTTCTTGCGCATAATCGATTCCCCATATACAGGGTACAGGCAGGGGCCCGAGTGTGTGTGATGTGTGTGACCTATAGCGCTCACGGTGCCACCAACCCTCGACGATTATTTTGGAGTTTCGCGAGAGAGGGAAAGACGGGCCAGGGAGGAGAGGCGTAATCATTCTACCTGTACGACTCGACGAGCAGGATTAGAGTTCCGCTGCTTGCTGCTCTTGGCGCGGAGTAACGGACGAATGGCGCGGCGCTGTTGGCTGCGAGCCGAACGCTTGATGGATTTCGGGAACGCATTACGGCCTACTGGCCGGATATGCGGCGTTTGATCCCCGATGGCATTTCGGCCGCCACCTGGTCAACTGCACGGGCAGCGGTGCGCCCGCGGGCACGGTCGATGTAAAGGGCCATCAATTTATGACCGATCTTGTCTTTTAGTGTTCGCGTTCGCTTGCCCGACTCTCTCGACGCTTAATTTTTGTTTTCGTTTCGTATAACGCTCACTCACGAACGAATCACTTTCTGCCCATGTTAAGGGTGTGAATGCGTGGCTACCTAATGCACTGGTCATTTCTTCTGATCCACAGCTCCATCCTCGTTAGGCGTACGAAACAAAGACTTATTAACTTTACTGGATATTCTTCGCCTCTTGTCATTTTACATAACACCTACTCGTGTATGAATTACAATGCTGTCATGTTTTAATTCAAGGACAGGCTGATTTATCGGCTCGTCCGTGTCCAAAAACAAAACTACGCCTCGAAGGAGCTTTATGATTGAGAGCAATGTAAATTTGATCAATAGCATCATTATTTTTTGACAGAATTATTATTTGCGATCAGATAATACGGATATTATAAATTAGTTACTTCACGTTTGCGACTGTGTTCGACTTTCTACCTCCGCTCCCTCGGTCGGATACGCCAGTCAGTTAGGAGGAGGTTACGAACGGAATGTATTCGAAGGAGAGATATTCAGTTATACCGGTCCTGGGACAGTAATTTCAGGAATGTTTTGTTCCTAACTTAACATGTGCCGCTTAGTTTTCCTTAGCCGCAAGCTGCGCAAAGTTATGGCTGATAGCTAGCAAGGAAATTAAAATGCGAAGGCCGGCGCTGCTACCAAGGGCAGGGCTGGTCAATAATAAAATGTTGAAAGGAGTGTGCTGGGACAGATTTGTTAAAAAACACGTATGGTTTATTTATATTTAAAAAAATGTATTACCAATAATGCATAAAAGCAGTGTTTTTTACTTGTACTCGGTGTATCATTGATATCTGGTATTTTTATGCTCGTTGCAACTTTTTATTTAGGAGCAGTTGTGGCTCAGGCCTGTATTTGTTGCTTTTTTTTTTCTTGGTTGTAGTTTTGTGTTTGGTCTTTTTTAAAAGTTCATATTTGGTTAATGTGTAACAATGAACGAACAGTTTAGCGATCTGGTTAGAAACCAAGAAGACTTTCGGAAAATGGCTTATTTTTGCTACCGGGAAAGATAGCTCTGGGCCTCTTCCGTTAAGCAGTATGCAGTTCGAAGTAGCCCGATACATCGCTCTTGTGAACCCTGTCGAGAGCTACTCAGTAGCGTAGTTAGTTTACTTAAACGTTCGCAGCGATATCAGAGCCAACTTTGAATGTGTTGCATTTACTGCAGAAAACTTCCTTGGCGGATTTCGGGATGACTACATTACTCTACATGCCCAGATGAGCGTCATCTTCTCACGGAAACTTTGGACGCATTTGAAGTTCGCTAATATTCGCGATTATATAGTGCGGTGTTTGTTAAAAAGCGCAAGATGAGGTTCCTCCTGGTTTCATGAAGGCAATCTCAAGAAAAAAATACCGCTTTATAAGAGCAATCAATAACTGCACAAACAAGACGGGACAAGAGAGCAGAACCACACGGGACAAGCGCCGACTAACGACTGGTTTACTGCACCAACGCCTCCTTCCTTCACCAACAAAGCTCATGCGCACAAACCACAAAGGCAAAAGCCGTAGTCATCTCGTAAAGCTGAGAAACTCCAACTCCTTGCGGTACACGTGTATGGACGCCTCGCTAACACATTTGTCAGGCCCAAATATCGCGATTTTCAAGGCTTCAATAATTTCAAGTTCTTTCTCATCCCTCGCGCGTCCGATAACCTTAGTCCTGGCGAAAAGCGGAGTGCATTCTTTGTCATCATACTTGCAGGTCTTACAATGCTTAGGAAGATGCTGCCCCCCTTAATCAGCTAAGGAATTGGCATGCTCTTATAATGTCGTACCAACTTGCCCCTCACCGCACTCTTCTAAAAGAAATACCGGCTTTTAAACCATTGCAGAAGACTTCAAGAAGGTTATTCATGACCTGTTTCTTTCTAAAGTGACGGCCAGTCAAGGATGATTTGGCGCTTTATGAAATGACAAGCAGAGCGCAGACTTTACGGATTATTTTAATTTTTTCGGTCCAAGACCAGGGCCTGGTAAGCCTGTCTTTGAGCCGATGTTTGAATAAGTGGCTCTAGGGTAAACTCTCAGGTTGCACAATGCAGTCGACATTTGCCATTTTGAGGAGAGCTACGACGGTTACCATCGCGCTTCTGCACCATTCTTCAGATATTTTCTTTTTATCGTACTCTTTCCTACACCTTAATGTAAATGAATGTACTATCAAGCCATTTATAGGGAAAAACTGAAGGGTAAGTTATATAAAAGCTGGCACGCGACATGGTATTGTATGCAGATATCGGTGAGCCGCCACGACGGCCATTCTAAGCAAACCTGGAATAAATAAAGCTGGCTCGAAAAAAATAAAACACGCTTCAGCGCGTTCGGAAGTGGCTAGAATACGCGGCTTGTGAACAGCAAGTTTAAAGAAATTTTTTGGTCTTACGGTATGCTATAGGGGCATATGTAATTTAACGCTCCAGAGCGACACATGGGCTATGATGGACGCTATAGTGGAAGGCTCCGGATTAATTTTCGCCTCCTTGTATTCTTTATTGTGCACTCAAATCGCATAGCACACGGGTGTCTGGCATTTTGTCTCTATCATAACTGTCCAAAACCGGAAATAGTTTATCAGCCTAAGTTGTGATTATATGCATTATTTTTGTCAAACCCGATTACCTTATGCAGTACAAAAATCAAGCGTCACTGTAAAATGAAACAGAAGAAACTCTGCAACACTCTGCAACACTGTGCCCTAGCCAACCGTTTCTTCAACTCGACCTAACGTGTAAATCACAGAGAAGGATTTCATTTCTCTCTCTAATCGATTTCAGCCGCCGTGGTGGCTCAGTGGTTATGGTGCTCGGTTACTGACCCAAAACACGCGGGTTCGATCCCGGCCGCGGCCGTCGCATTGCAGTCGAAGCGAAATGCTAGAGGCCCATCCACTGTAATATGCCAGTGCACGTTAAAAAAACCCCAAGTGGCCGATATTATCGGGAGCTCTTTGCTACGGCGTCCCTCTTAGCCTTAATCGCTTTGGGACGTTAAACCATAGAACACCAAAGTAAAACCAATCTTTCAATGATTTTTTTCCTCTTCTCTTTTTATCGCTCAAAAAAAATCCATAATTTGATAACAAAAAAAAATATTCACTAAGCTCAGAGCTTCAATAACTGTCATCATAAGAAGTGTACGCTCTTAAGATAAACTCAATTGCGTTCAAGGCGAACTCGCACAATTATTGTGCGCTTTCACTGAAAAGTCGGCATATTCAATCGCGAGGTTAGTTCCTTATACGTCATAGGACTCTAAGCGAATTGGTGCGCATATTTATTTATTTATTTGCTTTTTTTTCCTCCACTCAATTCTTCTCGCGCACGAATCGACTGGAAATCGGATCTCGGAGCGCACTTGGCTTTGCGCAGAATGTCTCTTTTAGGAAAGTCTGTCAGGCACGTCTAATGTTTTAATTATCAGCGAAATTGAGACTCGCCGTAATTTTTTTTTTCACCGGACACAAAAGCTTTCCTTTGCTCTGGGAACCGGAGGTCTGTGCGGACGCTGGTTTCTCGTCGCCACATATAGTTTCATATTTTGGCGCCCTCTTCGAAAGCGATTCTTTTTCTCGGGGCCGGTCGACGCACGTCAAGTGAAGCGTGCTCCTTTCGGTTTCCTGGACACCATTGTCAGAGAAAATTACAGTGGACCGTGATGATTGCTGCTCCCGCTGTCAAAACGGCTCAGTTGATTTTTTTTTTCTCCGCCGTTTTCACTTTAGTCTCGAGTCTCCCATCAAAAATTCAGTTAGCAAAATCTCTTCTCAAGTTTCCAATTATACCTTCGACCGTTTCCTTTTTCAACCGCGAATTTCGCATCTCTGCTGGTCTCCTCTGCCGCCGTAGCCGCCATCCTAGAAAAGGGCGATGAAGCCGATTGCTTTGATTTGAAAACCCAGAAAGATGAAGCGGTGGCTGTTCGCGGATGAAACGTGCTTTTGTTTCAATGGTTGTTCTGTCTGTCGAAATGTAAAATTTATATGGAAAAGTGCGCGATGAAAATCGCGTGTAGTACACGCAGCGCCGGCCCGCCACTTGTGCAGTCGTTTTTCTGGCCGACTTCGATCGATATTTCTGGCCTTGCCAAAATCGCTGCCGCAGCCCAGTGGAGCGCACTCGGATGGCGCAGGTAAGCCGAGTGCGCTTTTACGAGCTACGATTATTTCTCCGGCCCCACTAGCGGCTCCGCGAAATGGAGTCCGCCAACTTCATTTTTGATAGCCTTTCACTTCGCTTGTGTGCGGGTAGTTTGTGAGACTTATTATACGCTGCCGGCTTCTGTCTCTTTCAGCACTTATTTCTTTTATTTTCCTGTTCCCTCTTTCTTGAACCTTTGTTTCATTGCCGGTACCACTGAGATCATTCGCGTCCAAGGATCTTTCAGTGACAGGTAATTGGATTCTATTGGATTTTTCGCCGATCTCCCACGTTCGAGCCTCAACTAATCAGAAGACTACAGTGAAAGCAAAATCAAAGACAAAAAAAGTTAGCGACCAATGTAAAAATGAAATGTGCAATAAAAATATTTGTCGCCAAGAGAGACAGCGCGTGAGAGAGAGAGGACAAAGTGACAGACACGTCACACCTCCCGCGCTCTCTCTCATTGCTATGTCACAGCAACTAGCCCAAAGTGTTACCTTAGCATGTCTGTCGCATCCCATCACCCAATAGCCTGTGTCATTTTAATTTCACACGAGGTTGTTCTTTCACGGCGCACCCGGTCTCGTAAAGCTATTCGTACGTCTGCCGCCTCATGTGTGACATTAGTTCGAAGCTTATCGTCGCTGCAGCTCTTCTTTCTACCGGCGCTTTCCAATCACAAGCCGAAGTGACTCAACGAAGGGGTACTACGTACTGAAGGCATTGCGACCCTCGCTACACAATGTTGTCACTTCGCGTGAAACTGCCGACACTTAAACTCTCTTCACATCAATGCTTCGAGTTATCTCGGACGTGAACTCGTGTTCGTGAATTAAGCCTTCGCTGTCGCAGGGGGTTGTTTTAGAAGGATCCCCTGCATCGCGTCACTTTTCTTCTAACGACTTCGGGGAGATGCGAGTGCCTCCTCTCGGCGAGCCCCAGAAGCGAACCCCGGGCTATAAATCACGCTCGACTCGAGCGCCTGGCAAATGACGCGGGCGCAGTTGGCGCCCCTCACCTTCTACGGCCCGCGAGCCGCCGCCGTGCGGTCCCCGGCTCTGGGATGCAGCGCTGGGCGTCGGGTTGTTACGAGGATTATAAAGCGCTCACGCGAGCACTTGCTTCGGCTGTACAACCCTCTCTTACTCCCTCCTCTCACACTTCAGCGCGCCCTCCTGATGTGGTTCTTGCCGCTGTCGGGGCGCGTTTTACGACGGCCTCTAGTGCCCGCACGTGACACAAACAGGGTGAGGGCGACTGGCTTGCTACTGGGAATCTCTCATATTTATGAACGGCGGTATCTTTCTTCCGGCCCGATGCATTAAAAAGCAGTAAAAAGAGGCTGCTACATTTTGGCGCGTTTTTTTATATCGTTGACCTTTTCTCCCGCGCAATTTCCACCGAATTGTTGATTGTTCGCGTTCTGCGCACCTGACTCCGAACAAGGTCTATCTACTAAAAAAATTAAAGAAAATCGGGCTGGAAGCAAGTGTTCATTTTTATTCACTGTTATGGCCACGATATAAAGATTAATATTACATGAATGAAATTTATGGCCCGGGCCTGCATTTTTTTCTTTTTGATCCGTCGGGTTCCGTGCATAAACTTACTACAAAACGCTGCTCATAAGGATGAAATGATTTAGGCAATACAGGTGCCTTCATAAGAATACCGAAATGGTTAAGTAATGCGTGATATATTCCCACTGCTTGGAGGGCCTTTCGAAGAGGAAAATGAATTCCTTGGAAATCCGACATGCGTCTTATCACCGCAATTTTTTAAAATTCCTGGTACATGTTTTTTCACAGCTCTTTTCTTTTCTTCATACGTGGACCTACTAGGACTGTCGCTCATGAGATTTTCATCCATCGCAAATGCAGCGTTTTTAAAATTGAAGTCACCCATTTTCTTGTTCTTCGCTTTCGAATGTGAATATTTGCTGAGATAAATATATGCAGTTGCAACGGCATAATGAGATAAAATTTGCATAATCCGCTGTTTAAGCTGGTTGCTTGAAAATTGAGTTTATATAGTGCATGTTTGCAATTGGCGCAAGTGTACGTTTGCATTAGGTTAAAGCTGCTCGTGCAGTTGAGACGTCCGAACAAATTCAGAAAGAAAAGGCAGCCTGTGAGGAGACAGTGCAAAACTACCAACCAATAAATAAACAACACTTCATGGAGACAAAGTGTTTTCTGTCTTCTTTCTTTGTGTTCATCTATGTAAATGCTTGAAGACCATTTGAAAGTCTCCTGGCAGTCGAATCTTATGAAACGAGAAGGGTTGTAAAAATAAATTGCTAACAGTCTCATATAGGTCTTTCTTGTTTGATGCGAATGGCCTAGCTAATTGTCAATATTTTGGTGCTATGTGGAACGAGCGAAGTAAGGCGGGCAGAGGTGGTTAAATTTTGAAGAAGAAACAAAGTTAGGCCTCAAAGCACTGAGACTCGGCTCCAAATAGATAGCCAGTTGTGAAAAATGTGCAGGATGGTTTCAACTGAGAGTAATCAATTTTAAGCATAAAAAGAAGGCAGCAAAGCTGATGATTGACAACTATGCAGATATTAATGCGATAGGCGTCGCATATTTGCTATAAAGCATAATAGAGGAATAAACCTTGCAAAAATTGAGATAATGTTGTCCTTGAAAAAGAAAGCGATAAATAAACAATTTATTGAAGAAGACAGAACACCGACCAATATAAAACTGAATTTTTAAATGACGTTTCGGCTCTCTTACGGGAGCCCTGTTCTAAAGAGGTACAGACGTGAAAGGCTGGCTATTTAAGGTTGAAAATTTGCCCTAGGCAGCAGGCGTATGCACTAGGAAGTGCCCTGTCGGTGCGATTAAGTGTGTTCCGCTGTCTGAACATTTTCAAGCTTAAATAGCCAGCCTTTAACTTCTGTACCTGTTTGTGAACAAGGCTCCCGTGTGGGAGCCGAAACGTCATTTAAAAGTTCATTTTTATTTTGGTCAGCGTTCAGCCTTCTTCATGCACACCCCCCGACCACATGGGTTTCCGTCCGACCCTCGACTTATTAAACGCTTTACTGCAGAGGAAAACCAGACACTACCATTATCAGTTTTAAAAATTTGGGCATAGTGTAAAACCCCGCCGCGGTGGCTGAGTGGTTAGGGCGCTCGGCTACTGATCCGGAGTTCCCGGGTTCGAACCCGACCGCGGCGGCTACGTTTTTATGGAGGCAAAAAGCTAAGGCGCCCGTGTGCTGTGCGATGTCAGTGCACGTTAAAGATCCCCAGGTGGTCGAAATGATTCCGGAGCCCTCCACTACGGCACCTCTTTCTTCCTTTCTTCTTTCATTCCCTCCTTTATCTCTTCCCTTACGGCGCGGTTCAGGTGTCCAACGATATATGAGACAGATACTGCGTCATTTCCTTTCCCCCAAAACCAATTATTATTATTATTATTATTATTATTATTATTATTATTATTATTATTATTATTATTATTATTATTATTATTATTATTATTATTATTATTATTATTATTATTATTATTATTATTATTATTATTATTATGGCGTAAAACAAATAAATGAACTGGGTCACCCGTCCTCCATTCCAAAAACAGCCGCTTCACCGTCCCACCACTTCACAGTACACTAGATTCAAAATACAGTGCGGTCTGGCGGAAAATGCAGACAAACTGATACATCTCACTTTACCTCCTCCATCGCAACCACCATACCTTCACCCTTCCACTCTGCTCAACATGTAAGGCGGCCAAGGCGATCCTCATAAAATACCCGCGGGAATGCCCCGAATTCATGGCAGTTCCCCCATGCCCAACCCATTCCCCTGCTCATGGGAGGCAGCTCTGAGAGTTGCTGAATCAGCTGGCCAAACATGGCTTGTGGACAGAGCTCTGCGTGAGGCCGAGGCCCGTGGACTCCTGGTCAAGTAGGAGTCCACCTTTGAGGACCGGCTCCTCCTCCTCCTTTCCGTGTACAAAGGAGAAAGATGAAGTGGCGACGCGGGCTTGGGAAAATCAGAGAGGTAAAAATAAAACACTTCTCGTTTGTTATGATTTTCTGGCATTATGGAATAGTTTACATGTTTCGCACCAAATCAGAACATACCAAAAAAAGGTTGCGGGAGTGCTAGAAACGCTGCGCAAACTAGCGCTAACACCATTGAGTGCTGAAAACTGCTTGTAAATTGCTGTAGTCTGCAACGCGACGGCATGATAACATAAAACAGCACAACACGCACAACAGCCGCCTTGCTACTGCAGTTTAAATTGTTGCGTGTAAATACGTTGTCTTTACGATAAAAGCAACTTCAAAGGCACTCTTAGTCAGCCGCCCGGAAGGCATTGATAAAGTGTCAGCTATTGATTTCTGAGAGTTCTCTCTTCTAGGCGTCGACCAATATAGATATAAAACTGCTACAAACGCTGCCTCTTTCACTAAGTAACTGCCAAAGGCGCTGGCTGCCGATAAAGCACAATGCATCAGAAAAAAATCTCTAACCGTCCGTATCGATAGTGCGTGATGCTTAATACCTGGTTTTGTTTCTCCCTCTTTTTTTAAGACTTGTTCTTAATGCTCGTTTAACTCCGTTCGACTTTTAGATCACACAACTATACAGTTGGTTAATGAGGCCTGAGTTCCGGCAAATGCAGCACCGAACGCCAGAACGACTCAATTAATGTCTGTTATGTCCTATTGGTAAGCCTTGTGACGTCGTCTTCGAGCAGTCGGCGGAGGCCTTAAATATGTGTATGCCACCAGTTCAGGCTAATGTTCCCCTAAACTCACTGCGTATTTTGGTTCATTTGCTTAGAAAAGACCTTTCCTTCCAGTAGAGTACGCGTTCATCGGCACTTTGTTCTGTTCTCAGTATATTGTTTCACGACAAATGCACCTTGAACTCGAGCCTCCTCCGTCTCTCCTCTTTGTTCATCTTCTTTTCCGCCTTTCTTTTCTTTCGGGGAGTGGAATTAATTCTGTCTCCACCCAACACTTTCTTACCGCAGCGTTCGCGCATGCAAAAATCTCAGCGATTCTTAGTCGTTTCGTAACTATCTATAAGACGCAGTATTTCTCGTCACGGAGCCAGACCGAGAAAATCGGAGTCGTTCACCTTCGCAGTTTTTGAAGTTAAAACATTGGCTCGTGAAACCGATTCGCGAAGTGTCTAAAAGGCGAAGGGGAGGAGACCCCATCAAAATCACGCCTCGCCAGCAGCGAGACCGGGCGTGCCAAAGCACTCTGCACACCGCGTAGACAGTCCTGCGAGGGTGTGGTGGTCGACGCTCGCCGGGAAATTCGACGGGCGGCGGGGCACTATACCACAGGGAGCTAGCGAACTACGCGGTGCATGCGTTAACTACCTTCGCGCGAGTTTTGCAACAACCCAATTTGCATGCCCGGTCACGCACACTTTGGGCCCCCACCTCCCCCCCTCGTGACTCTCCATTACCCTCGCTTTCACACTTCCCCCCTCATCTCTCTCCATCACCTTCTTCTATGCTTACGCCGTGCAGGCTCAGAGAGAGCGAGTTTTCTTTCGCGATGCGACCATAGCAACGAGCGCGGCGCTCTGGACTTCGCCGCCACGCGTTCTCGCGCACGCCCGTTGCATTCCGAGCGCGGAGCCCCCAGTGTTTGCCGTCTCTGTGCCGTGAGAAGAAAAGGGATGCTGCGTGCCCAGGGTGGGGAACAAACCGGCGGGGTCCAGTGCGGCTGCAGTTGATGGGTTTTTAACGATCGGAGAAGACACTCTCACCCTCTCTCCCTTTCTCCTTTCACCTCTCTTTGGCGGCTTTCAGTGTGCTCCTCCTTCCCTTATTTGTCAGTTCTGCTGCTGCCCAGTACCTGGACTGCACCCCGCTTCCCCACAGACCCCACGGATGCCGCCTCCCGTTCATTCTTCCCGCGCTAGCCGTCTCCGTCTTCCTTTGGGCTCTCCGTGCTTTCGTTTCGTGTGGGCGGGAAGGAATCCCGAGCCAAGTTTCTTGCTGGCATGACCGAGCCTATAACAGACATGTATCTTTCGTTGCGGGGAAGTTCTTGGGCGATAGGTCTGCACTGTTTGAAGCTTGGTACTGGAAAATCAGAACAGCTTTCTCTGTCCTTATATAACTGACAAGGAATAAACAGGGTCATAATTATTATTGAAAAGGCACTGAAAACAAACTTTTTTTTCTGAAATTTGCATCTGACTCGCCATTAGAGCCGAGTAGGGCAGATCAGAACAGTGTAGTGTTGACTGTGATTAACACTATGGGTGTCGCACAATTATACTCGATACTTTTGAGCAGCTGCAATGTTTCACCGATTATTTGAAACACACATGAAGGGAAAGGCCCTCATAAAACCGCCTACCAGCTCTGATAAGATCACGTTTCTATTAATAAGCCTACTGAGTGTATGAGAGGCTGAAACCTGCCTTTTCATCACCAGTATTGCGATGCTGGCTGAATATAGAGCTGTCCTTTTAAACCTGGAGACCGCAGCCACATACTGAAACTGTGCTTTTCATGCTCCATTGTTTGCCTTTTCTGCTATTGGTAAGCCCTGACTCTGATAATTTGATCAACCAGTGATATTGATTTGCAGTTTTAACGACACATGCACCGGTTTTGGCGGAGGGTCGAAATGATGATTCATAAGTTTGCTGTTCCAAAATATGGTAACTTATTTCATAAATCCCTCCGCTGCTGGTGGAAAATCTTTGGTTGCCATTTATGCCTTTCTGAGGGTTGCCTGCATGTTAACGTTTCTGAATTATAGTGTTGGACTTGTATTAGAGATATGTTATTAGCTTTTTACTCTCTGACTCAACCTACGTAAACTGCACAATCTCCTCATTCCTTTTTCGGCACATGAAGATAAGGCGTCTGCTCTTAAACTATAGACCAGAGCACCAAAAAAACAATGGACGCCGATATTTAAAAGCTCCTTAGCTCCATCTGTTGAACATGCAGAGAACAAAATTTTCGGGCAGTAACGTAGAGGGCAGTAGAAGAGAGAGCCATAATCCCCTCCTACCTAACGAAGAGACAGTGATGCGACAAGACACAGGACGCCACGGTAGTAGCTAGCAGCCCATCGGCCCATTGTAAACGCCACACGATGCTGTAATAATCGGCATAATATTCCAGTGATCGAGTTTACATATCCTGCGACTTTCATCAAGACCGTTGAGTTCACTAGCGATGGCTTCTGCAGGCCCTTCATCTACCACCACGGAAAACGCCTCCGGTGAGCGCAAGAACTTCGCACGCGTTTTTCTCAAACCACTTGTTCTTAGAATACGTGAAATGATGAGAAAGGCTGCAGAAATGCAGCGAGCGTTGCTAAAGCATTCATTTTCATGCCTTCATGTTGGTGCACTAATACTCTAGTGTACAGATAGCAGGTCCGATATGATTTTGTCAAGACGCTATCTCAAAACCTTGGAGGCTTGCAGTTCTTGCGAGCCACGAATAACGAACGCGCATGCCCGCGAGGTTATGAAATCAAAAATCCCGGAAACCATGACAAAGCGTTACTCACTTGTGTAACACCTGGCCGCTCAAGCTGCAAATACACACGAGGTGGCTACAATTAACAGAGAGACCTAAGGCACATCACCCTACCCGACCGAATGCGTTCGCTTTTATCGGCGAAAACTGCTAGCCACCGCGCTCTTCCAGCGCGACCACATATAGCGATGCCGCTAACGTGCACACATGGTAAACCACCGCCTTAGCTGCGCACTACACATGTCTTTGTAGTGAAACCAAAAAGTGACATTGGCACAATGTTTCGCTTGGTCAGTGTCGCGGCCACTACGGCGGGCACAAGCCGACACCACCGAAGATTAGAGCCTGGCGCGAGCCAAAGGCCCCTACAGACCGTCACCACGCGCGCTGTAGGGCACTGCGGCGGCACCTGTGCTTGCGCAGGGAGGATAGCGGCAGAGCGGTACGCTGCAAGGAAGCAGACCACCAATTCCATAAACCAAATCTACAAGCAAGCCGTTCTCCAGCGGCACACACACACACACACACACACACACACACACACACACACACACACACACACACACACACACACACGCACACGCACACGCACACGCACACGCACACGCACACGCACACACACGCACACGCACACGCACACGCACACACACGCACACGCACACACACGCACACACACGCACACACACGCACGCACACGCACGCTCACTCAAAGCCACCAAGTTTCGTATTCACTAAATGCTAAACGTCTTGTAGTGGCTGTGCAGTTAGGTCGACCATCCTCCAGCGGCACAAACACACACACTCAAAGCCGCCATGCTTCGTACTCACTAAATGCTAAACGTCTCGTAGTGGCTGCGCAGTTAGGTCGACCATTTCAAAAATAGTATTCGCTCGTTTGTTCGTACTTAGCTTGTAATTCTTTCTATTCACCGCAACCATGCATATTTAGTGCAAGTCGGCATTTTTGAAATCTGATGGGAAACGATGCAGGCTGAACACTCTGCAGCGGCAGATCTCTCGACAGACGTCGTGCATTGCACCCAGCGCTAAACAACCTAACTGCCACTTTTCCTGTGGTATAGTTAATGCATAGGTAGACAACGCAGCGGTGCCCCAATGACTTCTTGTACTCGCTGGAGGATGACACGGACATGTTTAAGCACTCAGAGACATCACAAAGCCCGCTTTTTTGCATGTCGCAAAGGAATTTTTGCAGCATTTTGGCCTCTGATGATTCCTGATGCCTGAGATTTAGAATGCATGCGAGCCGGTCTTGGTGCGAGACTGTCCTATTCTGGCCTATACAGGGGCTCGCAAGGAGGAAAAAATAACCTATCAAAACCTCCTGACAGTTACAAGATTTACGCTAGAAAAGTGGTTAGGTTTAAATCACTCTCTCTGAACGGTAATTTTTCGTGTCTCCCGTTCGCTTAGCGCGTTTCTTTTCTTCTAACGAAAAAGGCACGGGAGGTGATCCTGCGACTCGAGTCCCGTTTCTTTTCTTGTGTCTTTTTTTCGCGGGCTTCGAAAAACTCTTCAACCGTGGTTTAGAGAAGAATAGAGACTGACACGGCATTGAAACATTGCGGGGCTACAAATCATCGGGAAGAACGCGTCCCTCCTGGGCAGAACAATAGAGACGTGAGCCTGGCAAAGAAATCATACAGCAAGCGGGTAAGATGGCGGCAAAGGATGCGGGGGGATCACTTTTACAACTTTTGATCATCTTAGTCGAAGCTGTCGAGCTGTGCAGAAAAGCGACGAGCAAAACGGTAAGAGAGAGGATGTGTAAGGGAAACGAAATATCTTTATGCGACGAAAAAAAAAAGCAATGACGAAACAAATGCAGGGTTGTTCGACATCTCGGTTTTCCAATTTCAATTCCTCTCTGCGTGGTCGCCTTTAAAACGAGGAGTCATAGCCGAGAGATTGATTGCAAAGCCCGCGTACAGGAAGCGAGAATGACAAAAAAAAGGAAAATTTTCAGCGGAGAAAGCTCGCCGCCGTGAAGCTGTTCGTCCTGTATCGAGCGAGTTTGGCCGCGAACAACCAAAAAGTTATTAGTCCCGAGCGCACCGTAAAGCTATCCCGCCTGTAGGCGGTATCCATTTTTCTGCCGCGTAATTTAATATTTTATTTTGCGGGTACGTGTCAGCTGAGTTTGTATGTGTGTGATCTTGTTATAGAACCGCTCTAGTAAGTTCAATATTTGACAGGATTTAGTTTGGCTGCCTCGCTGGGGAGGTTACCGCGATGCTTTTTAGAGGAACGCAACAGCTGTGGGAAATTGCAACCCGGAATGAAGAGTCACTCGGTCCACGGTGCGGGCGAGACCTGTGTTTGTAGCCCCCCCCCCCCCCCCCCCCCAGATGCTCCAAACTTCTTTCTGAAGCCCACAGTTCCATATATTTCGAGCCCATAGGTGGTGTTCATCGTTTTTCACCAAGAATGTTGAAGGGGCGCGGCGTATTCAGTAGTTCGATTGATTTTTATTGACATATAATCCGTTGTTTGGTCCGAACTTAACTGCGTCTTATTGCTCAGAGAGGGGTTGGACAGGAGAGGCTGGAAAATACAACGCAATTGACGTTCCGATGCACAGAAGGACCTCAGAGGCCCCTGAATGCGTCGCGAAATAAATATAGGCAGTTTTCGGGCCCCATTTCAGCGCCCCACGTAGCCTACCGCAGTACTGTCACAGTAAGTAATGCATAAAAAGCTCTTAAGGTTCTATTACGAATACTATGTTAAAATTTTCAGGGTGGCCAGGTCCCAAAACTGAGTGCTCCGAAGGCACGTCTGAAGGGATGTTTGCCTGTAGCCTTTAAATCATTCTTATTCTCTCATGGTATTCAAATTCAAAAAATCTGTTTGATGCAGTAATCACATGCAGGCTTTGTCATTCAACTGTCATACATGTTTGTATAATATTGGTAAACATTTATATGATATTTGTATGACAAATGTACAAATTTATAAGGACGTATAACATTTGTATGATGTATGACATGTGTAGAATAACTGTATGCCAATTGTACGACAAATTTATATGAGGTTATTGCATCGTACAGCTCGTTTGCACTAGGTAGTTGTGCTCATTATTCTCAGTTGTGCGCCCCTGGCCCGAGTTACACTAATATTTGGATCCTGAAGACGAAGCGAAGTTCCTCAACTCGTACGTGTGCTCATCGGAGTACGTCCTTTACTTGTCGTTGGGGAGAATCGAGTTGACCACATTAAAAAAACGCAGGCAACAAGGATTTAATGACCGAAAACTTCTGTAACTCAGCGCTGAAACACGAAGACAAAAATAACAATTACGCCTAGTCTGGAGCACTCTTTGCTTTCCTGCAAGAATTTGGATTATAGACCATCAACATTCAGTATGAAAAAGTAATCTCGTTTATTAGGATCCAACCATGTGAACCAAATTGAACATACCCTGTCTTAATAATTCCGCGCACCGCCGAGTAAGCTTCAAGTGGCGCCAACCAACTAGGCGGTGAATTTGAAAGCCGTCGGAACGTAAGAACGTTTTTTTATGTTTCGCTTGTGACAATGCTGTGGCCAATTACGACCGCTCATAGTTAAACAGCCAGGGTGCTGACCAACCAAACAGTACCCTTACTGTCAAGCGTACACAGCCTTCCGCATTGTGCGCATGTATGTTCTTGCGCAGTGCTCGACCATTTCATCGGTACAGAGCGAAGCCTTGCACATGCCGCTGCGTAAACGATCATAATCCGCTGGGCACTGAATTTGGCAACGATAAACTGCGCCACTAGCGACGCTGCTCTGAACACGTCTCTCCAATCATCCCGGCTGCACACAACCGGGACGGTGCACTGATTGGCCTGCACGCGCACACGAGCTCGGCGCGTAAGCACCTGCGATCATCGACAGTCCACCGCCATCGTTTTTGGGAAATCCAGGATGCATAAATTGAGTTTCCTCCGTGGTGGTAGCGCTCAGGTGCATGAGGCACGGGCCTGGCGGCCCGCCTGCGCATCTGCCAAAGCCGGCGCCGCGTGCAGCTCGCCGGCGCGGAACTCCACCTCTCGGTTCGTTAAAACACCACTGTTCGCCTCCACTGGCGCTTAATTGCGAGGAGCGCCGGATGATAGAAAGAGGGCAAGAGCAGAGGGAAAGAGAAGAAGGGGGAAGAGGGTGATGCGAAGCTGAACAACTTTCCCCGTTATGCGCCGAGCCCCACAGCGCGGTGCGCTCATTAAAGCGCCGCTTTAAAACAACGCGGCCGGAAGAGAGCTGCTCTCTCGTCAACGACGTTGTTAGCAGCGGTTAACGATCCCGCGTCGGCTGGCCTAAAACTCGGCAGCCTCCATCCATACGCTGTCCCCGCAACGAGCAACGGAAATTTTAAACATTACTTTTTTGTTGCTTCCTTTTTCCTATTTTGCGCGTGCTTATGAAGTGACCTGTCCTTATTCTAGTACCTCTCGACCTTGCGACGCTCAGCGACGAACTGCTTGTACTCGGAGCTAACAGCGCTCTTCCTAAAGTGCCGCAAATGAGGTGCATTGTGTGTTCGCTTTCGCTGGAATAAAGAGAAACTTATGTGGCCCTTTCGAGTACCCTTTAGGTAAAAAACCTTCGGCGAAATGGAGGAACTTGATGAAGACAAACCTTTGAGTATAATAACGGTTTTTCTTGCGATGTAATTTGAAACCACGTCATCGTCATCACTTCTCTTTTTTCCGAAAAAAATTATATTCGCTCTACATCACACATTCAGAATATTTACATTACATATACGGATGCGTTGTTGCGCCTGGTAATGGATGTAGAAGCTGGCGTTTTAGGCCTCACTAAGTTCGGTTGTAAAGCATCAGAACGTTAAATTTCGTCCAAAGCGGACTATTCTTCGCAGGTAGAGTTTTATACATGGCAGTGAAGAGATGAAGGGCGCGGTTTGAAACAGCAAGCTGAGGAGGAAGTGTTTAGTTCCGCTTGTGCCGGAAATTGAGACAGCTTTTCAGGAAGCATAAGAAAGCGACGACGCTAAGATTGAGTGGAGAGCGACCTCATTATAGTCTGCACTACTGTCGGCTTAAGAGGGCCAATACAAGCCTGCAGAAGGAGCACTTCTCTCGTAGCCAAACCAAACAAAGTCGACTAAGCCCGACTAAAATTCGAATCCTAGCTTTGCCGGAAGTTTTCTTACTAGGACGTCCAAAAGCGCAACTGAGAGCCGCTTATAGGCGTAAACATAGTTACTTGATCATGTGCGGCGTTCGCATGTTGTTGTTCTAATGCTCTTTATTTTTTCATCCCTCTCGATTGTTTGACTAAACGATACAAAAGTAATAGCAGAGCGAGTAATATTAGGTAGAAGCAACCATAGAGGGGCTTGGGCTTTATTACTAAGATCCTGCGGGAGGAATGCCTGATTAATTTGTTTCCTGAAAAATAAAAACAAAAAAGCAAAACTTTCCCCGTTCGCTGTCAGGTTCCTGTTGTAGTTTTCTTGTTGTTCGTAGGACGGGCTTGTTTTCAATCCGTTGCACGATTCTAGTTTTGCGTGCACCATTCGTAACGTCTAAAACGTGAGTTGGATGGTCATGAGCGTTGTATGCGTAGAAATGAGGAGGGCTAAAAAAAAAAGAAACATCGAGAAATAAAAATACGTAAAAGGAACGAAAACAGAAGTTGCGGTGAGTTGAGTGCTGCCACAAATATTGCTCTAAGAAACACGAGGTTAGGAGATCTGACCAAATATGACCGATTGAGTTTAGCCAGTCAGGCGAATACTTTATAGAACCCAAGCAATAATGAAAGAGAAGGCAAAGGGAAAATAGCGATTACACCACCCAGTAAATAAAAAGCGCAGCAAAGTGGCCAAGCTGTCTTAATAATATAAATAAGAATGAAGAAGAAGAAAATGAAAGAGATAAGTACATAATTGCATCATTTAAAGTACCCGAAACAAATGGCGTTCGGAAACACAGAACTTAAGCAGTACGTCTACAGACGTGCAGAACTTGTGATGAACTATAAATCTCTTTAATTTCGAACGACGCGAATCTAGAAGCCAGCTGTCACCCCCTGATAAACGAGAAGCGTTTATAATGCGTACGTGGTTGAGTCAGAGGAAATATTAATAATTCGGTTGCAACCGACTTTAATCAATGTTTACGACGCGCAAGGGAGAGCGCACTCCGTTAGCGGAATTATTAATAGGCATCTTCAACAATCAGGTGCTCGGAAGCTCTGAGTTTTCGACCCACTGTCGCCGTTAGTCGAGAACTGTAATTAAGAACTGCCTGGATGCTCAACGCTGCCGCTAGTTCATTCTCCTGCTCCACACACGGGGCCAGCTACGTTGCTTTATCGCGCTAAAAGGGTGATGCCTTTAATTTTCGTCCGCTTCTATTTTGATTGCTAATAAAAAAGAGAGAACAATTCAAAACGAGGTGTCGCGTGTAATGCCCGCCATAGGGAGGAGTTCTGAACTGGGCGCGCGGGGACGACCCTCTCTCGACAGCTTTTCGACGTGCCTGTCATAAAAATGTGCTCGCATGCTCGCGCTTTGGAAGCACCCCATTTTCCCTCCCCACCGATGATCAGCCCCGTACAGCTAGCTACGGGAGGAAAAAGAAAAATAAACGAAGAGAAGAAGAAAAAGCCAAGTTTCTCGAAAATTCAGGCGACTGCCGCTAAAGAACGCAGCACTAATTCGGTGCAGCTGCGCTATGTGAAGACTGAAAATGTGATGCGCACACGCTGTTATGCAAGCTGTTGAGGCGGTTGCGATATGGTGAAACGGCGCTTTGGTGACTTCGTGGCTGGCCTAAATTAGCGTTACTGTGGTAATTTATTCACCTAGAGCATTAGCTGAACTAATCAGTCTCCAAACTTAAGATCTCCTTAAGGACAAATTAAATGGTCGCTCCTATTCATGCAGAAAGTTACCTTCATTTTGTGTCATCATTCCTGATTTCACCTGAATGAACCTTCAGCTTCGAACGCTCCGTAAAATTTTGAAGCGTGTGTAGCGTGTAAATAAAGGGCACATACCGAGATATGCGCAGCGCCTGCGGACTGTCTCACAGTTCAAGGCACTGAAAACGCGTCACAGATAAGGCATAAAAGGCATGCACCGGAAATTAAGCTGCAAGGGACGTAAAAAAAAACGCATTTTTGCAAACAGCTCGGAACCACCACACTGGCAAAATGCCTGATAAAATTCAGTGAAGACTATAGGGGTCTTTACCTTGAACATCAACACAAACAGCGGCAATACGGGAGACAAGAATGTCACGGGCTACTTAAGTATAGTGAAAGGGTTGGAATGGGCTCGACCAAACTGTATAATGCTTGGACGCGTCGTCCAGCCATCGTGCGCCGGACGCTTCGTCTCTTGTGACTAGACTGTGTCTCGGAGTCACATCCCATGGCACTGCACGGAATTGAATAAGTCTAGCAGTCGGCTGGTGCCGCCTGAAAACTCCACCCCACCGCCGTTCCTCTATCTGCTGCACCGCTGTTAGCGCTGGGCAGCTTTCTGAGAACATGCGTGGCTCAGCCCATTTCGGGCGAGAGCCGGCGCCTATCCTCGGATGGCGTCCGCCTCCCCTCGCCAGCGGCGCAGATATATGAAACACGATCGCATTGTTCGAGAAAGACGAGAATTATTTATGACAGCAAGGGGTTCCGGCGTGGATATCGCGAAGAAATAGCTCTCGCGCTTTTGGCGATTTGGGGGGGAGGATTAGGGGCCTGTTCCCGGCAAGGGGGGGACGGAGTTAGTGGAAAAAGAGAGCGGGTGCATGTTCCCCCGGCCGTTGGCTCTGCTTGCGTCGTTTCATTACGCAGTCGGAGCCCCTCGCGGGACAGTTGTGGAGGAGGAGAGCCAGTGAAAGATTATTGGGGATCGGGTTGCAGCCGGGGTGCAAGCAGGCGGTCGGCTCAGAAGACCGTTATGTAGCTGCGGCGCAACGCGGCTATTCAGGAGAAAAGCAAATCTCAGGCGCTTCATCGTACGCTTACTGTCAAATAATTTGGAACGCATCTTGCTCACTTAATCGTACTCGTATTTTGCGAGTGTTCGGATCGCAAGCCAGAAGGCCCAGGAACCCTACGAACAGTGAGGTTGGCTTTAGTGCTCAACAAGAATGCTTGAAAAAGAGCACGCTTTACAGGAAGAAAACGGGAGACGATTTTTGCAGTTATTGTTAGCGACATTACAAGGCATCATACGACTCTCCCGCTTCATGGTAAGTCGAAGTGTCTTTTTTTTGGCTAATTTTGTTACTAGGTGATTCAGGCAAGATTGTGCTGCAAGCCCAATCTTTTCTCCTGCCTCTATAATTTCAAATACTTTAGAACTACAGGTTTTAATGCCTGGCAGCATGGTGCTGCCGTAGTGGAGGATCCCATATTTTTGTCTCTCCTAACATTCCAGTTCTACGTGAACACAACGAATAGAATAAGTCAGGAGCAAAGAGATGGCGACCAACTACGACATATGTAAACATTGCAGCGGTGTTTCATCAGCATGGTTGATCCTCAGTTGACGACACGGCAGCGCAAAGAAATCGAACAAATGCCCTCGATATTTAACGCTCCCATGATATACGTAAATAATGACATCGTCGCGTAGCTCTCCGCCGCTCCTGCACAAGGCTTTAGTCGCATTCCTACAGCTGCTGCTGTTACACAAGTGAAGCCAATTATGGATAAGGGGAATGCGCATGTTGGTGCAATGTGCGCGAGTAGAAATGACAAGACCGCCAGCTCAACAACGAATCAACTGGTATCACTTACTACCCCAAATAAATTCGACAGAATAATCGAGCCTATGGTAGGTGTCACCGTTACACATCACGTACCCAGTAAAAGGGAATATACCGCATCACTGCTGCATGGTGAAAGTGATGAAGTATTGAAAACAACGACCTCCCACCCACCCACCCACCCTTTAATTCTTTTAGTATGTGGCAGAGAGCGAATATGGAATCCTGGAAAGCTTGCTTGTGGGAAGCTTATTGTAAAATTTCCATTATTCCCTCGCCGCAATTGCCAGAAGCAGCGCGATGTAGTCGGAGAAATTCTTCGCACAATCACTGCTGTCACTGCTATTGAAAAAACATCTGCTGGCGCACCAATATTCCGCGCCAAAGAGCAAACATAAATCGCATGGCGCCACCCCCGCGGAACATAGATGAACGGAGATTATTCGATTTCTGCTGCGCCCCATACGTGCGCAGGACGACAACACGTGCGCAGAATCACAAGCGCTTTAGTCGCGCGCCGCCGACAAAAGATAGGGGTGCCCGCGTGTACGCTCCTAACTTGTGCGGGGAAAAGCCTAGAACAGGGGCGCGACTCGTTCCTAATGCTCCAATCTCGTGTTTGCCCTCTCTCCATCCCCCATTCCCTTCCCGACACGCGCGCAGGAGCACATCATCATTGGTTCTCGCCGCTCCTTCGCTCGCGCTCCCCGCTCCCCACTTTCTGTGTAATGCGCGTTCTGAAAGTGCTTCGAGGCGACTCGGCGGAACTTGTGACGCGTCGCAGGGAATAGGAAAGCGGTGGCTGAATCACGCTGTCGCGCCATGGAAAATAAAAGAAAAAGAGATGAAGAGACTAAAGGTGAGGTGGAAAATTGGCGCTAGCGGAAGCATTTTGGCGTCACAAGAAAAAGTTGGCCAGGAATGAAATAGGAACAAGGAGGCGAAGAATATCGATGAGTACACCGTAAATCTGTTCGCATTCGCCGGGACTGCCCAACGAAGTCCTTTGTTTAGTGCCCATAAAACTGGAGACGAAACGTGGACTATCTTTTTGTCTCTGCTTCTGAAAGTGCACATTATTCACTAGTGCTTGTCCGTCATCGAGGATAACGACCAGTGCATCAAACACCAAACAGCGTATTAAATGTAGCAAGCAGTGCATCGCACGTTCCTCCACATAAACGTGGTTTTTCGTCGTCTGCTAGACAACGCCTCCTAGCATCGCCTATGCCTTGACGCATGATGCACAAGAGACGCGGCTCGACCTTGCGGCTTCCACGCATGCAGCTTAATGGCAGAGTAAAGAGGCGTCGTTGTCTCGTCGCGATTAAGTCGCAGTATCTGTCCCTATCGCACAAGTCGGGTCTACGCAGCTTAGGGACTCTATGAACCATGTTACAGCTGCAGCTCCAGCTGTCGCATCTTCAGGCCGAAATAGGAGAAATATCACTCTTTCTTTTACTTTTCCGTTCAATCTCCCAAATCTGAGCAGCTTTCATTGAGAAGAGCTACGCTATTTCAGCCATTACAAGATTAAGCCAGACAGATCTGGACTGGCACCAGTCGCATCCCCCCTCTCCGGGCATGCCGGGCCGCCTACTTGATGTTAATTTGCCGGGTTCATCTGTCAGAATTTCTTCATTTCTTTACGTTATATTTAAACCGGGAAGCACCACTGCGGTTGCTTTGTGGTTAACCGCTTGCTACTGAGTGCGAGGTCGCGAAATTTAAAATTTGGCTGTGGCCTCCATGCTTTGATTGCGGGGAATTGTGAAATCTCCGGTGTATGCAGTCCATGGTTATCTCTAAATAATTCTTTTTTTTAATTAGCGCTTGTACCCACGCTTTCAAATGTAAGTAACAAGACAGAAATGTCGAAAATTTCACACAGTAGTGAATCGCTTTTGTTTTTAAGTCGAAAATGGTTCTAAAGCATCTTCATTCACACAAGTATAGAGGCCTTCACCCGTTCACGTCATTTAGAAAGTGTGTAAATTGGTGTGAAACTGCACTGATCAAAATCGCGTTGTATACATGACATTATATTGGCGCGTGCTCATGGGAGCGCGCCGACGATGAAGACGAAGTGTGCGTGTGCCGGTGGACAAAGACGAAGTGTGTGTGTGGTTCGGACAGCCATCTTGTGAGTTCCCTGCTGTGCGCTGGACTTCGCTGAGACTGTGATCTGTGCCGGTCCTGTCTACGTTACATTTTTGGTGGAGGCGCTGGGTACTTTCCAACATCTACGTGCCCCGAAGGCTCTCTATGAACACGGATTTGACTCCGATTCATCGCAGTACGAGCCGCCGAATCCAAGGTCCGTCACCAGAGTACGGTCCGTTATCCCCTAGGACCAGGGCTCCAGCTGCGACGCGCAGGACTGACGCGGCACCTATGGCTAGCAACGGAGACGCGGCAGCTATGGCTGACAACGGGAACTCAGCTGCTCATTTCCTGGTCCTCCAGCCGCGAACGCCGCCGACCTTCCAAGGCGAAGTGTTTGAGGACGCGGAGGACTGGCTTGACCAGTTCGAGTGCGTTGCCAGGTACAACGGCTGGGATGCGGAGCGGAAGCTGCACAATGTTTACTTCGCTCTTGACGACTCGGCGCGGTCGTGGTACGAGAACCACGAGACGACGTTTCCTTCTTGGGAACGGTTCCATAGCCAGTTGCTGGCGACCTACGTCAACACCGACCGTCGGGAACGAGCTGATTCGACGCTGCAGTCAAGGAACCAGTGACCCAATGAGAGCGTCGCAATGTATTATGAGGACATGACACGACTGTTCAGAAGGGCGGATCCAAACATGGCCGAGGACAAGAAAGTGCGCCACCTGATGCGCGGGATAAAAGAAGAACTGTTTGCTGGGCTTGTGTGAAACCCACCTAACACCACTTCGGAGTTTCTATCGGAGGCCACTACCGTCGAAAAGACCTTGCAACAACGCGCCCGCTATTACAATCGCGCCGTGAACACCGTATCAACTGCGGACTTTGCGCCAGCCTCCAGCGACTCCGCTGACACCCTTCGGGAGCTGGTTCGATCTATCGTCAAAGAAGAGCTGCACAAAATGCGCCTCTCTGCCCAGTCGCAGCCGCAGTGTCCATCGTTAACACAAATTATCCGAGAGGAAGTGCAGCATGCGGTTCCTGAACCTGTTGCCCCTGCTGCCCTTACACCGACGCCCCCCGCGCCAGTCGTACGCGTCGGCACTCCGACAGAACTGCGACCTCGCCCCTTGGAGCACCAGCCCATCTGCATCTGCTTTCCAGCCGCGGCCCCCGCCTGTCCCTGTGTTGCCCGAAGCCAGGCTGTGGAAGACGGACGTGTGGCGGGCACCTGACCAGCGGCCCCTTTGCTACCACTGCGGTGAGGCTGGCCATATCTTGCGGTGGTGCCCTTATCGTCGAGCTGGAATTCGCGGATTTCATCCGCGAGTCCCCTGTCCGCCCAATGGCGAACGGTCCCGCGAAATTGAGGAGCACCTGTCAACGCGCCGGGATCACACTCACACTGATTTCCCTCGCCCTGACTACCGCCCACCAACCTCTACCCGCTATCGTTCGCCGAGTCCCCGTCCTTCGACAAGCCGTTTCAGCCGCTCACCGAGTCCTCGCCGGGGAAACTAGACCCAGCGGCCTGCGGAGGTAAGGCCGCTGACGAGCGAACAACCGAACATCCTCCATCGTGTTCCCGACCAGACGACGGCTATCAAACGAGGACACGTGACGATCACAAAGGATGTGCAGCTTCGAACTTACCGGTCGATATCGACGATTTAGCGGTTACGGCATTGGTTGATACGGGAGCGGACTATTCGGTTATGAGCAACGAGCTAGCAAAAGAACTGAGGAAAGTTTTAACCGCGTGGACTGGGCCTCAGATTCGCACAGCTGGTGGGCACCTAATTACCCCTGTTGGCCGGTGTACGGGGAGAGTTACAATCGACGGATTTATTTACGTTTGTGACTTTGTTGTCCTACCTCACTGTTCGCGCGATGTCATTCTCGGCCTGGACTTTTTACAAGCTAACGGCGCCGTTATCAATTTACAAGAGCCGCGCGTGACGTTTTCGCCGACGCAAGCAATTGAAATAGCCGACCCAGACGACTCCAGGATACCCGCCCTGCGTATTGCTGCTGATGACGTGACGGTGCCTCCGCGGTGCAGCATGATGGTCCCCGTGCAAAGTGACTCGCCCGGTGATCGAGACGTTATGGCAGAGAGAAACGTCAGCCTTCTACTCGAGAAAGGAATCTGCGCTGCAAGAGGGCTTGTTCGCTTACGGGATCGCTCTGCGACACTCTTGATCACCAACTTCGGAACAGAGTTCCAGCCTATTGCGAAAGGAACGGCCGTCGCATACGTTACCGACTTCGTTGAGCCCGCAGAATTATGTGCTCGTGAGCTACCGTCGCCGGACGGACGCGATGCAGCAACCGTTCTGTCTACCGTAGACATTAATCCCGGCTTGTCGGTGGGTCAGAAGCAGCGCTTGATGGAGCTCCTTCACGATTTCGCAGAGTGCTTCGCCACGACATCAAAGGTAGGGCGCACCCCGGTAGCCAAACACCGCACCATCGTCAACGAGGAGACTAGCCCCATATCCCAACACCCGTACAGAGTGTCGCCGGTGGAACGGGAGGCTATACAATCCCAAGTGCAAGAAATGCTTGCAGACGACGTAGTCCAGCCGTCCACGAGCCCCTGGGCTTCGCCTGTGGTATTGGTGAAGAAAAAAGATAACACCTTGCGATTCTGCGTCGATTATCGGAAGTTGAATCGTGTCACGAAACGTGACGTTTACCCCCTTCCACGTATCGACGACGCCTTGGATCGACTGCGTGACGCTAAATATTTTTCTTCACTCGACCTTAAGAATGGCTACTGGCAGATCGAAGTGGACGAAAGGGATAGGGAGAAGACAGCGTTCGTGACACCTGACGGCCTTTATGAATTCAAAGTGCTACCCTTTGGACCCTGTTCTGCGCCAGCAACCTTCCAACGCATGATGGACACCGTTCTTTCTGGGATGAAATGGCAGACATGCCTAGTGTACCTTGATGATGTTGTCATTTTTGCTCCTAGCTTCGAGGAACACCTCAACCGGCTGCGAATGGTGTTACAGGCGCTCCTTTCGGCACAGTTGACGATAAAGCCACAAAAGTGTCACTTTGGTTTCGAAGAGCTCAGTTTTCTTGGTCACGTGATAAGCGCTGACGGAGTCCGTCCTGACCCGGAGAAGACTGCCGCTGTGGCACAGTTCCCGCGTCCAACTGGCAAAAAGTCCGTTCGTAGGTTTCTGGGCCTCTGTGCCTATTACAGACGTTTCGTTGAAAACTTTTCCACAATTGCTGAGCCCCTTACAATGCTTACTAGAGACAATGTATCTTTTGTGTGGCATGATGATCAGGAATCTGCCTTCAACGAGCTACGCAGCCGCCTACAAACTGTCCCAATACTCGCCCATTTTGATGAACGAGCTGCCACTGAAATTCATACTGACGCCAGCAATGTTGGTCTCGGCGCTATTCTCGTGCAGTGGCAGGATGGCAACGAGAAAGTCATAGCGTACGCCAGCCGCTCCCTCTCGAAAGCAGAGGCAAACTACTCTACCACAGAGAAGGAATGCCTTGCGGTAGTGTGGGCGATTAGCAAGTTCCGACCATATCTCTATGGTCGCCCGTTTCGAGCTGTCAGTGACCATCATTCGTTATGCTGGCTAGCCAATCTCAAAGACCCTTCGGGACGGCTTGCGAGATGGAGCCTTCGCCTCCAGGAATACGACATCACGGTAGTGTACAACTCCGGCCGTAAGCACAATGACGCCGATTGCTTGTCACGTGCACCTGCCGACGTTGCTCCGGCCGAAACGGAGGACGACTTCCCGTTTTTTGCTCTCGTCACGTCGTCCGATATAGCCCGGCGTCAACGGGCTGACTCAGAGTTGCGTACACTCATCGAGCATCTGGAGGGCCTTAACGTCGCTGTTCCGCGGCTTTTCGTTCGATGTTTGGGTTCCTACAGTCTCCGAAATGGCGTCCTTTACAAGAGGAACTTCGCCCATAACACGGAAACCTTTCTTCTGGTTGTGCCATCCGAACTCCGTCCAGAAATCTTGCACGCCTGCCACGACGAGCCATCGGCTGGCCATTTGGGTGTTACGCGGACGTATTCCCGCATTCGTGCGAAGTATTACTGGCCAAAGTTGCTCTCATCAGTCCAGCAATATGTGAGGGCCTGCCGTGACTGCCAGCGACGAAAGACACCACCAGTTAAACCCGCAGGGCTTCTCCAGCACATCCCACCGCCTACAACACCTTTCCAACAAGTGGGCATGGACTTGCTGGGCCCATTCCCATTGTCTTCCTCTGGGAACAAATGGATTGTTGTGGTGACGGGCTACTTAACGCGGTACGCTGAGACACAGGCGCTCCCCCACGCTAGTGCTGCAGAAGTGGCACAGTTTTTTATGACATCAATCGTCTTGCGTCACGGTGCGCCATCAGTCGTCATCACGGACCGTGGAACCGCCTTTACGGCGGCATTAATGCAACCTCTCTTCGAACTCACCCACACCAGTCACCGGAAGACAACAGCCTATCATACCCAAACAAACGGCTTGACTGAACGCCTCAACCGGACACTTGCAGATATGCTTGCTATGTATGTCGACGTTGAGCATCGTACGTGGGACGAAGTTCTTCCTTATGCAACCTTCGCCTACAATACGGCAGAACAGGAGACTACCCGTCTTACACCTTTCCAGCTGGTCTACGGACGGTGTGTCACTACCATGCTGGATGCTATGCTACCCGCTGCTCACAACGACGGAGACATCGGCCCCTACGCTGACGTTGACACATTCGTCCAGCGGGCTGAAGAAGCCCGCCAACTCGCAAGGTGCCGGATTCGACATCAACAACAACTCGACGCTGGTCGCTACAACCTCCGACACCGATGCGTTCGGTACGAGCCCGGCGACTCTGTATGGGTATGGACACCTGTGCGCCGCCGCGGACTCTCCGAAAAGCTCCTCCGACGCTACTTCGGTCCGTACGAGGTGGTTCGTCGTATAAGTGATGTCACATACGAAGTTTTTCCGCGGGACACGACCTCCTCACCACGTCGGCGCCATCCGACCGAGACTGTCCACGTGGTGCGCATGAAGCCCTACCATGACAGGCTGCAACCCGCCGCTTTACCAGCTTAACAGCTCTCTGTATTCTCTGCCGTCCGCCGTCTATACCGAACATTACCTTTGCTGTCCGTGTTCGTTTCCGGCGTCGGGCCGCCGCGTTGATGGAGGGGATAATGGCGCGTGCTCATGGGAGCGCGCCGACGATGAAGACGAAGTGTGCGTGTGCCGGTGGACAAAGACGAAGTGTGTGTGTGGTTCGGACATCCATCTTGTGAGTTCCCTGCTGTGCGCTGGACTTCGCTGAGACTGTGATCTGTGCCGGTCCTGTCTTCGTTACAATATGAATGCGAACAGAAACTTATAACGGCACAGTGAGCAATTAACTATTATAAAGCATAATAGAGAAGAGCTATTTGCGATAAAATAGCGGACATTACTATGGTAATTAGTTCAAATGCCGAATGATTCGCGGGGCTTTCAACTCAAAATTTTGTACATTTACGACGGGTTGAAATTTCAGAGCCCATTCAATTTTTTGGGCAACGGATTCGCAACAAAAACGCCGAAGTTTATCGCCAAATCCAATGGAAGAAAAGCGGGATGCCTAACAGCCATGTTTCTCAAGTTTCACTCGCCCTGTGACTTTATATCATGTCCGAAGCGTGCATTGCGAATTACTAGCCAACGTACGGGCTGCACCATGTCAGGAGAAAAAGAAGCACATAAGGCTGTGTTTAGGCCATATTAAAAAAAAATGCCACTGCAAAATTCGCCTAATTGTGGCCCGTTTTTTTAATGCATTGTCACCTCACTGGTTGGTAAATGTAGGAACAATGATGGCAGTAAAAAATAAACTCTTTAAGCGGCTTTTACACCCCTCTGGGCCGCCGCGGTGGCTCAGTGGTTATGGCGCTCGGCTGCTGGCCCGAAAGGCGCGGGTTCGATCCCGGCCGCGGCGGTCGAATTTTGATGGAGGCGAAATTCTAGAGGCCCGTGCACTGTGCGATGTCAGAGCACGTCAAAGAACCCAAGGCGGTCGAAATTTCCGGAGCCTTTCACTACGGCGTCCCTCATAGCCTGAGTCGCTTTGGAACGTTAAGCCCCCATAGACCCATAAACCATAAACCTTTACACCCCTCTAAAGGTAGCTCCTGCACCGTGCGTGACGTCACAGCCGCGAATGCGCAGTACAGCACGCGCCGCGCGCCGTTGTTTGGCTGTATGTAAGCAGGGGGTGCGAGGCGCTCTCTAGTCTGATGCGCCATGAGTGTAGAGGCGGTATGTCAGCGCACGCACTCAGCACGACAGCAGTACAGGCTACGCGAAGCCACGTAGACTGATCCCGAAGTTGTAGCATGGTACAAGGCGGGTCAGCAGCGAGCCCAAGAAGCGAGGCCACACCGACTCTTCGCCTCCAACGAGCGATTGACCACACTAAATTGAACCCCTTTAACCCGTGGATCGCTATCGCGTACGGACAAGGTTTCATCTGAGCTAAACCACCAGCAATTTTGTTATAACTGGGATTGTGCTAGAGGACACCTTACTCTCTTTTACTCCTTTCTGTCCCCTGACTATTAGCTAGGGGGCAACAGCGACAACAGGAGACAACGTACAGTCTCTTTATGTCAGCAAAATACCTTCAACACAATTCTGTCAGAACGCATTGCTCGCAAACTTAGGTGAAGACGCAGACTACAAACAAGAAGCTATAAGTATACCTGAAAATGTACCTCTCGGGCATTAAGAGCTGGACGTGTTTATACGTTAACGCCTTGCAATTCAAGGTGACACCCGAGGCGAGGGCAAATGAAAAGACACAAGGAAAACTGACTATAAAAAAAATGGCGCTTGTTGTTGTTGTTGTTGTTGGCGCCTGTGATCGGCACGTGTCGTGTCTTCTTTCTTTGCCCTTGTCTCATGTGTCGCAATCAACCTCGAGGCATCCTTGCTAAGAGCTTCGAGATTTCTTGCTAATGGAATGGTAGCACCATCGGCCTGTGTTGTGGTAGAGAAACACTGCAGGAACGTCTCGAGGTGGTTAGTTTGAACCGATTACGGGAAGGCCATGGCAAGTGACAGCTCTGATACGAAGCTCTTGGTGGTTAGCGCGTGCTCCGTAGCACCTCTTCGTCGTTGTCGTCCTCAGTGGCTAATGACTCGCAAGCGGCTGCAGTGACGCGCGCCTATTGCTATGCGCTCCTTTGTTACAATGCAGATTATTGTTCTTTTGACACCACAGTCCGCGAGATGGAGCCGGCGACAGTCGACACGTTTTTGACAGTGGCGCTCACATTTATCACCTATTACGTCCGTTTACTTCCTATATTTCAAAGATGAAGATTGTCGGCGTCTCTCAGACGGCTTTGCTGTAACCTGCGGTCACGTTGGCCATGGCCGAACCTTATCGTGCACGTGCATAAACGTTACACTCAACGCCCGGGCCGCGATCTCTCGTTTTATTCGCCAAACGAACTCAGGTCGAACTCGTGAAGGGTGAAAGCCCTCGAATTCAACTCGAGGCTGTCATGGCCGCGGCTGCAGGAGCAACTGCTTGAGCCATGGCTTTTGGCGGAAGCAAACTCGACTACGACTGACCTCTGCCATTCAATGGCATGACCGATGAACAGTTTCAGCGTTATTTTCGCTGGCCCGAAACGTCGGTGCTCTGGCTGTGCGACGAACTCGGCGAAAATCCGCGACTGCGGAGACTGCAGGGCCGGCTCACAGTCGCGAAGCAAGTCATCTGCGCCCTCCGGTTCTACGGGACTGCGAGTTTCCAGGGGAGCGTCGGCTCAGACAGGTCAGAGCCGCTTTAATAGGGAGGTCGCTGGCGCGCTTCTCTGCGCGTCTATACAGGACCTATGGCTCGCTTTTATTTAGACTGCGGCTGAGCGTGCTTGTACTAAGGAACGTTTCCTTCTTTGTGCCAGCATTACGAACTCTGTAGGATGTGTCGTTTTGGTCGACGGCACATGGATTGGAACAAAAAGTGCTTTGAAAGAAATCCCAGGAGTCGTCAATGTATCAATGATATCATCCTGCGCGAGCCAGGAAGACCACGAAAAGAGGAGCAAGGAGTCTCTGGATCGCGCGCATAGAAATTGAAGCTGACAGCTCTATTATTAGCTGCCACAGGGAGACCACGCATATGGAAATGAATGAACAGCGTGATGACTTTCACTCCTCACTTGTAGACTCCAGCCAGCGGCTAATAATGGAGCGGTCGGCTTCGTTTACAGCACACGCGGTCCAAAGACTTTTCTCCTAAACTGTACGTTCACTCGCCGAAATGTTTGAAAAGTGCATGGACAATGAACCAAAACAAAACAATTTATCGCAATGGCAAAACACTTCAAAATTCAGAAGTACAGTAATTTGTAAACAGAAACCGTATACCGCCAATTAAGAATCCGGGTAGTTCACCTTTAACGGGAAAAAAAATTAATCTGTGACGATGAGTAGCCGAATAATTTAAACACTGGTTTGTTTAGGCAGATTAGCTTGCCAGCTTTGCTACGGAAGTCCTTTATTTTGCGATTAAAATATATGCTAAGACTTCAACATAGTTTTTTTTGTGCGAAATAAATTGGCGGCTCTAAAGAAAGCTCAACGAATATAGGCATCTAGAAATAGCTAGGGTGTGAGTTTGTGATTGTTCTCGAGGAGAACTGCTAATCCAGCCCGTAAATTTACACCAGCATCACCAACACCTTGCGTAATGTTGAAACGAAGATCAAGGTTAAAGCCAAAATATGTTTAAAATGATGATCAGAAGCCAACTAGCAATCATCCATATCTGCTGCCAATCCTAGATTATTAAAATAGGATCTAGTAAGTTTCTAAGTATACTTCCGTATTCGTATTTCCCGTGACGCAGTCTAAAAACTATTCGCCAGTGATCTTGCATCTGAAGTAGCAAAGAAGGGAAGGAGGGGGGGGGGGGGGGGAGATGGTACGCGGGATGATCACATGTTTACGGCTGCATAAAGATTTCTACAATCTTAATAGTAAAAACGTGCCGGGGGCACTTAAGCTCTGATTTAAGTGTATGATGCGATAGCGTTAATGAGTTAATGCTCATATACGCGGATTGGCGGTCCACAAAACTTTTGAATCAGTGATGCTGCGGTTAAGAGATGCGCCACTGCCCTGCGATTGCAACTTCTGCCACCGGTGGCGCTTTTGAAAGCAAGATTGCCCTTCGCGAGCTGCCTTTTGCGATCAATCAATAATTGAACTGCCATCTGCCACAGTGGGCAGTTTGGTCACATTCCGGTGGGCAGGTTGTAATGACGTCACAAGGTCATGTGACATCGGTGGCACACCTGCCGCCTTGTTGCTTCTTCAGGAATTTTTAACGCGTTTTCCCCAATTCTGACGTTCCTGAGGGCGACCCAAGTTTTTTAGTGACATGGTACCCTTAGCGTTATCGCGTTAAATATTATGCATGCCCGCTTCATGGTCCTGGATCGTTGATTTTCTGTCGTTATGTTTATGGGCACGGCCTTTGCCCTGCAGGGTTCAATCAATCAATCAAAGAAAGCTTTATTTCATAATTCAAAAAAAAATTATACAAAATATTTGGACCGATAGCCTACATGGCTAGTGTCTGGCTTTTGCGCATGCTCCGCGATTGCGTTCGTTGTCACTTTCGTCTCTTGCGCATGCTCCGCGATTGCGTTTGTTGTCACTTTACTGGACTGGCCACAAAATTAACTGGGATGAAGCAGATATAGTGACAACGGAAAAGAATGTATCAGCCCACCGAAATCTCGAGTCATTAATCATCCAGACTACGCCCAACACAATAAATAAGAATGACGGCACGTTGCACCCTATCTACGCGAAATGCCTCAAAACGATAGTAACTGCTACAAAAATCCCGGGACGTCCAGCTGGTTGCTCATTGTGAACAAGGGAGCCGTAGCGCTCCCGAAACGTCATTTTTTGTTGACCTTGGTCAGTGATCAGTGAACCTCATCAAGCCATGGTTCCTGACCAGACGGTATGCCGTCGAACCCTCGACTGCAACTAACCTTGTTTGCACATGCAATGCACTCAGTGGAACGAGAAATGAATGAAAGAAGGCACCAACAGTTCGATCTTACGAGCCGTGCTTTGTCGACTCGCAAGACCGAACATCGCAAGATTTTTTCTTAGCATTTTGTTAATATGCTTTATACTAAAGATTTTTCCTCATGTCCACCACGCATGTTTTCACAGCCAATTATGTCCGTGAAATGGGCCTACACTAGCTTCCGCTATTGGCCCAACATTTGTGTCTATGGACGTGCACGTTTCATAGAAATAAAAAAAGAAATGATAATGCCCATCAGGTGACGCCCGAGTGATGAAACCGCAGTGATTGTATATGTGAATGAAACAGGAGGCGTGACGAGGGTTGAATTTAAAGGGACACTGAGGAGAAATTGAGGTTGGCTTGTATCGATAGAATACCAGATAGAATATCACAAAAACGCCGCTTTTACTGAAAACAAAGTTCTTGTAAGGTAGAAAATAACAAGAACCAAAATACAGGTATTGCCGCCACAGGCCAATCTCGCAAGTACAAGCGTGGTAACGCCATAGGACAAGAGACGCCACCTTAAAAGAATTTTCCGTCATACTCGGTATCGCAAATCTCTGAGGCTGGCAAAGGTAGGTTGCGCGGTTCGATATTGAAGTAAGTTTTATTTTAAAACCGATAGTGCACTTTTATAACACAAGGAAGGCCGACAAAAGACAACCTAAATGTTGGAAGCAAAGAAAACCGATGCTTGGCTGCGCCACAGGCGGCCAGCAGAGTCAATTTGTTATGGCGCTTCGCGTCTAAGAGCTCTGCGTGACCCGTGGTTTTGTTTTTGACGCGCCTCGATTTACAAGCGCCGAACAGCAGAGGAACTCCAAGTGCCGCTTCAAGTGCTAGTTAACCTTTGAAGGAGCCTGTTGAGGCTTGCCAGATGATCGCCACGGTTGATGAAAAACTATGATGGCACGATGGTCGGTGATCGTACAAGGCAGCACTTGTGTATGCGCACGCTCGCACGGCGAAACATTCCGGCTGTGCCAGTCAACTTCAAACTACTTAACGGAAATCGTTTATTAGGGACGGGAGACAAGGTACAAGGCAGTTCAGAAAAATTGCTGATGGCCTAGCTCTGTTAGGCCAGGATATACCTAGCGAAAGCGCGGAGGTTTCTGCACCAGAAGAGTGCATTCACTAGATGAGCCTTTGTTGATGGTTGTAACTTGAGCCGTCGTGGTGGAGTGGTAGCGTCTCCGCCTCAAACGATAAAGGCCCTGGCTCGATTCTGAACCTCGGCACAGGATTCCTTTTTTTATTCAGTGAATGGGGGGGGGGGGGGGTGCTTCAGTACAGTGGCTTCTATAAATGCCGCCACCGAATACGTTGGTTAGCGCTTAAGCGCAGGCTGTGTTAAGGCTCGCTTATGCTCCGGCGTAAAGCGCTCGCGCGCGCTGCACGGCTATGTCACGTCGGCCAAAGCGAGACCCTCTATACCCCCACTGCGCTTGACCGCCGACGCGTTCGGCGGCTTCGGCGCACTCTGACCGCACTGGCGGGGAGACTTGGAGCATGTCTCTATTTCGCGCCGAGTACGCCAGCCGCCGGCGGCCCGTCCGGACTGATTCGGCTCCGCGGCGAGGTGCGCGTTGTGACGTAATTCAATAGCTTCGGCAGTTGGGCGGAGCTGTTCTTTTCGAGCTCGGCTAATTTAATCCATTCACAGTACATATCTGAAGGTACATGCAAGTGGGCGAGAGAGCCCGATCCAGTGGACCCGTTGGATCTAGCGGAAGCCGTTGAAGCGTCGTGCGCGGGATTTAGTTTCAAGGCGCCAACTTTAAACGTGACCGCCCTTGAGCACCCATCCGTTTTTTGTGGAAAAAATTAAATAACTTGGCCTTTTCAACCATGGGAGACCTCGACGCCGCCTGCTGCGCCGTGCAACCGCGCCGTTCAAGGAATCACAATCCGTTGGCCCCACAGCCCCGGCCAGCCTCCGATGGGCGCAAGGCACCGACCTTGTCTTGGCCCCTCGCGACTCCCCGCACTGGGGTTATGATATTTAGTTTGCAACGGCTGCTCACTGAGGAAGGAGGAAACGAGCCGCCGGCGCCTAACCTAACCGTGCTCCCTCAAAAACATTGCACGCTCTGTGGGGCTGAGGTCGCTGAAATGCAGGCCGGAGATTTTGCGAGAACTACGTCGTCGGGTTCGGGAACAGGATCCATCGTAACGCTGGCAAGACGCCGGTGCAAACGTAAACGAAGCGACGGTAGTGACCCGCGATAGGTGCATTCAACGTGCGGGGGCGGTAGCTTTCATTTCGGCAGCTGCTAGACCACGCCGCTAGCCGCCAGAAATCACGGAGTCTCTATTTACGTCACGTTTTACGTCACTCCGTCATGTGACGTCATAAGAGTTCTCGAGCTTGAATCGGAGCACGGAAAAAACTTGAAATTTCAACTTCGAATGCAAATTTCTTTGAAATAAATGCATCTTTCTCTCCCGGACGAGCGGCATTAAAGCGGCATTTGATAGGGTTCTCCTCAGAGTTCCTTTAATGTCTTGACGCCCTCAGTTTATTCATCAGTACTCAGAGAGATCCCAGAGTTTCGCTAGGCTAGCGTTTGTTAGCGTTAACTCGGGACATAATACTGAACAGCCTTAACCGTTACACTGGCGAACTTTTTCTAATTCACTGCTCGGCAAGCGAAACATCTGGAGAGACTGCTGTCGTTCTTGAGCACAGGTATTATCAGTGCTAAACTTAAGACACCTACAAAAGGCCCCACACCGTAGCTGCTCGTAATGAACGGTAAACACACCGTGCAATGAACGGTACGAAACCACAAGGTGCTCGGGCCCCTGGTCCCGCGAAATCATTAGGTACCACCCGGAAGGTAAATACAAAACGATACAAAACAAAAGAAAACAAATTCGGCGATTACGAAGTCCTAACTTCGGGCCGTATTTTAACAAAGTTGCGCTCATGCTGGCCTAAACAGTCCACTGAGAGCGGCAAAAATCACGAATCTTTTGTACTCTAGCTTTCACTGCATCGGGTAGAGAAAACCCAAAGCAGGGCATCGTCTTGCGTAGTGTAGGACGGGGTGCTTAACTTGCACACCATCTCTGGCAAAGCCATGGCGTCCTCGCTCCAAAGTGCTAGTGAAATAACTGCCAAAGCATGAGCATCCATTAATGCGCATGCATTGAACAGAATCAATGTTCGGTGCAATTCAGATATCAAGGACAAGGGGTCGTCATCAGAATAGTGTATTTATTATTTCTACGCACGTCCGAAGGACGGTAAGTATCCCATGGAGGCTCCAAATGATTAGTCCGCTAAGCCACCGCGCACTAATGTACAGGCTTTGTTGCGCCCATGAATAGCGCACCATGCGAAAATCCGTCGCACAACCGGAAGAACGCAGACCATGCAGCAGTTCATCTGCCGGCGTGTTTCTTGACGCCTCTGCAGTAGGAGTAGCACTCTTCTTCACTTTTATAAAAATTAATTCGGTCGTGGCAGCGCTGGTTGCGTAGAATGGCGAGATTTGATTGCAGGCATTTCTTCTTTCCTCGTTCGTTCACGAAGAAGTAAGGGTAGGTCATAACGTCGGGGCCACAGGCGACTTTTTCTGGCCACAGGCACGAGTCTGGCTTTGAAGAACCTCCGCACTTCCTCTGGCAGTCTCTCTCCGAAAAGTACTCTTCGCCGTTAATTTTGGGACAGGAGCCGTCTTCAAAGTCCCACTCCGTGCACCTGCACACAAACATTTCACAGTTGTCAATTTAACGATGCGCATCGCGCAGAGAATCGCCATCGCAACTGAGCGAGACTACCACCCCTATCGTGGCACTACCACCCCTGCCACCATCGTATCATGTCAGGGGGCAGTTAAATTTGTGACTGGGCGCGAGAGGTTGCTCGAAAAGAGAAATCTGGCTCTCACAAACCCTACCAAAGGCAGAGCACCTGCCATCACCGGGCAGTGGCGCATCGCTTAACAGCTGCACCACTGCGCCCGGACTGGTATGAGGACTCTCAGGGATCTATAAATAAGAAGTATAAAATAACCAGTTCCGCATATATGTGAATTAACTCATGATCGCGATACGAACAACCTGCATCCGTGAACAATGAATTCGAACGCTAGAGCCGGAGTGGTAGAGCTAATTCGCATTTGGCCTCAGTGCGCAGTTCAACCGCCATTTTTTTTTTCTGCTGTCACCACCGTCGTCAGAAGGCTGCATAATGTCCTCTAAGGGACAATGATGACAAATTCATCATGCTTTTGCTGTTAGTCAAATCCGTTAGTTGGGCTTTCGTTACTGTGGCGACGTTTGTATGGCAGAAAAAGATTGATTTCTGAGAAATTTTAAGTTGGAATTGAAATATTTGCACCACACGGAGAGAAACTGAAGATGTGGATCATGATGCCAAGTGTCATGATTTGCTAGAATCAAGTTTCCCCTCTTAAAATTTTTTTTTCATATTTATACTGCGGTAAACTTGCACTATCACTATGCATGCAAAAACTACTATATTCTGGCGCACAATTGATAGTTTTCTATTCTATTCAGGAAAAAATTGCCCCTCACGTCATCATAGTGCCCATGTAGCGACGGACGGTGCTGCCGACACCTGTTTTCCACTTCTGCCACTTTAAGACTGACAACGCGGCCTATTTTTGATGAGAGTGAGCTATCTGTAGTCAGGAAGAGGCAAGAGCTCTGCACTACGAAACGAGATGCTGTTATTACAGTTTTTCGTGGAAAGAACAACGTGAAACGTCACGTCCCGCAACGTGTCTGGTAAAAACGCAAGCGTGAACTCACCTGCCGGTGTCGGGCTTGACGAACCACCAGACGTTTTCATCCTTCATGTCTTTGGAAGAGCACGAAAAGAAACGAGCAGGGGTTATACATTGCTCGGCCACATTTTCGATACACGTATACTGGCACATAAACTCGCTCCTGAATCGATTTCTTGAGTCATTGCACACGTAGTTTACGTCTCTAGCTGTGCTGCGACATATCTCGTTATCAAGGTCGTAGTAGTATCCTGCTCTCGGTGAGCGGCATAAGTCGTAGACACCATATTCTTGCCGACACTGCGAGGAGGAAGAGAAGGGTGGTTAGAGAGACAGCCTAACGTGACGAATCAGGCACCACTAATAAATATTTACTGCAATGAACACTGGGAAACTGATAAGGAAAAAAGAAACTGCTTGATGCAGCCGAATGCAATCAACACTGAGCACGCATGAATAGTTTTGCGAATACAATACTGCCACGTATTTTCTCCGCTTCGCTGAGTTAGGGCCGTTACTGTTTGACACAGGTGCGCCGTTGTCATAGTCGTTTAATAACGCCAGCTTTTATCCGTCGAAACCTAAGTGACAAATCCAAGATTGAAGAAAAATTTTCGTACTGGTATTATCAAAATTAAGCAAAAGAAATGAAAAAAGAGGGTGGGGGTGGGGGGAGATAGGAGCTGGTTACGCCGAGCATAGGTAACATGCAGACATACGAGGCTTTCTCTTCTTCTGAACTTTATTCCTCCGCAAGAACGTCAGCAACAACACGAACCGACATCTGTCGCTGAGGTGCATAGTGTTCAAAACTAAATGTGTTGATGTGTGAGCTCTTATAAAAGTGATACCTTATCTTGTGTAATTATATAAATATTTAAAACTGCGCTCACCTGAAGCGCCGCGCCAACATTGAGCTAGCAACGAACCCGTAAGAATATGCGCTAAAGCTAGCGTTTCTTTTTTTTCCGAATTTTCACAAGCATTCAAAGCTTCTCGGATGTGCACAACTTTCCTGGTTTCAAGACTGTTATAAAAATGGCTTTTTAAAAATCATCGCCACGGCTGCATGGTTTATTCCTAATTTACTGTTTACAATATACAGGAGGTTACGACGATGTACACGCAGAATCGGAACAGCTCTGTGCCAAGCGTTATTGTCCCACTAAGGGCACTTTTACGTAAGAAACAATCAGATCCAGATTTTTGCAGCAAAGGCAACATACGCTGCTCTAGTAATGGTAATTTCCAGGAAGAAGGCACTCTTCAGCGTTTGGCTGGCTTCGAAATAGGTAGCGTGTTCGTTCAGGCGGTCACTATTTTGGTAGCACCGTACTTCGACATACGCATGTTCACATTCATTCTGTGCTCTGCTGGTCTCGAGTCAATGTGTTTTATACCTGACATTGTTCCCGGGCTCCATCCTGAGGTTCATTGCAGGTGTGTATTTCTATCTAGACAAGGCAAGTGGGGGAAGCTTTGCTAATGTTTGATATAAAGTATATGACAGATTGATGATCGTTAAGGGTAACATGCTGGATGACAAGAAAAGGCAAGCGCAGCAGGGGGCAGCCACAAGGAAGGTGATGGGATCAGATTAAGAAGTTTGCATTCAGAAAATAAACCAGCCAAAAAGACGCAAACAGGAAAACTCAGGAAAACTATCTTCTCCATTTTCCTCTGTGCGTCTTTTTGGCCGGTTTATTTTCTGAATACAATGCAACAACTAGCCCAACGACGTGTGTTAAGAAGTTTGCGGAAATGGGAGGGCCGCAGCTGGCAGAGGACAAGGTTAATTGAAGATATATGGGAGAGGCGTTTGCCCTGCAGTGGGCGTAGTCAAACTGATGATGACAGGCTGAAGTACTCGACAAGGGGAACGCGCATGCACTTGGTGCTTTTTTGAAATTGATATTCAGGCACACATTACGACGACACGAAAGCACCATTAGGCCGCATGGTAATCGCTGATGTCTGAGCGAATAGTAAAGAACAGGTCAATTCTCGGTCACGTGCTGACGAGGTTCAAAGGAATTAATGGTAACCTCTTTTTCTTTTCTGACCAGTCTTGTATAAGGACACCATAGTTTGCCTCGGGGTTTGATTTAAATGTTTTGGCTCGCATACATTTTTCCAGCCGTAGTGTATACGGAACAGTGCTCCTCTTATGTAACCACGTCGCGAATTCCGACCGCAGCGTGTCACCTTGAACTGAAATATTTCTTTACAGATTAAGCACCTCTTCACTGCAGCATTTAACTTGCCAATGAAAAGAAGAGACCATATAGAGTGACTATCAAACGCGAGGCCAGAATTTGCCAATGAAACATCACTCTTTGGGCTAACATTAGCCAGCACACATAGCAAGGAAGATCGGTCTTACAAACGCGTATTATGTTCAAGGAAGTAGTATAACCTACCCAAACGGCTCGTGACTAACAGAGATGGCACCAACACCAGTAGACACATTTACGCGCATCAAAAGTGCATGAAAGTGCTATCGATGACTGCCGGGCTCTGCCGTGCCCGAACGTTAGAATGGCTTTTCCGGGCCTAGGCAGTCAGTCTCCCTCACCATTGGCTACTCCGGTGAGAAGGTTCGCTCCTTCTAATGTATGAGCCCGAGTAAACTCCCACAGGACGAAATACTGTGGAGCTGCACGTGGGTGTCTATGTTAAGCAGTCGAATAGAGGAATAATATAAGGGAAAGGGCATACAGCTAAGGAAGCTGTATAGTTTTCCTTTCTAGCCGTAGTGCTGCACGGGGTTGGATGCCAGGGAGCCATTACCCTAGCTCCTATTTCAAACTTACTTAACCTTGGAGGATTTTCCTAACTTTTGTACTGCAGCAGTTTCTGACAGGTAGCACTATGGAAAGGAAACTTCGAGCAGTTTGCTATGTTGTGTTGTTTACAGGGCGTGACACAGCGTCCACGCCCTTGAAAAATAATGCGCAAACAAGGCCGTAAATAGTGCTAAGCGACACTGCTCACACGGTGCGAACATTTCTCCTTTCAATTCAAGCTCGGAGGCCCTTCATGACGGCAGTAAGCCGACGTGCTAAAGCGGTCTGCGTGCTTGGCTTGAGGTGGATGAGGAAAGGTTTCTCAAAAAATCAAAGGCGCGGTGATGGTCTCGCTCAGTGTGTGCACGTCCAGCACGACCTCATGGAAGGGGCACTAGCTCGATAGGCGTAAGTAAGGAAAGTACACCGCTATTTTGGTCAGGTATTTCCGCTGGCCTTATGCTCTGATTCTCCAGGATGAAATGCTTATGAGAACCGGTCTTTCACCTGGCGTCGCGCAGACCAAGCAAGATAGCCATGACGATTTTTGGCCAGCCTGCTATTGTGAAATCAAGATAAGACCCATCATAATCATTAGGAGACAAATAAAGACCGCGCATGACCTACGGTGAGCACAGGCATGTCCACCTCATTTATACACGTGTTTACCACACCCAGCGTCACAGCGACAACCAATGAGGCTGTTTACACTTTCAAACATATGCTGCGAAGGTACTGGCTTCCTCGAAAAATGAGGAAAATATATTATTCGTCTTCAGTGTCGGGGCCCACGATGTTATGGCTTACGGGCAGCAAGCTACGAGGAACGCTAAAAGTTCGCGAGCTTCATTTAGGCTCCATTGCCCGCCACAGGCAGGAGCTGCTGTGGCGACAGGCGAAATGCTTTCTGTGTTCATATCAAGGCATTTCATCGTCGCTTTTACCCGTGGCGCTCCTTCATAGTGAAAACTAAGCAGTACTTAGCACGAAAGGCGCGTGGAGCGGCGGTGCATGCTAAATGCCGCCTTTGCCCCTCGCACAACTGCTGCGGTAAAATTCCGTTAGAAGGCTGCTAATCTTGGGAGGCAAATGTTATCCGGCCAGTGAAATTCACATCACAACGAAATGTGAATGTCAGATTGCAGTTTTTTTTCTGCTGTTTATCAGCGAACACGACGGTGTCGTGCACTCACATATGAGAGGTTGCTTGAAAAATATTCCTAAACATTTAGCAGCTAAAGGCCTGTGTCGTCCGTAATCAGTGCATCTGTGCTAAAATTGGGCGCACTATTAGAGGGACGGTAAGGAATACTGGTGGACGGAACACGAATGCCTTACCATGATCAGCTGAAGGTAAATGCAAAAGAAGGTAGGAATAATCAGAACATTATTCCGCAATTTCCAGTCAGTGATAACAAGCGTTGTTGGATGCATATAACTGTGAATACAATTTCCTCTTCTTTGGATGTAACCAGTGGTTTATCTTGTGCAAGTGCTGAAGCATTTTGATCGAGTGCATTTGTCTCAGGAGCCAAGAATGTGTTTATTACAGAATGCATGCTTGCTCTCAGATTTGCAAGAACATCAGTCCCAACTGTATCAACGCGCAAGCACTAATCTGATGGGTACCAACCCCGGACAAAGTCGTCCGTTGTCCGGTGACTCTGCCACGGTGCAGTTCATTGATCAGTTTGCTCTAGCTTTCAGGTCAGTCAAGCTAACTCTTTTTGCTAAAAACATCATATTACCCTCTGGTACAGCTTGCGAGCCCACGGCAGTTGCCACTGAATGTATTCATGTCATCCACTTGCTACCATCCTATCTGGCGTAGTTGTTCTAACCTAGCTCCTGTCAATCTGGATTGTGTACTAGCCTATTTACAGAAACTTACTTCAGGGCAAACGAAAACTTTTGATGACACACAGGACCTCAAGACTCAACTCATAACAACAGACAAAGCACTAAATAATCTAAATGAACGCATTCACTCTCAAGCCCTTATACCTCTGCTCCAGAAGAAATGCACAATACGAAAACCATAAACTGAAACAACTCTCCTCGTCTCTCTTAGAAACACGTATGAATGACGCGGAAAACCTATTGCCACTCTAGAATTATATGACGAGCAGAATAGAAGCCTACACTGGAAGCATAGGCCCATGTGGGAGTAAAATTTACGAACAATCTCTCTTATGCCGCACTCCCTTTTTAAGGGAAGGGTATGTTGCCCAAGCCTTGGGTAGATTTCATTCACAAAGAAGTACGGTATCCTTCCAGTTCGCAACGGAAACAAATTCTGCCTTCAAAAGATGCGAAGTTCAAGGAGTTCCAAAGATTTTACCGAGGTTTCAATCTCCGCTATTTTTTAGGCTTAAGACCTTCGGTGCCGCGTTTAAAAGCCTCCATCTATTGCTAACTGTATCAAGTTACTGCCCTTTGCGGTGGGAATGTACCTTCGTGGCCAAGAGTAAGCATTTCGTATATTTAGTAACCTCTACCTGCACTAGGAGTTTAGCGGTGTGTCCGGGCCCTAAAAAGCAGTGCGCTGGAGGACAGCTTCAGCATCGTCAGCCTGACTATGCCCACTGCAAGACAAAGGCCTCTCCGAAATCTCTCCAATTAACCCTGTCCCTTGCCCCTTTCTCCGCGTAATCTGATATGCCCACCTAACTCTCGTGTGCCCCATGCTACGCTTGCCTTCTCTTAGAATCCAGTCCGTTACCCTTAAAGACAATCGCTTTTCTTGCCTTCACATTGCAGGCCCTCCCCAAGCCATTTTTTCCTCTTGATTTCGACTCGGGTGCCATTAACCCGCGTTTGATCCACTCTGCGTTCTTTCTGTCTGTTAAGCTGGACGCCTGCTGCAAGGTTGCCTGAGGACCGGAAATGAGCGTCTTCCTCACACAAGAGAAGCTCGGCAAGCATGCTTGTCTGGGGAGCTTCTTCAAAGTGCCGACAGTTAGAAAGAACGCATGGAGAAGTATAACTCTGTCTCTTAACGTTACACCTATCATTTTTCTTTCCATAGCTCGCTGCGTTGTTTTCAATTTAATTTGAACCCTTTTCGTCAGCCTCCGAATTTCTGACTTATAGGTAATTTCCGGTAAGATAGAGCGTTTGTGCACTTTTCTCTTGAGGGATATTTGTGAAGTGTTCACCCCTAACGTGAGAGAACCTGCCAAATGCGCTCCACCCATGCTTAGTCTTTGAGTTACTTTACTCTCATAATTCGGATGTGGGGTTACACCCGCTCTAAGTAGATGTATTCTCTTACCACTTCTAGCGTCGCACTTCCAGTCGTAGACTGCTGTTCCCTTTCGGGGCTGTTGAACATTACATTGGTTTTCTGCATATTCATTTTTAAATCCAAAGTTCTGCTCTGCCTGCCAAAGTCATCCATAATATTTTGCAATTCATTCCTTCAGTGAATTACCAAGGCAATCTCAACAGTTAATCATAGATTACTAAGGTACTCTATTAGCTCTTACCCCAACTGTTCCCAGTGCAGGCCTGACACCCTTCATTGCTGGAATTTTATTGCTGACTTTATGGAGGATTATGGTGGCTTCGCAATCGTTATAGATATCCTTAATGCCTGCCTGACTGCTGAGCTTTCCAGTGAGTCAAATACTTTCTCGTAATCTATGAAGGCTACATATAGTGGTGGCCTGCCCTCCCCTTTTTTACTACCATATAGACTTATTCGTGTTAGATCATAATAGAGCTCCCAGCGGTTCGCCCAAATGCTGCTATCCTCCTTTACAGAGATTTTGACTTTGCTAACATAGGCCGGTGTAAGCAATCGCCTGGCTCAAAGAGAGGTACAGCAGAGACGAGGAATTTTGTTGTTGTCAGCTTGACCTTTAATTTCACCAAGTTAGTCTCAAAATCATACCGATACTTTGTCGTCACTGAGATGACTTCGACGAATTAATGACCATGTCATTCACGCCCATCTTCTCTTTTGCTCTGACACCAAACAAGGCGCACACGAAAACTGTGAAGGCAACTATTTAACGAGATCAGCTAAGAACGCAACACCTTTTTTCTCGCATACCAAGCTGCATATCTGTGTCATTCAATTCACGATAATTGGTCGAGTTTCCAAAAAGGCTTTCTAAGTTAACTAATAAATTTACTCGAACAGCCAATCTTCGCGCTTGTGACCAAAAGCTTTAGGTTACCAACAGCTTAAAATGACTACAAAATATGTAAAAGCGTATATATCGAGCGCCAAAATTAAAGGGGTCTCATGGCGTTGGGAAACGTATGATAAAGCTTAAAGCAGACCTCACTGCGATCCACAGCACAAAGCGTTCTTTGTATGAGCCTAACTCCTCAGTTTGCGATCCACTAAACCAAGACAGATTTGGCAGGTACTAAACCCTCATCCGGATCGCTCTCAGTGCACCAGCCATCCGTTTCAAACTGCGCGCTCGCGATTTCGACACACAACATTCACTGCTTTCTTTTCCTCCCTGAATGCCACAGATCGAAACGGCCTTCCCCATGACATCACTGCTTCCGCGTGCCAATCTTCGTTTTTACAGCTCTTAACTGACAACTTTGACATTTGTTACTCATCATGAGATGTACTAGACTTTGTACAAAAACCCACCCCTCATGCAGTTCCTCCTTGCACGGAAATATTTAGGTAACAAATGAACTCAAAAGAACACTACTTCCAATTCTCTATCCAAAGAAAACCTTAATGAGCAATGTTAAACTGCGCGTTTCCTGTACTAGTCCACTGATGAAAGACGATAGGCGGTCAGGTAGAGCGAGATGAGCGCGAAAAAAGGTCACCTGTGTATATCGCAAAAAAACCTGCTAAAACGACGAAAGACGCGAATGCCACCTTTCGAGCTGTTAACGGGCATGTCAGTGGCTGCGATATCAACAGCGCCCGTATTGTAATTATAGCAGTAGAGTTGGCCGCGTTTTAAGTTGCAATCGCAGAGCCTCTACAGACAGTAACCGGAATGCCGAAAAGAACAGGTTAATTAACACCGCTGAAGCCTCTGATCTCACCGAATGTGGACCAGGTGAAGAGAGAGTTCCTGAGCATGTGTCAAAGAAATGTCCAGGAGGAAATATTAACAAAAACTGCTTTTGATAACGCTCGCAACTTGAATTTCGGTCTCAAGTTTGATTTTAAGTCTCGATTAAGTCTCTGCTTGGACAAGACTTCAGCGACCGAACTTTTTTTTAGGGGAAGGAACAGAAATATGGCACTTCGCATCACGCGAAAAATTGTTTTTCAACACAGTGCCGCTGCCTCCTCAGGTAACATCAAACCGCAGCTGTTACGTAAGCGGCAAGGGAATTGTGCATGACATTAGTGTGACGGGGAGAGTTTGCAGCCGGCTCGAAGAAGTACAAGCGTTCGCAAAATATTCATGTCATTCATACTTCGGCAAGTTCTCATGGGCTGTAAGTTCCTCAGTGGGCGAAAATTTTGATGTACTGAAGAATGGTGATGATTTTTCATGATGCATGGGCACCTTTGTCTAAAAAAGCGACTAACAAAATGAGTTTTCGTCTACACAAAGTGGGGTCTATGATCCGTTTCCTTAGCATTTCACCCCTTATAATCCGAGAATCATGCCAGGGAAAGCTTGTACCTACTGTACCACAGGTGGGTGCCTTGCGGCACCAGAGATTCAACCCCACACTTTCGGCACGTGAGACGGGTGCTCAACCAATACGTCACTTGTGCAGTGTCTTGTATTGAAGGAAATTTCACTCCTTTTACTTCTATTTCGTTTCAGATCAGCAGTGCTGTACACGACACACGGAAACTAACACATTGTCACTTCACTCTGCGGATTAATTAAACTGGACGCTCACCAGATCTGCTTGTTATGGTTTCGCATGTGTCCTTGAGGGCTACCAAATAATTTAGCTGGCTTGCAGTGGCAACGATCAACATGATACCTTTTGTGAATACCTACGGCTGCATGCGTGTGCGAGCTAGCTGGTATAAATGATTGTCGTAAAGCAGCGTGAATGTTATAAATACACCGGGCTTTCATGTAGAACAGAAATGAAGTTGGTCGTACTGGTTCAAAACTTCTTCATATTTTCCGCAACGTGCTACACTGTAGATAACAGGCAGTGGTTAAGAAGTGTTGCAGTCTTTCACTGATGCCGTGTTTGCCCAAAGTGACCAAGCAACGCGGTTTGTTTGTTAACCTCGTAGAGTAGTACTTAAGGCACCCTTTAAGCTCCAACTACGAGTAAGGTAAGAAGAGCCCTTGCCCTCGCATTTCGGAACCTTTTGGTCTTTCGGGGTGCCGTAAATACTCCAGTGTATGGCTGCGAAGCAAAACCAAACCATGTCGCTCTCTGGTTACTTTATAGGAAACGACGGTACATCTGGGCTAGTTAACAGCATCCACCTGATGCACCCTTAGTGAAAAAGCTGTATGACGCAATAACCTCATACAGTTTATCAGGGAAATATCGCACAGTTATGTTACTAATTTATAGAAATGTCATTCATTTTTACAGAATTATACATTTGTCATACGAATGTCGTACAACATCTAACAAAGTGTATGATATCTCTATGACGAAACCTGCTTAAGTTTTTGCATTACACAACTCTTTCAGTAGATATATATTCACAAAACAACTTTGTGAGGCATGTTAAGACTAGATTGATGATTTGTTTTAATATTGAACTTGAATATATAAGTCTGAATTCCTCGTGTTCGGAGAATATGAATAGCTTGTAAGTTAAAAAAAATTAACAATAACAGGATTATGAGCTGTAGTTTCCATTTTTAAATAATTGAATTTCTGACGTATCTAGGAAAGGAAGAACACATTGGCTTCCTCTTCAGGGGGACTTCGTTAACCTGTTGCATTGTAACCGTGATCGCTTTCCCGTTCTCTGGCTCTGTTTCTCAAGAACTATGTAAACAGGAGAAACGGATAGACATAACGCCATTGAAAGAAGCGATACTGTTTTATGAGGAATAGAAAGGCGCAGTAATTGCATTTCGATAACAATTTCAGCAGCGACGTGAAAGAAGCCTAGAATGGGGAATGAAAACAGGCAGGTAAAAAGGGCCGCTGTTGTAAAGACCTCCGCCGACCTGCACTTCTTGAAGATTCAAAGGCATAGTGCAGCACAGGGGCGCGTCTCCATTGATTTTCCTTTCCCCGGAGGCAGAGATTCGTTCCCCTTACCTCGTACCCAGAAGCGGTACGCCGTGACTACTAAGCCAATGTGGCTGGTCGAGAAACGTCTAACTGCATGCAGTCGTAACTGCACCATTAAAGAGCGAAATTCTGTCAGCACTTACGTTATAATCTCGTGGGTTTAGCGTGGTGGTCGTAGGTTTAGGTTTTTTGGTCGTCGTAGTAGTTGTGGTTGTTGTCGTAGTGGTAGTTGTCGTAGTAGTTGTGGTTGTCGTAGTGGTTGTTGTGGTAGTAGTTGTCGTGGTCGTCGTCGTAGTAGTAGTAGTGGTGGTGGTAGTGGTAGTAGTAGTTGTGGTAGTAGTGGTGGTTGTAGTGGTAGTGGTGGTTGTTGTAGTAGTTGTAGTAGTAGTCGTGGTTGTGGTTGTAGTGGTAGTGGTAGTCGTGGTTGTAGTTGTAGTGGTAGTGGTAGTAGTGGTGGTGGTTGTTGTGGTAGTAGTTGTGGTCGTGCTTGTAGTCGTGGTTGTCGTGGTAGTGGTAGTTGTCGTGGTCGTTGTAGTGGTTGTAGTTGTGGTGGTGGTAGTGGTAGTTGTAGTTGTTGTGGTGGTAGTGGTAGTAGTGGTTGTTGTCGTCGTCGTGGTAGTGGAAGTAGTAGTTGTAGTCGTCGTGGTAGTGGTAGTAGTGGTTGTTGTCGTGGTGGTAGTGGTTGTTGTGGTTGTCGTCGTGGTGGTAGTGGTTGTTGTCGTCGTGGTAGTGGTAGTGGTAGTAGTAGGATCCTCTTCAGGGGAGGCGATGGAGGTCCTGGTGGCGCGGCTGACATCCGTCCTCCTCTTCTGCTGGTCGCCCATTTGCTTCGCTGCCCACATCGCACCCGCCACGATGAGGAATATCAGGAGCAGCAACAGCGCAATCGTCAAGAGGATGCGCCACATGAGCGTATTCGCCGGCGCGACGGCGCGGGCATCATCATCATCCACATATAAGGGACGGCGGACGTGAACTGCATGTGGAAAAAGGAAGCGCGCTAAGAGTGACACACAGATATGACAGTTCCGTACATAGCTAAGTGTCTACATTCCAATGGTGCACTGTCGTCAATGAGCCACTAAGACTGTGACACTGCGCCATTACTTTGCCTTGCTTGTGTAAGCATAAATGCTTTTATAAGCTCCATTTAATCTGGCTGTAGTCAGGCACTTGAATTGCAGTAGTGCACTAGTGTGCCATTAAGGCAGTTAAATTAGTCGACCAATTTAAAAGACTTTCAGCGCATTCGCAAACGAAACCATACCGAATATGGCGAAAACAAGGGGGCGGTTACAGATGCTTACTACAATACCGGGGCAGAGAAGTGGAAAAGCTAATAACCCGAACCAGAAAGGTGCGTTATTTACGGAGTTTTCCCGATCCAGGCTCAGGTAGCGATAAAGAAGGAAATAACGCAAGCGCGATTGTAGTTAGGTAAGTAGGACAGAAAGCGCGCATCACGTACTGAAGAGCGTTGCTGTTATCGCTCAGATAAATTTGTCCAGGATGAAAAAAGAAACGCTCAATATTACCAGTTAATTATGAGTGGTCGATTTTCACTGGTCTAGTATGCAAAAGTGAGGTACTGTTTCAAGAGCTCTTTTACGTGTTTTGCATTTATAAAGGAATAAACGGTGTATGTCTGCTTCGTTGAAGTGACGCTAATTAAGACACGAAGGGCACGCTTAGGAAGACGATCGGCAATAGCCTAACGATTGATTTATGATTTGTGGAGGTTTAACGCAGCAAAGCGACTCAGGCTATAGCCTAATGTTAGGGGAATTAGTGACAGAGTCCGTTAAACCGCACCGCAACCAAACGCCGGGGGATGTTCAGTGGTGCTAGAGGGAGTCTGCGAAAGAGTTTCTGCAAGCATGAGATCAGTAAACATTTCCGCCTTCAGAGGCGTGAAATTTGATGACTACTGTTCACACGTATATATCGCAAGAGACCGTGCACCACAATCCCCATTCATGACCGCCGTGCAACCAATTTACTTCTGTTGCTGGTTGCAACACTAGCCTTGAGAGTACTGCGCCAACTGCGATTTCGAGTATTTCCGCGCTGCTCAGCAGTCGGCTCTCACATTAACCGAGAAAAAGGTGTGGGAGGACTTACCTCTGGTGACTCGAGAAGTTGTAGGGGCCTCTGTTTCGTCTTCCGAGCTGTCTAATGCGGTAGTGTAGGACATCCCCGTCATTGACTGCCTCCTCAGGGAGCTCCTTCTCAGCGACTGCCTCCTCAGTGACTGCCTTCTTGAGGTCGAGGCACGACGAGCCATGCTCATGCTCGTTCCGAAATCGGTGTCGTCCACCAGCTTGCGTCTAGTCGCCATAGTCTCCGACTTGAACACGGGGTTTGAGGGAAATCCCGCAGTGGGATCGCCAGAGAAGGAGACTAAAAAATGCAGACGAAGCCCTGTGGTTTGGGGCGGTAAGATCAAGGCCGGGGGAGCTCGGCGGAAAGCAGGCGCAGGCTTACGAGCTGTGCGTGGCAGGCAAGCGCGAGCGACACGTGCAATGGGCTTCGTTTTCTTTGCTAGGAGCAACGCTCAGCCTGCAAAATTTTCATTGTTATTCTTATCAATTTTTGTATATGTGTTGGAGGCGGGGTGTGGGGGGGGGGGGGGGGTGCAAAATTGTATGGTAGGCTATTGACATTTTACAACGAATGTCAAAGAAAAAAGCCAGGTTCGCTTGGCCCAGAATTTGTGAAAAATACTTGTCTTGTAGTGCGGACGTAAAAAATCGATGCACAGAATGTCGGTGCACATGCTGGTGCATTAAAATCGCTAGACTGAACCTTATGCAGGGAAGTCGATGCTCAGGATTTGTCGAACAACGTCTGCCGACTTGCTTTCGCGGAAAAGGAACGCGGCAATGAAGGCTTTAATTGGTTCCCCGCCGTGGGTATGTGCCATAAAGCCTGAGGACTTCATCATCATCATCATTATCCGTTTATGTATGGCAGTTCGGAGTAACGGCTACAAAATAATATATTTAAAGAATGTTGAAGCAAATGTTGTGAAATAAAGCGAACCCACTTTTGTGGGGCCAAGAGGATACAGAAGGAGAGGGCAGAAAAATATTTCCTTTGATTCCTTCAACGAGAACTCAGTAAGAGCATAGTCTGTCACTGGAGGCCATTTTCTCTCCCTATTTTAAAACACCTTTGTCCATTTCGACATTTATCAAGTGCTAGCGCGGTATGTGGAGGTCGGTATCCGCGCCTTCACTTAAAAACGACTCCAATGCATTGCTCACTTGCTTAATTTTTGGTGTTTTTTTCTCACACACTATTGGAACACACACCAGAAAATGTTGTGTTGTCACTATAAATTTTCCTGTACGCCTATGGGAACTGACAACTGGATATCTTGTAGTAATAACAGGGTTTTCTGTAGTGCTGTGTTACCACAGAGCGAATTATGTCTTGGCCACAAATGTTCGTAGTGCTACAGGGAAATTTGCCGTAACTACAGGACGACAAAGCATAAGCTTGCGCGGTAAAACAGCATGCGATTTATGAGTGCCTAGCGCACCGTTCTCCTGTTATGAGCACGGCAATTGCCACCGGGCACGCTACTAAGTCACACATCCCTTCACAACGCAAAATGGAAACTGGCACAAGCAACAGCTTCCACGTGAGCGAGTCCACTAAACGGAGATTCTCTCAGGAACTGCGGTAGATTTAGTAAACCAAACATTTCTAAAACATTTGGTTAGAGTAAGATTTTTTTCGGGCGACGCGGGCTGAATCACCACACTTTTTCATCAAATTACAGATACATTGCGAAGGATCACCATGCCTAGGGCGAGTTCTTCGCTTATTATAAGTTCTCGCAGTTATCAAGAAAGTTCCTCGGGAGAATCGAGGTTGTGCCTACCTTATTTGGAGAGTAGTCTTGTCACTGGCCACTTGTTGAGTATTGCCTACTTGTTCCCAATAGATGATTTCAACGCAATATGCTTCGCACCTCACTTTCCTCTCACGCAAATTCCTAGTTTGCTCCGAAAATGAACGGAGCACGCGTATTGCTGTCGCTTTCCGCGGAAAAGAAGCGACAGCTTTGGTAGTATTTTAAATCCTCTATGTAGGTAGCCAACAGTAATTGGGATCAAAGTAACCCAGAGAAATTAAATAAAATGTTTTGGTTATGAATGTGGAAAGCTATTATTGCAGTCAGAGTTTAAAAATTATGTAATAGAAAGTGAAAGAAACGACAACCACGTGACGTCAGTGGGAACCGAACTTACGGCCGCCACATACCACACACTGTGCTCTATTAACTGCACTGCGGTGGTCGCTGGTTTTAATCAAATACACCAGGGGTTTCATGTAAGAGGATAACGAATTTTTAAAAATATGGTTTTTTCGGTAAAGAGAAGCTTTTCGCCGGCATTTTTATACCAACGTTGCGGACGTCGAAAAGCAGGCGAATTATGTTAACTAGTAAAGTGATTAACTAAAATCTAATAGTTAACTTTTTGCTTTTACCTCTTGGCACCTGATTGCAATTAGAGATTTGTAGTGAGCCGTTAGTAATAGCCACATCAGTTTCTAGAATTTCAAAAACCGGTTTACCCTCGGCGCTGTGGCTTGACAGAATTTGGCTATTTCGACTAGTTCTGTGTACTGGAGGGGCTGCTTTCTCTGCATGCTTTTCGAAAGCGCATGTATTTTGGCGCGATGTGGCCATATTTTGTCGAGCCACAGCGGAGAGGAAAATCGCCATTTTAAAGTTCAAAAAATTAAATGGCTATTACTTACGACAGGCCACTAATCTCTAATTCCAATCAGGTGCCTATAGGTAGTAGTTAAAAGTTAACTATTAAAATTTAGTTGACCACTTTGCTAGTTAACATTATTCGCGTGTTTTTTTTTTAACGTCCGCAACACTGGTATTACTGTGCCCGCAAAAAGCTTCTTTTCACCTCAAAAAGCCTATATTTAAACATTAATAATTACCTTCCCTGAAGCACCGGCTATAATACACTATGACGAGCCGATAATTTTACTTGCGCATGCCTGGTCTTTATATATGTATTAAACGCTCAGCATATACACGGGCCACCATTGCACATCATTGTCACGAGTGGCCTCGTTATAATGCAACCTGCGTCCCCACTGAAGCGATGGCCTAGTGGTCGGAGCATCCACCTCGCATGCAGGAAGTGCAGGGGTTAGATCTGTGCCGGGAACCCACCGGTGAGACAATGCGTAAAAGCTTTCTCGTCATCTGATATTCACCTCATCTAGCGTGAAATGCTTGGAAATGGGTCTTTGGCCCCACCTTGAGTTGACCAAAATGCCTTGTACCACGGCGCTCTTCGCCCAAAACTGCCCTTGCGCCATAAAAATTCACCATTATCATCGTCAGAATGCAAACTGTATTCAGTACAGTAATGTCTACTTAAGTACTCGAGTCCTAACTCTGGATGACATCACCCTCCTTTTAACAAGAAAGGAACCCCTCCGGTGCCGCGCACGTGCTCTCATCCCTCCGTGTGTGGTAACCCTCCTCCGCGCAACCCGCACAGAGGAGGTTGCGCTTCGGAAGATACGGGTCGGGGCTGCCCTAACTCCAGCTGTGACACGCAAGTGGCCGCATTTCAAAGATTTATATCCCCGCCTCGGGTGTCCAGTCTGCAAGATCAAAGACTCTGAGGCGGATACCCACCAGCTGTTGTGGGACTGCACGGCGCTGAAGCCGACGAGAATTCGACACCTGGCGGCAGTGGGTCTCTCACCGGGCAATCCGGATTCCTATATTGCCTGGACACAGGGTCCGCATCATCGTTCACTTCTTGATTTCATCAGATCAGCCTACTTTTTTCATTTATTTAAGCACCTTACTCATCTCTCACTTCATGACCTTTATGCCCTGAGGCAATAAACATCGCTTGAAAAAAAGTACAGAAGGAATAAAAACGAAATAATCAACCTTGACGATTAGGCAGTGCTCAAAATAGTTTACAAAAGAGAAGGAGGCGACATATGCGACGTTGCCGAAGCCAGCTCGGAAGCGTTCACATCTTCTTGTATACGAGGACTTTTCTTTTATTGCTGTTCGTGTAAATTTGGTAGGTAGGTGTAGATGTCGGAAGCTGCATTTTAAATGCCTAGCATCTAGAACGCCTTCCGGACATCGGAAAGGAACGGCCAGTTATTCCCTCGCAACATTCAGATGCTCGTCATATCCTAAGTACCGCCATGAGCTCCGAACATGTTTCTCCTTGAATATGAAAAAGGAATGTGGCAGAATTCTCGTCGCAGTAACAAATTAGTTACGGCACTGTAGTTCTGAGCACTGGGTAAAGCTTTGGCTTCTTCGCCGCAGCGGCCGTACTTTGACGTATGTTCATGAACCCGGGAGGCGAAGCCGGTTTGTTAAGTTAAATTTCGGGCGTGGTAGAGAAGGTTGTTTCCTCTGAAGCAATTGCACGTACCCACGATGGAGGATTCTCTAAAGTTTGCTGCAGATCCAAACAGGATCGACATTAATCTGGAATTCTTATTTGTGCCTTGCTACGTGGCCTGAAAACGTGAACCACCAGGAGGGAATAATGTCTAAAATATAATCTACGTTGATGCAATTTGGTGAATAACGCCACGCATATATCGGTGCTTTTGCTATTTCTGCAGCTAATGCAACAATTGAAGTATAGGGCGAAATGCTTCTCAACACAAACGACAAGCTTATTTGATGCGTCTTCTGACTGCGAGCTTCCGATTTTGACTGAGAGTTGCTGCCTGCAAGGAATTGTTTAACCTCTCAATTGTTCTCTTGAATTCCACGAAAAATATCACAAAAGTTTGAATGCAGGAAAGCCAAACAAATAACGTACCTGAAAATATGGTGCCATAAATATTGGTACTCCGTCAAATCTGCTCAAGTGAGTCGCGTGCCCAGCTTCAACCTGGCCCCAAATTCACTTTTGCAAAAAAAAAAAAAACATCTCATCCCGTCTTCGCTGGTGAGAGCATCAAATAAATCCATGTCACCGGCTAAAAAGTGCTGTCCGCGATGACGAGGGGTTGGATGTCGGTGCGGATGAGCGGGTACAGACGATATGTGGCAGGGTTAAGAAGGGCAGAAAGTATTGTTCGGTGGGGACAGACCGAGGGAGCTTGGGAAAAGCAGGGGCGCGTGCCGCATCAATGACGCACCACCCGACGGCGCCTCAGGCGTCGGCAGATTTAAAAGGCCCGGTCACGACGGCCATCAAAAAGACGGACGAATCACAGCAACCCCCTCTCAGAGTCTTGAACAAAGGAGGAAAGATAGCGGAGTTTTTTTTTTCCTCCCCACTTTATTGCGTGATTTACTGATGTAATGAGTCCCTTATACCTTGTAAAACGGGCGGGGCCATACCGCTTTTTTTTTTTGCATCTGCGCATTGTGACGTAGATTGTACAGATGCACGCGTGAAATGTATTTTCAACGAAGGGCTCCATCTCATCACGCTAAGTAACCTCTTCGCAGCGGTGAACAGAAGTAAAAATGAGCTCGAAAGAAAGAACACTTAGAGCTGTCTTTTTGGAGAACACAACTCCGCCCTCAAGATCTGTGCGCTCAGGAAAAAAAATCAACTCACAATTTTTCGTACACCAAGCGCTTTCCTTCGGGCGGAGGTGGGTGACTCAAGAACGGAGTACCATTAAAGCTCCAATAACGCTGAATTATACAACCTTAGTGCCACATATAGAGAGAGTTCTCCTCCAGCTTGTTTTCGCCGCAAGCAAGTTTGGAGAGTCTCGCGTCGTGCTTGTCCTGAAGCATTGCCGGCGCTCAATTATAACGTGGTGTAATTTCATCTCAACGCAAAGCAATAGGAGCACACACGAGATAATCTGACCACGAAGAGCAAATCAACTTATACAAGCCGAACAAAGAAGTGCACCGAACTGAACGCTTCTACTCACTAATGCCTGCAACGATCACACACCATATTTAACGCACTTTTCACCTTAAAACACACAGTACAAAGAGAAGTTCTCGCGCTGCCCTATCAGCCCTCCAGTCACAGACCATCCAAACCAGGACTTCGTCTTCAACGATGTCGGAAGAATTGGCAGGCAGTAAAGTCCTCTTCGACACAAGCCATGCCCCCTTCCGTCCCCAATCAGGCTGTACGTAAAACATTCGCCAAAATGTCTGCATTTGTACGTTCATTGAATATAAACTGCTTCAAAGGGAATGGCGCACATAAAATAGCAAGCTCAAGAACCAATTTTAAAAAGAGCGCGTGTACTCTAGACGCGCATTGAAAGTGCGATACACGAAGGCCACACGGTTGTGTGACGTAAGCTACCGTAAATGTTTCAAAGTTGGGTTGACACTCCGGTGAGTCGCGAACGAACGTAGCGTATACCGGCGGAACAAAGGCCACTGGGCAGCTGATCCGCCATGGGCTGACAAACGAGCTTAATTCTTCACCCCTCTGCAGTATTTGTAGCATTCGGCCTCGGTAGGGTAAAAGTTGAGCTTGTCGTGGCAACGATGGTCGCGCAAGTTACCGATCGTTGATAAGTAACATCGTCTGATGCCTGTATAGTTACTGAAGAAAGCAGGGAGCTTGAAAAATTCCGGGCTGCAAGGCTCCTTTTCTTTTGGCCACTGGCAGGATAACTTCTCGGGAGTGTCCTTGCAGTTTGCTTGGCACGCTTGCTTCGACTGATACTCCTCACCTTCCACTTTGGGACAAGAACCGTCAGGAAAGTTCCACTCGACGCACCTGCATGCAGATTAAAGTATTGGATTAACGCGTTAACAACTGTCATTTACGTCTGCACGAAGCATAATAAAAAGAAACATGCATACGAATCAACAGCACCACTTCGCAAATGATTTCCCACATTGCAAAAAAAAAAAAGAGGTTTTGTTCTACTGCAGGCTGAAACCTGGTAACATGCCCGTAATCCGAGTTTTTTTTAATAACAGTCGCAGAACTTAACATGTATTTTAACTGCTCACTTCAGTAGCGGTCCAACTTTGGTACCTATCTAGTAAATTTAACATTTGCTAGTGCTATAAACATGATCCTGATTAATTTTAGTTGAGCCATTTATTCCCCCGAACACAGATACTATTGAGGTTAGTTGAGACGGAAGCGTAACTCCCTGAGTTAGACAAGTGTATGAGCTGTACTTCTTCCGAAAAGCTCGTCTCAGCAGAAGACACTCATCTGGTTCCTCACTCCTCTCACATAAACATCAAGCTTCTTGTGCCCCGTTTCAATCGCCTTTCAGCAGATCGTAGGCATTCAGAACAAACTTATAGTTGCTTTTTTTTCAATTACACGTTAAGAACAGCTTGTACTCATAAAAATATGAAACGGCAGCGTCTCTCTACGCAGCAGAAAAAGCTCAGTTATGTAGGCTGCTCTGCGCAGCTCGCAGCCGGAACTACAGTTTCGTACAGTGGTGTGTGCCGAGAGGCCGCCGAAGCAGAAAAGTGACCAGCCAACTGGAGCGGCTAGCGGGTCCATCGTCGTCCTGCTCACTCTTTCCTCCTCCCCTTCACATCTCTCTGCATTAATAAAGTTGTTTACCTGCCTACGATGTCGTTGAGGAGCAAGACATTACTCTTTCGATCTCACTACTGAGTCGTACTGCTTTCGTCAGTTAAAAACGACCATGGTTTTCGTCCTCCATGAAATACATTTGCACTTCAAAGGAAGGAGCTAATCGTGACCGCCGAAGAACCAACCTTATCAGGCGCCGTTATCAAACTCCTCTCGGGACGTCGGTGCAGTTCACCGCTATGGCGCAATTTTTCGGGGGGGGGGGGGGGGGGGGGGAATTGAATGTTTGTTTTCGATACAAATGAGAGATTTAGAATCTTGGGACACTATTGTGTCCTTAATACTAGGCTTGTTGTACTCCTTTTTAGGGTGTCCTTTTGGAAAGAGGTGTCGGGAACGACCTTATTGAGGAGGGCAGAGAGGGGGACCGCAAAGGAGGAGCCAGCAAGCGCGGTCAGACTCAGAACCGCGGGACTTTCAAGTGGTCGCTTCCTCAAAACACCATACAACTACGAATCGAGAGGAAGATTCTAGTGCTGCCAATGGTTGCCATCTCGTCCTAATTACTCCCTCCAAACTGCAATTAGCGCGTTACTTCAGTAGACAGCTTCACGACTTCGCCTTTACGGAGGCAACAATTATGCCTTCCTGTGCGCTTTCCTTGCCCCCTTTTTAAGGACTCCAAGTGCGGACACCCGAAGAACATTTTCGCTTCGAAACGTATGCACAAGTCACCTCGGAAAACAGCCCTCAAGTGTATTCTGCCTTTAACAAACTGCAAGTGAAGTCGGCGCCACGACAAGGAATCCAATCACTGAACCACTTGTCGGGTCGAGGACTACGTGAACCATCACGTCCCGCACTAAGTAAATTGAATGGTACAGATCAGCTGGAACTCACTGGCGGACGTCGGTCTTGTAGAACCACCACACTGCTGATCGCACCATGTTTGCTTTAGTGCACTTCACAAATTGCGGCGGCCTGTGGCATCCAATTCGAGTTACGTACTTTCGCAGGCACAAGTCGTTGCATTGAGCAATGCTAGCGAAAGTGTTACTCGTGCCGTGGCACATGTAGCTGATATCTTGGCTGGTGTGGCGGCAAGTCCCGTGCTGAATGTCGTAGTAGTACCCCGGTCTTCCTAGGCGGCAAATGTCGTAGACCACCGGCATTTTCTTTGCACTGCGAAGAGAAGAAAATAGTGTCTTCGCTGAACAAGAGAGGGCACCACCAATCAGGCATCACCCGTCAAGCTACACTTCGATGAGCACAGAAAGTGAAAGAAAAGAATTTGCCGAATAACTTCGACTCATTCAGTGCAAGTGTAGCCCCGAATTCATCGTGGATTCTGTTATACGCAATGATTTATGTCCTTTCGTTGGGCGCCGTTGGTGGCTTGAAATCGCGCATCATATTCGATTCATCACTTCCGCAAAGATGTTGACTATTTCAGGTCGTCCGTTAAGTGCCACAAGCTTTGTTTTCATATTTGCCCGGAAAACTTTCTTCTGTTTTTTTGTTTCAGAAAAAATCCTAGAAATGATTACAAAATAGTGGAACGAATAGGAGAAATGATGTACCATTCCTAATATAACATCATATAATTATCATTCGAATTTATTATTCAACTATGATGCTTGCGAATTCACACAAGCGATAACACTACAAACGAAAACACTAAAATTCCCTTTCATACTTCCACACCACTTGTCGCGGCCGCGTGATGGCAACACTGTTATATCTTCAGATTATGCAAAGTGCCCTTGACTGCTTCACGGTGGCCCACACACATAATACATTCTGGTGCTGAAGTACATTAATCAACAGTGTTCGAATGTGCACACCTTGGACCTGTCCGCCGAAAAGCATTTGAAGAAAAGGCAACACTAGCCTATTGTTGTTCTAAATTAAAATTGATTACTTCTCCTTTTCCGGGTCCGTTATCATTTGCCCGAAAGGAAAACAACCATTTAAAACTTAGGAAATTAAGTTCAAAAATTTTCCCGCCACATGATTCAAACTCGTGACGTCAACATTGAGAGGCATTGGTTCCCACCATTCTGAGGTAAATGGCGATGTAGCACAGCCTCTGGGATTCGTGCCCCCAATTCTGGGCGGACGCACGCTGTTTACCAGGCGTGGTATTTACAGATCGCTGGAATATTCAAAACTTGAATGCTATCACAGTGACTTTCACAGTCGGAGCAACCCAACAACGCCCTTAGTTAATAAAGTTGCACAGCTTGATGTCTTTTGAGCCGCAGTCTTAAGAAGAGACGCTGTTGTACTTGGGGTTCCTGAAAATGCAATTTAATAAATGCGGGCCTACGTCTATAAATGCGAACTAGAATAAGCAGCGGTGATGGTACGTAGCTTGTGGTGTTTAGAGGGACACCGAGGGCCAATTGAAGTTGGCCTCAATCGCAAGACTACCTTTCTTTAATACAAAATTGACTACATTACAGAAAACTGAAGTTTTATAAGCTAGAAAACGCAGAAAAAATGAAACAGGTGTCGCCACCTCATGCCTCTTCCCAGCTTATCTGCGGTGACCACGAACGTTTTTTTTTTTTTTTTACAGATCTCTGAGGCTGCCCTACTGAAAGGTTCCATATGACGGGTCCCATAACACGAAATGTTTCACGTATGGGTGATATGGGAGTCTATACGGAACACACAATGGTGATTTCAAGTGTACATGTTGAAAACTAAGCATTTTGACAAATTTGCCTGTCTGCTTGGGTTTGAAGATTTGTAATAAACTGCACATCTCCAACCAAAAAATTTTAATTTCAAAACCCAACGTTTCGAAGCCGGCTCGGCTCCTTCATCAGGGGTCACTGGGGGCAGTAGGTAGCGTCTTTAAGTATGGAGGGGGGGGGGGGGGGGGGGGGTCAAAAGAACGAAAGCTGTGATGCGACGGGCAGGGGGGAGGGGGAGCAGGGGGAGGGGTTAAGACTGAGTCACGTTGTCGCATTTTGGGGAAGTGGTCAATGGCGAGTTTTTTACTTTGAATTGCAAAGCGGAGTTCCTGAGCATATACTGGGGGCAGGTTTCCTTTTGTGCAGTTGAAGTTGTTCGGGGTAGTATGTATGTTCAGCGCATATGGAAACATATGGACCTGATATGATGTCGTGCGCACTACATGGATATCATATGGCACCAGACAGTATACGCGGTTTATACAGAAAACATATGAAACGCATATAGATTTATGCATAGTTTTCTATGCCATAACGAAACCATATTTCCATAATTCTATATGACCGGCTCATATGGATCGTTTTAGTAGGATGGCCATATTGCCATTGACTGTGATCTACGGATCATAGAGTCCTTCTCCCTATTAACGCCATGAGTGTGAATGGTGTGGCAGGGGAAGGTCCCACTATCAAATTCATTTTTAAGAGCAATAAGCGCTTCCTGTATTGCCAAAGTAGTAGCAACATACCCGCAAAGAACCACAGAATCTATTTTTTACTTTCCACATGCGTTGCGTGGAGTTGCTCGAAGCCATGAAATCATGAAGTCGCATGAGTGTTTTGAGGCTCCCCGCAATGGAAGGCTCCAGGGTAATTACGACCACGAGGACATTCTTAACGCGCGCTCACACCGCACAGAACATGGTTTTTTGAACTCTGCCTCCATCGAAATGCACCCACGCGGTATTTTATTATCACACGTTCTGTTCAGCAGATGAGTGCAAGGGTCAACGGCGGATAAGCAGGGAAAAAAAGGGGGGAGGGGGGCTGCGGACACCAGGACAAATGTTGTATATGTTCCAGACACGTTCATTGTTGTTACATGCTCCGTTCTTGCTCCTGCACGGAGCGTTCATTCCTGCACCAAATAAATTCGGCCCACGCTTGCCCTTTTTGGACTGGTTTCTATTAACTGAACTTTACCTCACCTGACTTGAAGTGAATTTCTTCACCTGAATCATTTGCTTTGAAAAGTCAGGTTGCGCGAGCAAGTTTCTTTGGACCATTAAATGTTTTCAAGTTGCTTAAGATCAAAGCATCGCGTCTGTTTTTGTTGAGAACAATCTAGCACCTGGTTTTAGTGTGCACAGCTCACATGAAACGCGATTGGACAGAGTCTAAGTGGCGGCGAAATAATTTTAATATTATCAGTTTCAAAAAATGGAAAGTGTAAGTAGTTCGAACGGACAAGTGACGCACTCAAGTTCGTATTATTTCCATCTTGATTCTGTGTTAGAGATGCCACGCATAACAAGGGCGCCTGCCCTAATCACTGCAGTCAGCAAATTCAGTAACCTGGGTGGCTATCAGGTCTGCTTTCTGACTTAGCTTCAATGCGCGTTTTAGAGGCAAGTGACTTGCGCACAAGCAGATTTGGCGAGCCATTGCATGTGATATAAAGTCTAAAACTGGAACCTGCGCTTTACGATAGGAAACAGGCAGATTACCTGTCATTTTCAAGTTGTGTGACCAGGTTACACGAGAAAAAAGCTTTTCTCGGCCACTTGTGTGCCCAGCAACACATTTGATGCCGCGTGTGTAAGATAAAATAATTTATGGTTTATGAGATTTAATGTCCCAGGAGACTGAGGCTATGAGGGACGCCTGAGTGAATGACTCCGCAAATTTCGACCACCTGGGGTTCCTCCGGAGCCCTTCACTACAGCCTCCCTCATAGCATGTCACTTTGGGACTTTACACCCATAAACCACAGAGAAAAGGTTCTCCTGTGGCTGCTTGCAAGCTAGTATCGACGCTTAAAGGCCGACCTCCAAGGAGTGGATAACTTGCAGTTAACGCGCGACGCAAAACACCGGTTGTACGCTACCGATCTAGATGGGTTAGATATATTCGCTTTGCGTCCGCCGCTAGCCCGAGGCGGCGGGGGCATTAACCAATCGGCGCGCAGAACTGGTTCTTCTCCCTGTCCACAGCAATGGCCACTGCCGCAGGCTTTCACCCCAATTCGAGCACAATTTAGCAGCTGTTGTTGAAACAAGCGTTCGATTTGACATGAATCTTCATGGTTCTGATAAAGTATCACCGAATTTAGGATCAAAGCAAGCACATATTCTTGCAGCGCCGGAGGTGTTTAAAAAGCTGCCGACACCGAGCATAGCAGCACAGCGGCTTCTCAAGTGGAGTGAATGCAGGTTTTTTAGCGAATGCTCTACTACTAGAGGTTCAACTCAGAGATTCACCTGGCTTTGAGCGTTTGACCTTGAAGCCAGACCAAAGTCAAACCGAGCACACTGTAATATCTAGGACTTTAACGATGTTGTTTGGTGGTCTTGTTAATATTTTTTCTCTACGTATCAAAGTAGTTGTGAATTTCCCTGAAAATATTGGTAATGGGCTGAATGCTTTTGTTGTTCCACGTATATAAGAATCTAGGCAACCTGTTTTATAATATATTAAGTCATATGTTGTCCGACATCTCGCTATTTTCCATCTCTCAGTGTGTCGCGTGTTGTATGTGGTAGAGTGAAATTTCAAGCTTGCTAACCGGCGTAAGAAAGTACTAATATTTTTGATCTTGAGTTAAAACTGCTTGCAGAGGCGAAAATCATAGGTCATAGGTAATTTTCGTCGGCTCAAGGTTGGGTAAAAAACACATCTTCTAATCTAAGCACTTCACCACAGAGAAGCCGTGCACCAAGCCAGGGGAAAGCATCTATCCGTTGGAAGCCAATTGATTGCCGGCGGCCTAAGGGATCGAACCCCGCACCTCCCATATACGAACCGAACGCTCAAACAACCTGGCCACCGTTGTGGTGATTGATATTTGTGTCAAAATTGAAGCGGGATGGCTTGCACGTTTTTTACCTATTTTTTCACTCCGAACAAAGCGATTTAAACGGCTACAGCTATGAAAAGAACTAGTTTATACATGCTAGTTACCGAAACCCGAAAGAGGGCAGTTATTTCAAGACTTACGCTGTATGATTCGGGTGGCCTGCGTGTAGTAGTAGTAGTCGTAGTGCTGGTTGTCGTTGTGGTTGTTGTGGTAGTCGTGGTAGTAGTGGTTGTTGTGGTAGTCGTGGTAGTCGTGGTAGTAGTGGTAGTTGTGGTAGTAGTGGTTGTTGTCGTGGTAGTAGTGGTAGTCGTTGTGGTAGTAGTGGTTGTTGTGGTAGTCGTGGTGGTAGTGGTAGTTGTGGTAGTAGTGGTTGTTGTCGTGGTAGTAGTGGTGGTTGTGGTAGTGGTTGTTGTGGTGGTAGTGGTTGTTGTAGTAGTAGTGGTAGTTGTGGTAGTAGTGGTTGTTGTTGTGGTAGTAGTGGTAGTAGTTGTGGTAGTAGTGGTAGTCGTTGTGGTAGTACTGGTTGTAGTTGTGGTAGTAGTGGTTGTAGTGGTGGTTGTGGTGGTGGTGGTACTAGTAGTGGTGGTAGTAGTTGTAGTAGTTGTAGTAGTGGTTGTGGTTGTGGTCGTGGTAGTTGTGGTTGTCGTGGTGGTCGTGGTAGTAGTGGTTGTAGTTGTGGTTGAGGTGGTGGATGTAGTAGTGGTTGTGGGAGATGTATTGGTAGTAGGTTTCGTCGTAGTCACTTCCTCTTCAGAAGTGATGAAGCTCCTGGACAGGACGGTGACAGGGCTGACATCAATCTGGCGGTGCTTAAGTTCGGCAGCCTGCTTCGTAGCCCACAGCACGCCCGCCACGACAAGAAACACCAAGACCAGCAACAGCCCGACCGTCATTGCGATTTGCCACACGTCGGTAGGCGGTGCCATGGCGCGGGCGCCTGGGTCGTCTCCTCGGTACATCGGGCGTCCGCCATGCACTGCAAAAAAAAGCGTAACAACCCTGGCACACTGCTGCTTACCCTTGCGTAAATTGTCAGGAATTTGCACTCTCCCAGTGTCGATGTGCTCCTAGGTCAACGATTGTTCAGACTTCCTTCTCAATTAGTTTTGAGACTGCTTGCCGCCTAGTATTTTTGCCACTAGAAGAGCTGTGCCAACGCGGAGTTCTTTACTTTCCATCACAGTGCATGAATTTTGTCGAGAATTAGTGGCAATTACCAGCAATAAAAATACCTAATGCACGCAGTGTAATTGCAGCAATCTTCTGGCCTATTTCAGTTGCAGTGGTTTTCATGTTTTGTTTTATAGGAATAAACCGAATTCTAATAATATAACCTTTGAATGCAGCTATCGCTTGAGCAAAGTTTTAAATCATAAAACAAATGTATGAATACTTGCTCAAATCTTTACACAGGGGTAACAGCAACACATAAAGAGTTGCAAATACCAGCACAGAAACATGGAACACGCCCAGCATTGAAGAGACGTCGCATATAGAAAGGTTCGGGGCTGAAGCATCGACACAGTAAACGCGAGACATTCAGCCAACACGACTGCTAGTGGAAATAGATAAGCAGGTCTGAATTAGCGTATGCGCTTTCAAAAGATGATTGTTGTCAATAACATTGATTTCTCCAAGTTAGAAAGTGGAGCTTGTTATATCAACAGTTCTACGATCTTGCTTCGGGAATTGCCCATGATGCATTTTCAAAACACTACAGTTCACCGGCTTTCTTTGCAAGCTTTGCAGTGACGCTCTTCTAGGCCACCGAAGTGAGCTTCTAAGGCAATAGTGTGGCACTTCTTTAAACCTTCGAAATATTTGGAACAATCGAGGCGCATAACAAGGCGAAATTCATGGCCTAGAAGCAAACATTGTAGGATGTGCAGTTTTTTACAAATGTTATGCCACAGCTTTAGAAGTATGCAAATGTAAATACTAGTGCAAAGGCTGGGGTGTTTATTATGGATTTTTGCCGGAGTAAATAATGCTCGACAACTTTACAAGCGCAGTCTAATAAATTCATTTAAAGCAGACAACTGGTCTAGTTGGTGATCTTTAGATTCAATGCACATGGTAACTAGCGCTAAAAACAAGGACAAAAGAAAGAAAGACGAACACCACTAGCGTTCGTGGTGTTCGTCTTTCTTTCTTCTGTCCTTGTTTTTAGCACCAGTTACCATGTGCATTGAATATAATAAATCTAGTTATTAAGTTAGGGATAGCGATCTGCCGTCCTATTATCCGGACCAAACGAAAGTACGTTACATCATAACAAGACTCACCTCTCCTGTGTCGAGTAGACCGCGAGGCTAAGGTGTCTTCTTCTTCCGAACTATCCATTACCGTAGCACCGGACATTTGGGTCACTGATTGCCTCCTCAGAGATCGCCTCCTCGATGAATGCGCCCTCAACGAATGCCTCCTCAGTGACTGCCTTCTGGAGCTGGAAGCACGCCGTGTCGTGTGCAGGCTCGTTCCGAAATCGGTGTCCTCCATGAGCGCTGCTGTTGTAAGCATACAGTTTTCCTTGGACAAGAGTTTCAAGGGTTATCACGGTCCGAGGTCGCTGAAGAAGATGCAAGTACGTAGTAGAGCCTCTCACGGTACCAAGTATAAGATCTGTGTTCCTAGCACAGTACTTGCTTGGAAAGCAGGCACAGCGTTCCGCACTCGACAGCGACAGTGGCGTGTGTAGTCTTCTTCCTCCTTGTCTAGAACCATGTGTGCGCCACTTTGAATACCAGAACTAACAAAAACAAATATAAGATATATTCGCTAAGTTCTGTAGTTTATTTTTGTCTCTGTATTACTAAGCTCTGTGCGCGATAAGACGATGTTTCTGCTCTTTCCTGTAAAGCAGAACAGCGCAGTGAGGATATATTTTCTCGTGGGCTTAGCAACAACAAAAGCCTTCCAATTGATTTATTTAACTCTTGTTTATGATTTTATTAAAGGTCGGTTCATTAGTCCCGGAATCCGATTGCTTCGGCTACCGCCCTAGGCCTGCACACCCTGCACACCCTGCACATTAGCCATAGCTAGATCTTAGGTTCGGAGCTGGACAGCTCGGCCGCCCGATACCATACGTGAAAAAGAGGCCATCTTTCCGCAGAATAATCAGTATATGTCTTCCGTGTATATTGAGGCTGGTCTACCTGTGCTTAGGTGTAGCCTGTTATACGTAGTGGCACAGGCAGTGGCTTAATTGTTTACATTCTTCTTAGGCTGCCCCACCATACTTTTCGTGCTTAGGTGTGTGTCCTAATATTTTTTCTCGTTTTCTTATGAGAAAAGTATGCGAAAAGATTAATGTGACCTGTTTAACATATATTGCTTATTGCTATTTGGCGGACAGAACAGATGTGAAAAGGTTTGTGGGTAAAGATAAATCCACATATTTTTTCGGGCAAACTGTATGCAGGAAAATTTGCGGAGAATAAACCAGACAGTGCAACCTAAATGCCGCGCCTTCCTTCAAGCCTCGACAGCTAGGAATAAAACACAGCGCAACTTTTAGACAAGGACTAAGAAAAGACGGGACACTCCGTCCTTGACTAAAAGACGCCCTGTGTTGTATGCCTATAGCTCTCAGGAATCGACAATTAGCGCGATCAACCACGTCTGCAACTTCAAGTCACGCTCGTTCGGCGTGACCTTTTTAACACGTGTTAGTCAAAACTGTAGATAAATTATGCACAAAGTGAACGTTATTTTTTTCACGGGGCAAACTGCGCACAAGGAAAGAGGACTGGATATAATTACTGGAATTGCCAGAGGAGCAATGAGAGCATAGCTTCAGACCAGAGGCTATGTCCATTCGCTGCGAATTTCAAATCAAGTGGCCTTCATTTGGACTTATCTCGGGCAAAAGTTTCACGGACAGCAGCGGCAGAAAAAGCGGAAGCTTTTTCGGAGTTTGGCGGTTTACTCTGCACTGTGTTAACACCTGGCAATTTCTTATTTCATTGTTTTCTCCTGTCAGAATATCGAAAGCTTGTGATCAGTGGTTTGGCGACAATCTCATTGGTTTTCGGCAAACCTCTTCGGTAACAATAAGCCTCTTTTCCAATAAACTTAATGTTTACGTCACCAGGCAAGGTTCGTACAACGTTACAATTCCTTTTTTCCTTTTCGTAATCAATTCGATTCTAATCAATGCCGCTCCTCGCCCATCGCAGCCACGGCAAGAGGAAGGTTACAAAGATGTCACCAAAGTCATTTGTGAACAACGAAAATGGTGACAGTGCACCAGGAATTTGGAAAACGTGGTATTGTGCCTTCATTCTGTCGGTTGATATACGCGTTCATAAAATGTGATCAGGCTCAAGTTTTCTCACCGTGAAGTTGCCGAGTGCTTGGAGGTGTCGCATTATCTCCAAGTTATTTCTTCATTATTTAAAAGTGTCTATAGAGTCGGTGCCATTTCGCTTCTCTCTCTTTGCGTCGTTTGCGCTTGACGCCTCTTAAATTTACAAAGCCTGTAGTTGCGACCCCCAAATACTAAAGGTTGACCGTCTTGTTCGCATACATTCGCAAATTCATTCCGTACTTGAATTCTTGGTGCGAAGCAGAGACATTTTTCAGATCAATGAGCGCGGAGCAACATCGCTTTATAATTTATAACGTGTCCGTTGACACGATGAGATAATATATATTAACGCGGTAGCGTTCAAGTCCCCATTACCCAGAAAATCCAGCATCAGCGTTGTCGGCGTTGTGCGCGAAAAAAGGGTGGCACAGGCAGCCACCCCACAAGAAGAAACCTATGTGGGCAAGCTAGGTCACATGACCTTGTGGAGTCTTTCAAGCCTACCCACCGAATTGTGCGCGAACTAACCACACTGGCAAGCGGCTGGCAGTTAAATTAATGGTATATCGCGAGAGACACACCGGTGACAGCAGCTGCCATCGTAGGGCAGTGGCGCATGGCTTAACCGCTACGGCAATGCGCAAGCAGTGGTATGAGGACTCCCAGGGACAAATGACTGTAAATTTGAGAATGACCAATTCCGCATATATGGGCATCAACTCATTAAGCCATCGCATAAAATTCTTAACGTGGAGGTTATGTGTCCTATCCAATTTTCAGTTGGTTTGTCACAATACAAATATAATATGACATCCCTTTAGCGCAAATAACACTTTGGTTTGGGCTAGTTAGTTAAAAGCAACGCGTTTTGAAGGCGTCGAAAGACGCCAGAAGGACAGACGAAACACCATGAAGTCGCGAGCATCAGTATCGTCCACGGGAGGTGATGGGTTCGATCCCCAGCGCCACCAAGTACCCGTAAGTTTAAATATGGTTGCAAGCTTTCTCCCGCCTGGTGGTCGTCTTTCTCTGGGATGAAATGCATCGGAAAATGACGTCTGAGCAAAGCCTTGTTTCGACGCCTCGGTGAATCGTTTAATCGTCGAACAGTCAAAATCGGCATTCCTCGGTAAAGACCAGCTGTAGCTCTTTTATGCCACTTGAAGCACACAAATGCGATATTTGAAAGCGCGAGCCCTCTTTCCAAGCCAGAAACTCAGAAAAGCTACGCATCGGGCCCGTGAAAAGCTCGTACCCATCTGAGTAAACCGGGTGGGTGATTAGCGGCTGCCGGAGTAGAGTATACGCTCATCTCATTTATGAAGGAAGCCAAGAGTAAACTAATTGATAGAAAGCCTAGAAGAATGTTTTCGTCACTTTTATTATTTTGTAATGTTAATCAATGGGAGGTTTGTGGTGATGCCTGCAAAATAATTTAATAAAAAGTAGAAGAAAAAACAACCACATCCCGCCGGTTGGATCCAATCCCATGACCTCCCTGTGAGTCGTTTTTTGCCGGTTGTCGTTCTTCAAAACAAGGTAATTAAGCGGCCTAAAAGGCTGACTGCGCATACGAAAAGAAATATTCACACATTAAGTCACTTGCCGTACGTTAACCACCTGTTCGAAAGTCGGGCATCGTGCTGCATAGTGCAGCGTCGTAACCATGCCCAACAATCTTGGACAAAATTTTTGAATATTGAAAAACTGTAAGGTGCAGGCATAGAAATGTTGTAAGTAATGGTCCATTTTTCCGATAAGCAGCAAAATCTTTTATAGTGTAGCCATCACTCGCATTGTGTAGTTAAGACTGTCATAGAAAACCATTAGGAACGCTTTTGTCGATAGTAAATACGTTAATAGTAAAACAAATTCAAGCCTGCTCACGGAAGATCTGTGGGTATGAAGATTATTACAGTGAAATATATGAAATACTACAATATATATGAGTACAATATACCACTATACAAATATATGAATATTACAGGAAATATATGAAAAAAATTGTGCTCATAAACTCTTTCCTGCTCAAAAGTGCATTTGTTGAGAATTGCTGGGTATGGAACACACGTACTTCCACATGTACACGTAGGTGAAGGAGGCGGAGGCTAGGAAGAAAGGGGTAGCGTGGTAACAGTCTCTCTTTGAGTGGAGCCTCATGCCCCTGTGACGCAATAAGGGCAGATGCAGGGAGGGGAGAGAGAGAGGGGAGAAGATACGCAGATAAAGACTGCGCAGGACTTGGAGCGAGTCTTTCTTGTGGTCCTGCGAATATTCTAATTAGGAAATTATTTATTAGTGATTGGTCTACAACACGGCGCACTAAGAAATTCATTTAGGCTTCAAGTCGAACAACGAGCGTTAACTTGCCTGAATATGAGCTGACAGCGACACTGACGAGACTATAATGCTGTTTCGTAACTTGATAGAGGGATCATCCTTTCAGTTTATTGTTTTGTGCTCGTGGGGCCTTAACTGTATACAAGGCTATCATGAGGATTTTCAGTATAGTGCACGCTAATTGTGTCGTTGTCCGAATGTCCCTCCATTACAAAACTGGTTTCTTGCAACTTGGAGTGTGTTTTGTATTTATTATCTTCATGCACAGACGTCCTCGCGCAACTCCCTTTCACTTTATCTTCCACTTTTGTGTTTCCTGCTAATTCATACCTACCTATAAAATGTCCGCAAAATCTCACCGGACGCTCAGTTTCGTAAAATCTAGTTTGTTAATAATGAGACAATCTCTGGAGGGCTGGGAAAATTCATTCATGAACCCTGGTTCTGTTGTTAACCTCCTATCATGGCATATGCCCACACAGGGGAATTGGCCAAGAATGGCGGTGGACAGAGTTGTTGCCTCAAATACGATGGCACATGTACAGACACGATGGCAGTTGTTCAGATGAATTTTTTGATGGACGAAAATACAATTACGAATGTCATCTGAATAGTCAACGACTTATTTCCTTTTTCTGGAAAAACTTCATTTTTCACGAGCCAGCGTTTTCTGAACGAGCAAAAATCAGTTGACCGCGCATTGTATGAGCACATTGTATATATTAATAGTACCGAATGAGGTCGTCGTTGTAGCGGTGGTTGTGGGAGTATTCAAGAAGTAGTAACTATATATAGTGGTTGTGTTACTACCATTAGTAGTTAGACTATTGTGGTGGTAGCAGTTTTGCCGTTCTGGTAGTAATGGCGGCAGTGGTCGCAGCGTTCGCTGTGAAAACTGCTTCTGTGCGTGTAGAGGTCACAATAGCACATGTGAGAGTGGACGCAGCGCTTGACTGAGCCACGGCAGTGGTGTTTCCGGTATTCGTGTAAGTGTTTGCCGCGGTGGTTTAAGTGATTGCGGTTGTAGCTGCAGTGGATGGCCGGAGACGAAGCGGTACTGGCCTTTGCCGTCATGATAGCGATAGTCGAGGAAGTAGTGGTTGGGGTTGTGGTGGACCTCATGGTCCACCTACTGCTGAGTGAACGTCTGAGAGACTGAAGCCGAGACGGCCTCGACGGTATGCGTAAATGAATTTTTAATGGCGCGTGACAAAGCACTACTGCGCGCGTTCTTGCAATGATGTTAGTGACGGAGACAACTTATGCTGTCGCGGATGTTGAAGAAGTTCTAACATTGTCCCGCGCCAGACAGATGGCGCTGGGTGGTTTCCATTGTCCATGTCAACCTAAAAATAGTGTGCGAGAGCCATGAGAAGTACAGCACATGTTGGAACTATCTATGATGGAATCACCAGCTGCTGAGACGGCCGTCGACCATTCTTAGCCGCTTGCCGGTTCCACTCTGCCTGCTCGAATCCTCGCATGGCGCTGTCAGTCTACGAAGGCTCAGGAGGCGTATGCGTTGGCAGTGGTGGTTGATCAGTGTGCTGTTTGTGGCGGAGCTTGTCATCTTTGTGGCTGTGATATTAGTTGTAGCAGTTTTCGTCATTGCGGTTGTTGTAGCAGCGCTCGTCGCTGTGATTGCAGCACCGTTCGCTGCCGTCGTAGTGGCAGTATTCTTGGTTGTAAAGTGTTCGTGATAACAGGGCCGCGCGTCCGTCATTGGGTGTTGATGTTGCGGCTGGACACGCTCACGATCACGCTGTTGAGGACGCTCCTGGACGTGTATGGGCAGGTGGCAGGGCGGACGTCCGGCAGCCGCTGTTTCTGGTCGGTGAACTGCCTTGGACCTTGAAGCTACCGCAGTGCCAGGAACAATGAACAGCAGCAGCAGCAACGCGGTCGTGGACTCCCAGAGTGGAATCGGCACAGTCCAGGGCGCCACGTCACCGGAGCCTTCGTTTTCGATTTCGTTAAACAATTCCCAGTGGTCGAGGACAGCTGAGAGAGAAGAAAAGTGCGCCAGCTTTTATGCCTATTGTTGTTTCCTTCGGGGAATGTCCGGTACAAAAATTGGGCAAGGGAAAAGGAAATCTAGACTAGCTTTCAGGGAAAGTTTACAACTGAAAGGAAAATAAGGCAAATATCCGCAACCGAACATTATTTTGACTGAACATAAAAATAACGGTCTGGGCAAGGCGCAAACCCGGTCACAAATACACAAATGAAAAGGAGCGAACAAAGCAATCAATGCCAGTGTGGAAAGCCTTGACTTGCGGCTGTCGCTGAGTCTTCGCAAAGCGTGGCAGTTGATACCATTGATTCTGCGCACAGATTTCATTCGCTCCGTCTTTAAAAGAAGCTGCAAAGCCGATATGGCGACCAGCACTGAACCTCACGTGCCGTCATCTCCTCTGTAGTGGGTTCGCATATTGTTCCTTCGTCGATCCATAAATTACAGTCGTTAATGTACCATGTCGCTAAGTGCCCGAAAGATTATGTTGTCGGAAAATAAAGAGAACTAAACGAAAGTTACTGCGCCATAATTATCTCTTCGAGCTCGCCTATAAAACCAATACATGCAAACCACCTCGACACAATGTACTCATACCGCTCCATTTCGAGCTGTTTATCAATTCGACCTTGCCCTGTCATCTGCTAGCAGTCCTGCTTAGCTAAGTGCTGACAGCGATTGCCTCGGTCAGGCTACAAAAAGAAAATAGCACCAGTGGCAGGCCATAAGACGGAAGTGTGACATAATAAGGTACCTGCTTTGTTTGAAGTCATTTCAACTCAGGTCGCTGGCCAAGAAATCATTAAAAAGAATAAATAAACTATGCGTCAGAAGTTTCTAGTGAAAGCATGATTAGAATTACATCTTTTTTTATCATGCAGTAGGCTAACAAAAGCTTCTGTGACATTATGCAGGCAATGATTGCATAAGTCGCTTAAACACGGCGCCTTAAACGGACACCAACGGCAAATTAAAGGTGGCCTGCATCGATAGCGTATCACGCTCTTTGTAATCTCAGAGGCCACTGTCACCGGGAACGGAGCCTTTATAATCCAGAAAATGCCACAAAACGAAATACAGATGTTGTCATCTCCGTCCGATTGGATTTCGCAAGTAAAAAGCGTGCGCCGACACCAATACTTGTGTCGCGATCCAAGAGGCCAGGCTATAACTACTTTCCTGTAACCCGTAGTTCATTACAGCACAGAGAGGCAGTTACCGGGCTGCGACCCCCCCCCCCCCCCCCCCGCGCGACCTCCCAAATTCTTCAGAACCTCAAGTCAATCGGTAGTTCATTAGTACTTTTCTCTACTAACAACAGAAAATTCTGTCGGCACAAGAATTTCCGCTACTACAACGTCTTAGCCAAAAACATAACAGAAAATCTCTTGTGACAACAGGATAGCAGTGTCAAGGATGGGTTCACGGTGGTGCTAACTACGCTGGCCTCGTCCAGGTCATGCCACGCCATACCAAACCACGGGAAGTACTTTTGCCGCTCGCTTCTTTCAGCGCTGGACAAACCAGAGGCGCACGCACGCACCCAAGAGTCAACGACACAGGCCTGTAGCCAAACACATCCATAGCATTCGACGCACTGCTCGGGGAAGAACCCGTTCCCCGAAATGCCCTCTTTCCACCACCCTCACATTTTTTTTTTTAGTTTTTGACGCCCTGTGTCTATTCGTCGTTTAGGCCCAAGCTTTGGTGCTGGCGTAGGCAACCTTGGCATTTCATACGTCCACGTAGGGGGGCGTAGCGACTTGCCAGCGATGAAGAGATAGAATTGCTTCTGCGCACGTGGTGTTATACCGCAGCTGCCAGCACGATCACCTCCTTATCATTGCCTTCGAAAGCTCGATCCCGGCCCGCCTCCGCTTCCGGTGTGCCGGTTTGATTAAGGATCGCCAAGCTGATAACCGTTTGGGCGGAAGCTTCAGAAAGTTTGCTTCAAGTTCTCCCTACGATTCGCTTCTGTGTTCACCATTGTTTCTGGGAAAATGAGCCAAAAACGTTTCGAGCTTAAAATTTATCCGTCAGTGTGACTGAAATGAGCGGGAAACTGTGCCGAAATCTTAAAGAATATGTACACCATTCAAGGCCTTGAAAATTCTTGCGGACAGTTGGGGCCCACACAGCTTCACCTGCACGCCGCTAGTTCCAGTATTTAGCGCCGTGCAAATGGTGTAGCTTAAAGAGTGGAACTCCTGACGCGGCTCCTTGCGTACTGACAGCAAATATCAGTCCGCTCATTATCCTGAACAAATTACAAGCTCTACGACTTACTTATGTCTGGTCTAGAAGCAGTTGGGTCCTCAGTGCCTTCTTGCGAAGTTGCCCGTACCGTGAGGCACGTCTCGGCCATCGGCTGTCTTCGTACGCGAGAAAGGCAGTGCAGAGTCGGCCCACCCTTGGCGACTTCAAAGTGTGTGGTCTCCACCGTGGTCTCAAGGCTCCCGTGTAGTCAGGGCATCTGGATACAAGGGCAGAAAGAGAAGCAAGAGGAGAAGTATAACGAGCTGTAGAAAGCCGCTGTCCGCAAAGGAGAAGGCCTGGGATTCGAAACTGCGCGAGGCGCGAGACTGCGTGATTAGCAGGTGCAGCATTCTTCTTTATCCTCAAGGATGTCGCGCTAGCGCATCGAGGACCACTGCCACTAATCATCACAAATTTGATTAACTAGCATGATAAACCCTGTCATCCTATTTTCTTTTCAAGATATTTGATTTTAGTGGTAAAAAAACACCTCCTCATTACTGAACCTTTTTTTACTTGTCCACGGGACTTCCTAAGTTGGCGATCGCGGGCGCGGTTTGTGGTTATATTAAGAAGGATGACTAGAACTTAGCTTTTGCACAGGAAAAGTCGGCCTTGCTAAGAGAATGTCGTTAGCATACCCCGACAGCTGAAGTCTCTAGTGTCTCTTAGTGTCTCTTAGCAAGCGTGGCGATACCCATTGTCGGATAGGGACACGCCTTTTCGGTGTCAGAAGGATAGCACAGACCCATACGTTGTGTGAAGAGCTTAAGAACTTAAATCATGTGAAAAGGGACGTTGTCATCGAAGCACCCTAGAGTAGCCAGCTGAGTGGGTTGCTCGGCAGGTAGCACCGATAGGACCGCCCGAGATAAGAATTATAACAACAGCACTATAATTAAACCGTCATTTCAAAGTTCTTTCCAGCGAGATTTCTGTTGAGTGGGTCAAAAATATATAAGGAGATACGAAATAAAAGTAGTTACATTAGGGAAAACGGAACGAAAGATGTTGAAGACCAGTCTTGGTGGGTAAACAAAGGCGGATTTGGTTCTCCCAGGTTTTTCTGTGCCATTTTAAAACCATAGACGATCCGTACGTAATATGAGTGATGTCGCCGCGGACACATTTTGCGGAAGTGCATCCTTTGCCTCCACGTCGCGTTTTCGAAATGTGTGGGGTGATTTTCTGTTCACCGATTGGCTCGTCGTGGCACGGATCCTGTGCAATGTATCGAGTGGTGCTAAGACGTGGCATACAGCTTTCGCCATACACTGGAAGGATGGCAGCGCAAAAGTAATTTAAGAGGTAATTACACGTTTACTGTCAGTGTTCGCTACATGGTTAGTTCTGACAATTAAAGTACAAGTGAGGTAGATGAAGTCGCTTTATAGGCCGCTAAGCTTTCAAATTTACTTGCAAAGGACCAAAAGCGCAGTGCAGCAGTGCTCAGACAGATGGAGGGGGATGCTGTTGGCTCGTCGACTACGTTATAATGTTGCTGGGGTCAATAAGCCTCACTTGCCGGTCACGAGAGTGGTACTATGTCTAGACTGTGTCCTCATCGTGACCTAAGCGGCATTCGAGGTCATGCTAAACGCATTCCACTTTAACTATTGCGATGTCACAACACGTTATAAAACCCCAGTTGACTGAAATTAATTCGGAGCGTCCTACTACATGTCTCCACAACGCCCGTGTGCAGTTTCGACAGTTTTTAAACTCCACTTACCGTACCATGCTTCACCATCCGACACATCTGCCTTGCATGCTAACAGATAATTTCCAGTGAAAGAGAGACGCCAAAATTTGCAGTCAAATAGGCGAAAGAAATAATTCGCTCCCACTCATCGGCTCTGCCTAACGCGGCTGAACATAGCAATGAAAAACAGGGAATATATCTTTATTCAGCAAAAACGAAGGAGCGCGAACATACAAACAAGGACATTGCGAGGGAACGGGACGAGTGCTTTACTATCAACAAGCTTTATTTTACCAAGAGCGTTTATATACCAGCTTCTTTACTCTTGCTCCATGGCGCGGACCACAGACATTCATGTGTTTACCGATGCCTATCAAGAAATGCCATTTCACTCCGGCGAAGCACCACTGACATATCACTTATACAATCACCTCCTTGTTTCTGGATATAAAAGTCTGCTAACAATCCGATAGGCAAGCTTCGCAGGTGACACGGTTCGTCACCGAGCAGGCATTGCAGTGATTTCGAAGATGGTAGACATTTTTTTACATACGCTTGTGTTTACGCAGGCACTCATTGAGACATTGCCCGGTTTGCCCAAAGTATACCTTGCCGCACTTGAGCGGGAACTCTTTTTTGAAGTCCACATGGGGCGTTTGGTGTCCAGCAGTGCATTCTTGAGCTTTTCTTCCTCCAGTGCGTGAACACATGCCAGCAAGCTTTCGTGAAGCAGAAAATACCGCGTCTATCCCGTAATCAATGTCTATCCATAAATTTAATCTGCCCCATAATTATGATGAGTAAAAAGAAAGCCAATATTTTTGCCGTAATAACAAAACGCCACCTGGCGAAGAAACGCTAATGCTAAGTAAACACTGTTAGTCTTAGTTTTGGACAAACTGTTGTTCCCACGCGACATCTGGACACTCATAATGAGCAGCGCCTCGTATTTATGGTCTTCGAAATCAACCGTTTTTAGTACATCCGAAACTTTTGTTCACTAACATATAAACTTTGAGCATCACAATAGTGGCGCCACCATGGAGAGAACCAGCGCAAACTATTCTCTCTTTCCACATCCTAAAGGTACAAAGGGGATATTCAAAATTCCGCAAGTCCGCTTTCTCACATAACTATGTTGCCAAAGACAAGATGACCGACTTCTCTGTAAAAGAAAAAGAGATTCCGCCACCGTCCGGTAGACGAAGTAACGAGCGTTAGCTGTTTGGTTTACTAGAATCAATATGAATCAGATTAAAGTGAGGTACACCAATGGTAATACGAATTTGTACGTTTTTTTCCATACGATAAACACACTGACAAACATTTCACTTGTACGTATTGCAACCAACCATCACACACATCACTGCTTAACATCTCCTTAACTGTGTACGGAGGAGGTGTAGGGGCACCACGAATTTTAGTGGCCGCCTATTTGGCTATGACGTCACACCTATAGGCGCCATCTTGCATTTGGGAAAACGAAACTATGCCGCCATTTGGTCCCTTGACGTCATAATAACGTGGTTCTTCTATCCGCCATACTAGACCATGACGTCATCACTGGCACCCGAATTTGGCCGCCATTTTGGATTATGACGTGATAGACTCGTGGCCACCTAAGTCGGCCGCAATCTTGGATTAATTAAGGACGTCAATTCATTACCATTATTGGCAGACATCTAGAATTTACAAGTTTTGTCACCAATCAATCGCCAATTGGATATGTCATTGACGACACCAATCGATCACCAATTCGATATAATAATGACATCACCAATCAGTAGCCAACTGGGTTACTATATCGATTTACTATGGGGCCACCATCTTGAATTTCTCGGGCTTAGAAAATTTCGCGCCGAAGGGAGGCGAGAGCCGACCCCAAGTAATCGATAAACGTAATGAGCAAGAGCTAGTGCTATTAATACTGCGCGGGGTAAATGAAAGCCGCTAAGGGTGTAGATAAAATGCACAAAACGTGTTTTAGAAGAATCGCACAAAACAAAATAGTCTTCCTTGATTTGTTTCGACTGGAAATGCATGCTCAGCCATCTTGTCTTACGCAACGTTATGCGGAAAAGCTCACTTGCGGAATTTTGAATATTCCCGAATGCATTATGGGAGGGAAAAACTTCACTTACGTCCAATTTTCGGCCGACTGGTTCAAGTGGTCGTTGAGTCAGCAGCTCGGCGATGGGACGCCATTCCAAAACCCGGCGCTTATATTTGACGAAGTGTGAAACAAAATATCAGTACACGAGCCTTTTTGCACAGCGTACGCGCCGTTAAGACACCGCAGCCTTCAGCACATTATCAGAACACTGTGATTACTTAGGCTTCGCTGCGCCTAAGACAGGACAAATGTACGTCGAGACTCAGTCGGTCAAATGACAAGAGTCGGGCCAACGCATCCTGCTGCGCCTTCACTTGCTGGCTCAATTCACTCGACGACAGCTCAATTTTACTGACTGAGAAGGTAAAAACGGTTCAACAACGGCGCGAGAGATCAGCGAACACACCTTGTGTGTCGACGTAGGATGCACTTCAGAAATAGATTTTCACTCTTGATACTGCGCGCTTCCGAACAACGGCAAACTCGGACTCGTCACAAATTGCTTTTTATAAGGCAATCAGGTTACACTTCATTATTACAAACCGGAACGTCAGGCAAGGTTTAAAGAACCATATACACAAACCTTTCTTACAACATGCCCTCCTGCCATCCTCCTTGTGGACTGGTTGGTTTGTCAGGAGAAAACACGAGGGCACGGTTTTCTTTTTTGAAACTTTAAGGCCGCAGTGTGCATTGGATGAAGACGTCACAATTGATAAAGAATGCACAACACAGAATGTCAGGTTAACAAAACAACAGAGGCAACCAATGCTGGCAATGCAAGACAAAAATATGGCCACGGAATGAACTCCTTACACCCTCGCCCTACGCCAGACCGAGCCGGTCATAGGGAACTGACAATGCATCTCCAAAGCTCATGCGTACCACCCCTAGATGACCGACATCTACGACGATGTAGTCTACATAGCCCGGATCAAGGTGGATCCGATTTTATTCAATGGAGCGTTTCACTTGCGCAGTTTTCTAGTTGCACAAACCGCATAATGGTTTCGCGCGCTATGCAAAGAACCAGAAGTTGTAAATGTTAGGCGCAGCGACAAAACCATAGCACGTCTTTACAAGCGCCTTGAAAACAGTACATTGATATGCATCATAACAATAGATAAGGTGGCAACAAATCAAATTCGCCACCTGCCAGGCACGACAGTCCAGCTTTACCGCGGTTACTTTGACAGATATCGCGTAATTCATGCTTTTGTGAAACAGTTTGTGGAACGCGGAATGAAGTTCCTGGTGGCACTGCGCACAAAAATATCGCTGCATGACCATTCTCTTTACGTCATAGAGCAACGGACGTAGGCACCATGCATGACAGTCTCATTCGAAATCCTTATTGGTTGGGCAGTATCAGCGTGCTTGCGTGAAACATATTTCACTCATTCGCCTAAACAGGCTTGAAAAACAAATAGGGATTTGCGCGAAACCACGGCAGCCCATTAGTTTCCCAGCCGGAATTGAGTTAACAACGCACGCCACTGGACGATGTGCTTCTAACGACACTCGTACGTGTTCATAGTTTCGTAATTTCGCTATTTTTCTTTTCTTTCCGTTGCCAATTCATGTTCCGCCGAGAAGACACAAAAAAAAATTAATAGTTAAACGTCGACATGGCAATGCTGATATGATACGAAGAGTTCTAAATTGAAATGTCCTGGTCGTTGTCATCCGTTCTAAGCATTTGTTACATTTTTAACGTGGCATCGGCTGTAGTGAATTGTGCGGGCTTTCAGCGATGCACAGCATATGCGTGCGTCATTGTTTTGGCCCAGCCTCGATGACGTTTAGTCCTCTTTCGGCGCCGCTCAATGCGCTCTCCATTGGCTGCAGGCTGGGTGGAAGAGCTTGGAGTTCTTGACGCGGATTTCCTACGCAGGTAGCTTTGCAGTCCTCTTCAGTGTCGAACCTGCATTCCGTCGGCGTTATTAATAGGGGCTCAACGCTTTAAAGACGTACATTCAGAATAATTGGCGACAAAATTAATTTCAGAACTGCTCGAGCTTTTGATAAAAAATTGATGCTATATTCCATAGTAATCAGGGGGTAGAAGAGCCTTATGTCAAAATACTGGAAGATATGTATAGCAACTGCACAGCTACTATAGTCCTCCATAAAGTCCGCAATAAAATTCCAATAAGGAAGGGCGTCAGGCAAGGAGACACGATCTCGCCAATGCTGTTCACCGCATGTTTACAGGAGGTATTTCGAGGCCTGCATTGGGAACAGTTGGGAATAAGAATAAATGGAGAATACCTAAATAATCTGCGATTTGCTGATGACATTGCCTTGCTGAGTCACTCAGGAGGTGAACTGCAAATCATGATCAATGAGTTAGACAGGCAGAGCAGACCAATGAGTCTAAACATTAACATGCAGAAAACCAAGGTAATGTTCAACAGCCTAGCAAGGGAACAACAGTTCACAATCGGCAGCGAGAGCCTAGAAATTGTGACGGAATACGTCTACTTAGGGCAGGTAGTGGCAGCTGATCCGGATCATGAGAGGGAGATAACTAGAAGGATAAGAATGGAGTGGAGCGCATATGGCAAATTCTCGCAGATCATGAGTGGCAGTTTACCAATTTCCCTCAAGAGGAAAGTGTACAACAGCATAATCTTACCGGTACTCACCTACGGGGCAGAAACATGGAGGCTAACGAAAAGAGCTCAGCTTCAGTTAAGGAGAACGCAGCGAGTCATGGAAAGAAAAATGATAGGTGTAACGTTAAGAGATCGGAAGCGGGCAGAGTGGGTGAGGGAACAAACACGGGTTAATGACATCCTAGTCGAAATCAAGAGAAAGAAATGGGGTTGGGCAGGGCATGTAATGCGAAGGCAAGATAACCGCTGGTCCTTAAGGGTAACGGAGTGGATTCCAAGAGAAAGTAAGCGGAGCAGGGGGCGACAGAAGGTTAGGTGGGCGGATGAGATTAAGAAGTTTGCAGGCAAAGGGTGGATGCAGCTGGCAAAGGATAGGGTTAATTGGCGAGACATGGGAGAGGCCTTTGCCCTGCAGTGGGTGTAGTAAGGCTGATGATGATGATGATGATGATGATGATGATGATGATGATGATGATGATGATGAACAAAAAATAAACATAGCCGAGATGGCGACCAAGACAACGAAACGGGCAACTGTTCTATTTGTTTATGAACCACTTTTCTCCACAAAGCACATTCGCGACAGAGTAAAAGGCACAGCTAAACTTTCAATCAACTTCGGTAAGCGGAACCACAAGAGACTGCGATTATGGCTAAACGTTTAAACGCCTCATCCACTTAGGAAAACCACCGCTCTGTCGACAAGGCATTTAAATCACTGATCATCTTGAACACGCGCACCCTGCAATCAAATACGTTACCTATTATATTACGCACAAATCCCATACAGGATTCGAGAATTATAAACCCATCACGCTCCAATAAGCTGTCAATGCTCGATGACCACAACAATCCTATTCCTGACCAAAAGGTACCGGAAGCACTAAATTTCATATTTTCATCCCTGTTTACTAATCAGCCTGATGATAACCTTCCAGATTTCCTCATTACAATCCCTCGTCATGCTTGCTTATACCTGTCGGGCATCATGAAGCTAATAGACTCTCAAAAGTTCTCGTCTTCAGCTGGCGTAGATTGCATCAACTCCAAACCCCTAAAAACACGAAAAAATTACGTGCGTCATTCTGTAGCACATAGTTCAGCTATTATTATCGACAGCAGTGTCTCAGAATTAGAGGTAGGCACGGGAACAAGATGATGCAACAGCTATCATCCCATGTCGCTCAGAATCATTTGTTCAAACTTAATGAAGCATATCGCTTACTTCCTGATCAATAACCTTTTATATCAGTAAATTTCGTTCACGTCAGTAAGAACGTCTTCGAAAAGGCACGTCATGCACGCTCATCTAGATCTATTCATTATTGACAGCAGTTCAAATCAGACCTTAACGCATTGTTCGTATACTTGAGGAAAGCTTCGTCACGACCCGTAAAAGTTTTGTATATGCCAATGAACATTCCCCTCCTTGGGCCCCCTTTCGTCTAGTGTGGCACAAGGTACAGTACTCGCAACTTTGTTCTTCTCATTCCCCTTAACGACCTGTCTGCTAGCATCATTTCTAACATTTGATTATTTGATGATTGCGCAATCTATCGGCCTATTACTGACACGAACGATACTTAACTGCTACAATCTGGTCCAAACTACACTCAATCTTGCACCACTAAATATCTCATGTCTCGAAACATTAGAAAAATAAAGCATCAGTAATTATATTTCACTGTAGACAATCCTACCTTGAACCTAAATACAACTCTCGTTCTGAAATATCCTCAGCCGGCTGTTATAAATACTTTGGTGTTACAATTTTTCATTCCCCTAATTCGTCAGCTCACATTTCTAACTTTAATAGAGACGTCAACGCCGTGCATGGTTTTGGCCGCCGTAACCTGCTACTACCACCTCCCTGCGTAAAACTATCAGCCTGTTTAACGCTCGTTCGTCCCTAAGTGGAGCATGCATGCGCAGTTTGAGACGATCATCAGTAAAATCTTTTTTTTTGCCATCGAATAAGTCCACAATCCTGCAGTAAGGTTCATTCATTTCGAATACTCCACTGCAGTGTCACCAATCTGAAGTCGAAATCCGATCTTCCACCCCTCTATTCACGTCTTAAAATAGCCAGATTATATGTCTCATCATTTTTTCGGCTCACTACTTGGTAGTTATGTCATCATGTCTGCTCACCGAATTTCTCACCACAAAAATCATAATAAATCAATCTATCCGACATCTGGACCTAACTCTTCACATCTAAACGCATGCTTCGTCCAGACTGGAGAGGACTGGAAACACTTTCCTGCCGACGTAGTTAACCACATTCATCCAGCACCTTTCAACGCATTCTTTGAAAGATTTATGGACAAATTGTAACGACCAAGCCCTTATGTCAAATGCCCCTATTGCTACTTTAGATAACCCTCAAGGGCATCTGAGGTACCACTAAATGAACTAAATAAGTCACGCTGCCAATTCTAGTTGTCCTCTACCTAATCGACAAATTTATTACCAATCATCAGATTAAAGTGATATTCGCTGATTGAAATCAATAAATCATTATTAATTAGTTAAGGATCAACATATCGGCATGTAAGACCGAACGAACAAACAAAAATGAAAAGTGACACACACTTACGCTTAGTTTAAGAGTATGATAAGGTAGCATAAGGGGTTAATTTTCATGTATGCAGAAAGTCATTCTCTACTTTACAATCATAGATCTCCGGGAATCGATTGTCCTCCTCGTGGTACAGCTTTAGGCGATGCGCCACTACACTGCGGTGCTAGGCACTCCCAGCGTTGGGTCGCCTGAGGCCCAGGTTGCATTTCCCGAGCTACTAATGGTTAATTTAACTGCCACGAGAAATTGTGGGCAGTTCGCGCACTATCCGCGGGGCAGTTTGTGATGACGCCGCAAAGTCACGTGACCTAGGTGGGCCACCTGCCTCCTAGGTTGTTCTCTGAGTACCACCTGCAACAGTCATGCTGGTGATTTTTCGCTCACAACGCCGACGCCGACAACGCCTAGACCGGAATTTCTGGTCAAAGGCGCCTTTAACGCAATTGCGTTAAAGCTATCCGGCCGGTCAGTTGGTCGGAGAAGCAGTGAGTGGTCGAAAGCGTCAGTTGGGAAATCATGTCAGCTTTAAATTTAAATAGGCCTGCTATTTTGAGAATTGGATTGAATACCAAGCTCCGCCTTAAGAGTATGACGCATGGCGTTAATGAGTTTATGCAAATATACGCGGAATTTGTGAGTCTCCAATCTACATTCATATCTCCCTGGGAGTCTCCATACCCCTCCCGGCGCAATGGTGCAGCGGGTAAGAGACGCGCCACTGCACTGTGATGACAGGGGCTGCCACCGTTGGGCCTTATCAGGTCCAAGTTGTTCTTTCCGAGGAACCTCTCGCGACCAATCATTAATTCAACTGCCACCTTCTACGGGGCTATAGTTTGCTCGCAACCTGGTGGGCAGGCTGTGATGACGCCACAAGGTCATGTGATCTAGTTCGACCACTTAGGTTGCTTCTATGGTGCTTCTATGAACGGAAACTTTAACGCTTTCAAAGTCCCTTCCACACTGAAGAATGCGCACAGCGCGGCCGCCAGCGGCCCTTCATCGCTGGTACACCTATTGCTTTTCACACCAACTGACCTCCATTTTTCTTCGATGCAGCGGTGTTCCCTGATGGTGCTGATGTCGGCCTTGTGACACCGCCATGTCCCGTCTGCATACTGATGTGCGAAGTACGGTTCTTTCATAACAGAGGCGGGGCAGGTGTAGCCGAATGTCGGGGCGTAGCACGGAGCTGGTTTCTTGAGCCCACGCGGGGTGCATGCAGCAATGCAGTCCTTTTGGGTTGTGAAATAGTTCACGCCGCTGTGGATGGCAGGGCATTTTCCGGTGTCATATGTCCATTGCGTGCATGCGTAACTGGGAAGCATAGAAGTGTGAAGGCTGTTAAATACGATTATAACTCCGACATTTTCTCTCCACGCAGGGCGCAGAGCAAATCTATTTGAAGAGCGTTAGCTATTACTCACCACGTTTCGAGATTTCGTTGGGTCTGCTACCACCCTTGGATCGCAGCGCCAACTGTGGCAACAACTAGAAGACAGCAATCTCGCATGGAGGCTTGTGGCGCCATGTACAGTGTATACATTCGTTCCGCTATATATACTCTGACAGCAAGGGGCACCCATACGGGGACTGTTGTGTACCGAATTTGGTAGGCAAATAAAACCCTATGGGTTGTGGCATAGAAATAAAACCACAATTAAATAATAGGTAAACATTGTATACATGCAACCACTAGTTGAAGCGTTACCATATTGCACAGCAATCCGAATTATAGCCCCACTTTATCCCCCCAAACGAAGCAACTTCCGTTTGGGAGGTATCTTGAAGGGGTGTAACTCGGCAACGTGTAGAAGTGAATCGTAATTTTTCTGACATCATGGCGCTAGGTGTCGATCGCTCCGCTGGGTGAAGAAGGTGTGTTACTTTTACTAACCTCTCAGGGTTGTCTTCACTGGCCCCGCTGGGTGCGGAAAGACCTTTGTTTTAAGCATGGCTAGTTAAGCTAACGCTCGTTACTTCAACGCCTTCCAGTCGGTGGCAGCATTTTTTCTCGAAAAAACGTTAGTTGTCTCGTTCAATTCACTGGGCTAAAAAATAATAATGACAGCCTTCCCCGCGTGCCAAACCGTTATCCCACGCCTTAGCCAGCAAATTAGTTTTGTTTTTATACTATGTTAGTTATAAATTACTCGACCAGGTACGTGATCTGCAGCGTAAAGATACTTAGAATTTAGATTAATCGTCTACTTCATAATCAAAAAATCTGGAGGGGGCACCTATGCTCTGCCTTAAAGATACCGTGCGATAGCCTGGTTTAATGCCCAATTATACGAAATTGAACGTTCTCCAGCATTACATTCCCAGACAGCTGTCAGTCCTGATACCACTCCTGGCGTTGCGTCCTCACGAAAATTTCTTTAGACAGTCTATAGACTGTCCGTAGACTTCTGTCTATAAACTCTATAGAGTGTCTATAGAAAAACCTTAGAAAACAATTATAGGCATTACAAATCCTATGGGGCAGTCTACGAACAATCAATAGATTTATGGCCATACCCTTTTAGTAGAATTTTGCCTATAGACAGTCTATAGCCTATTAATAGACAAAATGAAATCTCTATAGGAAGACAATAGAGTCTATAAGAAGTACATAGACTGTGTATAGACCACTTTTGTAAGGGTGGTGTAGCGGTTGAGCGATACGCCACTGGCCCGCCAGCAGGTGGCTGTTTCAAACACAGCCAGCGGTGGGGCTTGCACAACCCAGGTTGCTCTTCCTGAGCAACCTCTCGCGATCAGACATTAATTTTACGGCCGTCTGCCATGGTGGGAAATTTGTTCATAATTCGGTAGGCAGGTTGTGGCGACGTCACAAGGTTACGTGGCCTAGGTGGCAGGTGAGCCACCCTAGGCATGACGACGATGTTATCTCCGACGACGCTGGATTACTTTCAGAACGGCAGCCTTAATGCTATTGAGTTAATACGTATCATCTATCAAACATGCGCCAGCATCATTGTATAGAAGGTTAAGCTGGAAAGGCAAGCCTAGCAGTGGACGGCAGAAGCTTAGGTGGGTGGATGAGATTAAGAAGTGTGCGAAGATAGGGTGGCCGCAGGTGGTGCCGCACGGGGTTAATTGGAGAAATATTGGAGACACCTTTGCCCTGCAATGAGCGTAGGCTGGCTGATGACGACGGTAAGACTGTGGAAAGACAACGTCAGAGCTGATACACTAAAACGATAGGAAACAAAAAGCACCCTTCTCTCCTATACTCTGCCTCAGAATCCACCGAGAAAGAGAAGAAAAGCGCTCGGCACACTTACAGGCCGAAGTCGTAGAACCACCACGTGACGTTGATGTGATTTTCTTCGCAGGGAGCCAACTCCCGACTAATGCTGCACTTATTATCTTTCCGTTGAGGCCTCACGCATTCCCGGAGACAGTCTTCTTCGGTGGCGAACCGGTTGGGGCCAGTGTTGCACACGGAATGCTCCTCGGCCCTGACCGAGAGGCACTTCATTTGGTGGCCGTCGAAGTAGTAACCATCGTTGCCCTTATCGCAGAACCTGAAGTAGCTCTTCACCTTGTGACACTGCGCGGAAATTCACACTTCAACCCAGTGCCTCTGAGTTGAGCACAGGCGAGAAACTGGGCTTTCAAATCGCGTCTGTAAAGGCGTTTGTACCGCACTCTCTTTGCCAGAAGTAACCGGGCCAAGGGGTTTCTTTCTTAGCCGTGTAGCAGAACACTTATGGCACCACTTAAAGGGACAGAGTACTGAATTTTAAGGACCCACTTTTTTTCGGCCCAACGGAAAGGTTGTTGTACAAGGTGCTGCATTCCGCAACCGTTCTTTAAGAAGTTATTCAGGAAATTTTTACCAAAAATTTTCAAAATCACTGCGTATGCCCGTTTTTTTTGCACCCTATGCTGGAAACCATGGTCACCGAGCCTGATGTGGATTGCACCTCGGCAAAAGTGCTGTAACAAAAACTGATATAAACCTCATCCGCCAGACAGTAATAAGTTATTTTTTTAGTACATAGACTAGCGTTCATTTCTGTTGCGTCCATTGCAGTTTCTAACCCAAAGTTGTTATGGCGCAGTGATTTAAGCCTCATCGATGAAAGTTTTAGCAGACCCTGGTAGCCGCTCCATTCAAGAAATTCAAAACACTGTGGCGCCATCTAGTTACCAAAAGCTAGAGGCGCATGCTCGACGATGCTGAAGAAGCGTTGCTTTTTGTCGAATGGCGCACTGGTGAGAGTGTAAACTACAATAAAGCATGACGAACACTCCTCGAAAAAAAAACCACTGTGCACTTAAAAGAAATACGAGATATTTTGCCAAGAAGTGGTCACCTGTTAGACTACTATGATAATGGCGGGTTTCGCCGCATAATGGCATTTTTTATGCGATTTTCAATACCAAAATAAAATTATATCTCCTCGTTTTTTGTTTTTTTTTATACTGCACCGCTCAATTCGCAGAACACTTATGGCACCCTTAATGGGACCGAGTACTGAACTTTAAGCACCCACTTTTTTTCGGCCCAATGGAAAGGTTGTTTTATAAATCTGCACAACGTAAGAAATATCATCGCTGTCAAATCTCAAGAACGTTTGGTATCTAGAGTTTCCGCAAGGGCTCTACTATCAGTCAGGAAAGCAACCCACTATTCTCTCACTTTTGGCAAAAATCGTACTTCTTGGTCTAACCTGGTGAATAGCCTTCTATTTCGATGTGAGGCACCCCGATGTACAATGAAAAAAAAAATAGTTTGGTTCACTGTTTCTGCAACAATACTGCTGAAAAATTATGTTTACTACAAAGCAGTCTTTAATACTGTCGATAAGTGTGAAAACTGCGGGGAGAAAATTAATTTAGCTGATATTTTATTAGTGCGGCCACCGAGTACGCAATTTCAAAGCACCTAGCCTTTCAACATATACCAAATATTCTGTTGCTTGCGTAGAAGAAACAGGCCCGCTTTTCGGACTGGGCCGAGCGTACCCTCAATTCTCCTCAATTTTGTTGATTGCTACGAAATTGAGCCATCCCAGCTCACTCACCTGGGGGCTGTTTCTGCATATCTTCACTTCCTATGTGTGCTCTATGAATTGCACCAGTCTTGAATGAGCTCCACACTGAGGCTTTGTAATAGCTCCAAAAGCTACCACAGGAAGAAATTCGTGATAAGATTTTTAATACCTTTGCATGGCATACATTATCTAGTTCCTACACGCGTCAAGATTGCTCCAAGATCGTACAGTAGTTCTTATTAATCCATGGTACTAATCGTAGTTTTTGTCTGCAATAATGCCTGATTTCAAACGGTACTGATTTTATTCTACAGAATCTCGCGTATGCGGCGCACATTCGTCGTCTGACGCCTCGCTTTTAACGAGGAATTTTGTCGCACGTAAGGATGATTCTGTTCGGCGATATCTGCAACAATTTCGAAGATGCAGAGTACTCTATACCGGAGAAGCGGTACTGGTTAATATAGGGCAAATACAGTGTGGGACATACCAAATACCAAACCAGGCCACACTCGAACCACGGATAAAGGAGCGTGCAACTATGTATCGCAAACTATGCCGGTGTGAAATCAATGCGCAGAACAGCCTATTAACATCGTTTGCGAGCGCCGGACACCTTGACTCACTAGCAATTTAGTGTTCGCCTCTATATATAAAAGCTCGCGCAAAATAATCACTGTAATGCGAAAGTCCTGAGGGTAAAATAAATGAATAGAACTGAAGTGCAGTGTCCGTTTGTGCTTACCATCTCTCTTTTTTTGTTCGGTGAGGCTGTTGTTTTGATTGTTGGTATTGGACTGTACCCTCGGTCACAGGTAGCTCTGCAGGCTTCTTCGGTGTCGAACCTGCGTTCCGACGGCGTTCTTTTAACGGGAGCTTGACGTCACAAAAGGTCTGTAGTAAGTTCTGCCGAAACGAATCATTTCAATACCAAGTTAATGTTTATCGCCACATGTAGTTTTTATGGCAGCCTCTCCAAATACGCAATATAATGTATCAGGGCTAAGTGGAAAAGAAAACAAAGGGGGCATGATGTCACAAGAGGTCGGTTGTAAAGGTTCACACAAATATCTCTAGATCTCTAGGCATTTTGTATAAAGTGAGATATTTGGTTCCCAGCTCTATTAAACGTCAGTTGTATTTTGCTTTAGTACAGTCTCATTTACATTACTGTCTGTTAATCTGGGGCACCACTACCAAGACAAACTTGCGCAGGCTTGAGATATTGCAAAAACGAGCTCTGCGTTGCATAGAAGATGTAGGTCCGCTAGAACATACATACCCATTATTCTTAAAACATAATTTACTCAAGATAAACGGACTGTTTCAACTAAAGCTTGCATATCATATATATCATGAAGTCACCCGTGACCCAGTTTCCTTTTATGCATTATACTTCCCTAACAAGAAACCTTATGATTTCCGGTATAGTCACTTTCAAATGCCTCTGATGAGAACGAATTATGGTATGCAGCACATTGATTACTTAATTCCTGATTTACTTAATAAACACCCACGTATTACGGAACTTCTGCAGCAGCCTTGTTCCCCCCGTAACTTCAAGAACAATGTTAAAATGTACCTTCTGTCCCTGTCTCCTCCATAAAGTGTCCAGTTTCTAGTTTTTTTTTTTTTACTCGCTAGGTGTATGTCCAGGTTCGCTATTTTTGGTTTTGTTGTCCTAAAGACGTAGGAGACATGCGATGCGGTTTTCATTGTTTTTGGTTTGCGTGCTATTTCTCCCCTTGCCTGTATGTTAATTCTGTGTATCTCATTGTTTGCTATGTCAATTTTTTTGTTTTGTCCTAGAGACATTTTAGCTATGCGTTGTTGTTTCCTTCATTTTTCATTGCATTTGTGTTAATTATGTGTAACTCATTGATCCTTACATATAATTCATGTAGTACGTATGCGATGTTGTTACTTTTCTTGTTTTGCTTTGTGTATTTTGCTGTATAATTTGCCACCCCCCTGAGCAATGTAACGGGTGACGGGGCCACGTCAGGCAAAAAATGAATTGCCTTTTGTCCCGTCACCTCTGACAAATTGATGTCAAATAAACTTCAAACTTCAAACTTCAAACGCCGAAATTGGTTTGTTCGATACCAAGGTAATGTTTATCCCTAGACGTAGCAGAACCCATTTTGGTGGTTATCAGTTATACCGGCGTGCTAAGCTCATGTGCCGCACGCAGTGCTCTGTACTTCGTATAAAACATTTTTTGAGTAAAAGTGTCATTAATGCTAAGTGAATTTTGCGAACACATTCATAGCACTTTGTTATGTTCGGCGCACCTCTGAATGAAGATGACGTGGACGTGATCCCGGCCACTGGGGTCGCATTTCGATGGAGGCGAAATGCTTGAAACCCGTGTACTTCGCGATGTCTGTGCACGTTAAAGAACTCTAGGTGGCCGTAATTATCCAGAGTCTTAAACTACGACGCCCCTTAAAGCCTGCGACTCTTCGATTCATTTAACCCAATAAAACTTTCATATGTAGTGTGCAAACGCAGCACTAGGTCATTATATGTTTCCCAGAGAAATTAAAGTGATGGGTGAGTGACTGTTAAGTGAGCGACCACCGATCAGTGGCCGAGTGAGCTAATGAGAGAGATATTGAATGAAGAATGGAAGGAATCTAGCCAGAAGTGTTTAGACTTGATGTTTCAGTTTTAATCGCACTTGACGAGCGCAATTGTTCATTGGTCAGATGAAATCATTTGGTCATGGAGTGCGATTTAAACTGCGACTTCAACTTCAAACACTTCTGGCTCGATTCATTCCATTCGTCGTTCAAATCTCTATCATTAACTCACTATGTATATTTCAAGACGCGTGATAACTCAAAAACATCTTGGAACTTCATCAGTGCAAGCAGTACGGCAGCCAGACGGCACGCTTTGTTGTCACATTAATCGAATTTTATGTCAACGTGTAGAACGTTATCGAAAAAAAGAAACCTTCTGGGTCACACATAACGCTCTGCCTATTTTCGCCGCGAGCTCACCTTCGCTTTTCTTCCAGGCACCGGTGTTCCCTGATCGTGATGTTGTCGGCCATGTAGCACAGCCAGATACCACCTGTGGAGTTGAATGCGAAGTAGGGATTCTTCATAACCGAAGCGGGGCAGGGTACGCCGAACGGCGGGGCGTGGCATCCGGCTGGTTTCGCATATTCTCTCCGGCCGCAGTTTTGCAAGCAGTCATCCTGGGACCTGAAATACTTTACTTTGTTGTAGGCACCGGGGCACTTTCCGTCCTCGTATGGCCACTCCTTGCACGTCTGCCTGGAAAGCAGAGAAGAGCGGCAAGCCATGCTAAAGCATACTGCTCTCAAAGCAATCGCTGCCAAAGCGTCTTTTCAAAGTATATCTTTTTAATTGTCCTTTAAGGACTTATTTGCCGAACAAAGCATACCTTCGACGCCAATGACCTCTATCCAGGACGATGTCCAAAAAGCAGTTTGTTTTATTTCTAAGAAGCATTAGAGTATCAGCAGTTCTCGCTACCGTCTAATTAAATTGCGTTATTTTACTCGTTTATTACTCGTAGTTACTAGCCAGATTGCTCGGATAAGGGGCGACCTACAATTGTTTAAGCAGATCAATCATCAGACAATGAATGTCCACTTTTATGTCTGTTCCAGCATCTCACGCCTGCAGGCATGCTGAGGACGTTATTATTTACAACTACTCCCGAAGTTTCTCTGTCGGATCAACAAAATCTATTCGAAAAATATCGACTAGACATTCCAAGCGTGTATATCTAGACGCACGCACTTAAAGAGAGATAATGGAAACCGTTAACACCAGATCAACAGTGAGCAGCGATAACATGAACACGTAAATACGAGCACTGCAACTCTCTGCCTTTCTGCATGTCAAACATTCTTGGAAAAAATTTTGAATATTGAAAAATTGTGAGGTACTGTTACAGGAATGTTGAAGGTAATGGTTAGTTCTTCTGATGTGGAGCAAAATATTTCTTTTAAGTTTTTTCCATCACTCGTATCGAGCAGTCAAGACTGCCATAGAATGCCGATGGGGAACCCTTATGACGATAGCAAAAATGTTAATAGCAAAAAGAAAAATGAAAGCCGGTCGACGAGACATCTGCGGATATAATGATTGTTGTTGTGAAATATTACAATATATGAAAAAAATGCGTTCATTAAATTCCTTCCGTTCAAAAATGCTGTTATCCAGAATTGTTGGGTATGAATATTGCAAGAAAAAAAAATTACCAGGGCACTTAGGCCTTCTTACGAGGAGAAATGCGAAAGCATAAAACTTTCTAGAAGGCGGCTTTTTTTTTCACGACGCAAGTGTGCGATCTATATTTTCTATATTTTATTATTTTTAGTTTCTAATTTGTGATTTTTATTTGTATCTTTTTCACGAATTTTAAATTTTTTCTGTTTTTATTGTGTTTTATGTTTATTTGTTTTACTTTTCACGGCCAGGTGCTACGTCCACGTCCGTGGCTGCTTTGACATCCAGGTTCTATGTAGACGTTCGTGGCTATAGTATCGCCGAAGTTTAAGTAATTACAATTCATAAACCGAATATTTCCCACAGCAAGAAATTATCACGCCCTATGTAATGCAATCAAACTCTTGTGCATTTATCTTAACGAAACGACGTAATCATGCGAAGCAACTTCTGCTGACAGGAAACACGGGACATAAACACGAACTATCGTGACGTGAAAGTGTAATTTTCGCGGTTAATTAACCAATTACACCACGTCAATCAAAATTTTCCCACAGCGAGACCTCATTACACACTACCTACCAAAATCTTTGCACACACATCTTCATAGAACGACACAGTCATGCGGAGAAGCTAGGTCGACGTCCGTGGCTGTTGCGACTTCGAAGTCTAGTTTTCACGTGTAATTGATTATCTAATTTTACTACATCGACCAAATTTTACCACCAGCGAGACCTCAGCACACACTACTAGTACAATTAAATTTTTGCGCATTTATCTTCACTGAACGACGTAATGATGCGGAGAAAGTTTTGCTGACACGTAGCTCGGGACATACATCCATCTAATGCTTTCGCATTAAAGAAATCTAAATCTTGTTTCCAGCGTACAGTGTAAAGTCGTAGAACCACCATGTGATGACCAGGTGTGAACTATTGCAGGGAACCAGGTGGCGCTCGTCGTCGCACATCGGTCCCTTGTCCTTTTCGGCAGGCACCACGCACGCCCTGCGGCAGGCTTCATCGGTGGGGAACTGGTTCGGACCGGTGTAGCACACGTAGTGCGCTTTCTCCCGTGTCGAGAAGCACTTGTGCTGGTGGCCGTCGTAGTAGTAGCCGACGTTGCTCTTTTCGCAGAACTTGAAGTAGCTCTTCACCGGGTGACACTGTGGTGAAAAGTCGCGCAAGGGGAACTTTAAAACACGTGATGCAGTGACGTAACTAGAGTTTTACTGCTTGCTAAGCAAGGCGATAGCGCTTGAATTAACTCTACACTGAGGACAAATTGACGGTGGTCCGTGCCGACAGATTACCACGTTGTAGTAACATTAAGTCTTCTTTAACTGAATGTATATGTTTCATAAGCTAAGACAAGGAAAAATGTTAACAATATGTGTGGCCATCAGCGGGCCTTTCAGGGGCCTGTAGAGAGAATGTGCTTTGGTAATGGATGGAAAAATCGGCTGGCCCACATAACTGCTCACAGAGCTAAGTGGTATCACCGCAACTGCGCCAACTGCGCCAATTGCTTTCTGCACCCACGTCATGGCACTTGCAATAATAGATGAGCTCTCCAGTATACGGCTCCGGCAGCACTCGGAAAACGGCTACAGAAGGTGTTCGATATATGTAAACAGCATTTAACGCATTGCACTTCGTATTTTCTCCACGATTCCACGAGACTTTGGCGCAACATGCTGAGAAGCACTATCGCCCTCAACTGCGACAACTTGTAGTGCGAAATCACACTGCTCTTCGTTCTCTGCCAAAACTGGTTTAACGGTAAGCGCTCTGACCCGCTGTGCATTCGTTGTCCGGCCTGTCGCTTTTTAGAAGGCAGTTAACCGGGCCGACTAAGGTTATTTTGAGCGATATCGTGCGCGAGAAAGCAAACAGTACCGAAAAGACACCGTATGCTGTGCGGAAAAATCCCTCCTCCTTTGGAGCGGTTATTTTAGCTGATGTGAGCCAATGACGAAATAAAGAAAGCCTGGATACGAAGCGTGGTTGCACAAAACATAGGGTGTGGTGGAGGCGAGGGTACAAATGAGCATGCGAATATATATCGCCACTTCTTTATAACTTGAAACCTGAGTGAAGAACAGCGCGCTAATTGCGTCCTAGCAAATTCAGGACACATGTGCTCGCTTGCAGCACTGTTCCCGTCTGTGGGGGCTGTGGTGTCATATCAATGAAATTAGAGAGCGCTCGGAGATAAATACTTACCCTTTCTCGCGGGGGCGGTTTTCTCGTCGCGATCGTTGTGCTCGTTTTATCTCTAGGAGGCTTCCCTTCTCCGCAAGTGGCTATGCATTCTGATTCGGAGTCGAACCTGCGTTTCGTTGAGTTTTTCTTAAAAGAAGTGTATGCGTTGCGAGAAATCGAGTGAAAATAACTCGCAAGCATAAATGACCTTTGCGACGTTAATGTTTCCCGCTGGGTACTGTTTTGAGAGTATCCGACGAAAAAAATCCAATATGCCACGCCGAGACCTTCGCCACTAGCAGCAGGCTTGCAGTAGTGAATTACTCGAAACAAGCACCGGCCCCTGAAGCATAAACCTCCCCCCCCCCCTTCCTGTCCCCAATTGAATGAGCACTGAAATCATGGTAACAAGGCGTTTTCACGTTTAGCATTTTAGAATTGTTGCCACTGCGATGGTGATCGAACACGGGGCATCTGCAGCACAGAGTGACGTATCTACAAAATGTAGTTAAGTTAACGTGTGAAAACCTTACCACCACGGTGAGACACTAGTTGCTATTTTTTTTAGTCGTTTTGTGTTTCCACATGACACAAGCTTTATTACGGTGGACGAATTAAAAATGACTAAATATGAATTACCCTGGCCCGAGCATCAGACTTTTCATTGTTTGAAATGCCTGTGCACAAGCTTGTGGAGTATTCCACTGGTGAATTTGGAGTAGTGTCTTCAATCCTCGCCAAGCAACTGAATTCCGATCGAATAGCGAGATATGAATGTGTACATTGGGCAGACTGGCCGCTGTCTTAACACCCGGCTCAGAGAACATGAAAGGTCGCTTTCCACAGATGACGGGCGAATTTGCCTAAACATTGCAGGAAGCACAAATGCACTCCGCTCTTCAAGAAAGCTTCAATTTTTGGACGTGGTAGAACTAAGAGTCAACGCGAAATTCTAGAGGCATACTTATCGATACACAAGCAGATCGATGTGTAAGTGACACGACGGTTTGTCTATAAGATAAAGAAATTATATTTTTGAACTCCTTAACGTAACGTGTCGCACAATGATTGTGGTCCTGATGTTTGTCAGTGATGCTGCAATCTACCTTTTCTTGTAAATCTGTCATGTGTGTGCAAGCGTGGTCTCATACTGAAGGGTATAAATGTGATCGTTTCTGAAATAAATGCAGTCAGTAGTCCAGCGTCGTCCTGTGTTCCTGTTCTGTGTCTCAGTCTTTTGCGCTGGTTTTCTTTCTGCAATGAATATGGAAGGTGAACATGGGAGGGCAACACGGGAGACAGAGAGGCTGAAACGTGGAACCGGTTCCGGATGTTCGCCACAAAATCCGCTTGCTACAATTTCTTTTTTGGCACCGCTCCGCGATTACAGAGAGTAGTCGCGTTCATGCGTTCATACTATGGTATCCAAACATTAGAAGCAAGAAGGAAAATCAGCCGCCTTGTTTTACTCGTCAACACCCTTTCAGGCAAAATTAATATCCAGCTGGCCAGTAGCGTGAAGGCAGTCAGTTTCAGATGGACTCGACGAACTCAAAGGTATTCATTAGCACCCATTTGTGCCAAAACAGACTCTCAGAAGTACAGATTCTTCCACATTGTAAGTTTGGTTTTGGAACTAGTTCTTTCATGGACGTGTTTCAAGGTCAGTTTAGTCGATGAATAACTGAATAAATCTGCGTCAAAAGATCTGAAGATGAGCAGCCTTTCGAAGGTGTCACTTGAAATTAGATCAGAACTAGAATAGCATGGGCTTATGCACAGGATCTACTACCTCATCAATCGAGTCATGGCGTGGCCAAAGATGTGGGTGCAGGGCTATAGGACAGGGCGCAGCTGCCCTGTCTTACCCCTATTGCCCTATGTTGCTCTATCCGGTTCGGCGGCGTAGCGGCCACACGAAGCTGAGCCCACAGGCGTGCATAGGTTGATATATTTTGCTTCGCGAATTCATTTTCGAAATGATTGGTTATCAGGAAATGAAAGGGGCGCCAACTGACTTAATTCTCGGTGGACCCCTCAACCACGCCGTGACGGAAGGGAGGAAGGTGGGAGAGAAAGGAAAGGCAGAGCTGCTATTGTGCAGAGCGCTGGAATGATTTACGCCATATGCGATCGTTACAGTGGACTGACATTGCAGAGCACGCAGGCGCATTTTGCGTTTGGCCTCAGTCAAATCGCGGCCGCTGCGGTCGGGTTTAACTGGGGTACTCCGGATCAGCAGCCGAGCGCCCTGACCACTTAGACGCCGCGGCGAGTATTTTTTTTTTTTTGGGGGGGGGGGCGGTAGCGCTTCTAGGCGCATTTTTCGATTTCGGACATACGTAGGTACTTATACGCCCCTGAAGCCGGTTTCATGGTAGGCGGCCCACTTGCCCACCGGGTTGTGGGCAACCTGCCAGGTGTGTACACTTGGAAAGCCTTCACCCAGGTGAAAGCCTAGGTCAAGGCCTTTAAGGTAAATCTTTTAAGCGTAAAGACATTTTAAGTCAAAGGTCTTCAGGGTAAGGACTATGCTAAAGGCGTCTAGAATGTAGGCCTTCTTGGTAAATGCGTTCCGATTAAAGGCTTTCAGGGAATGGCCTTTATGGTAAAGTCGTTTTGGTCAAATGACTTTAGCACATAAGAAATTTAAGTACCCACTGTAACAAGTGCAACTGCATGGTATACTGCGTTTAGCCATGCTAAAGCGTCTGCTATTTTTTCCGAACCAACGGTTCGGCACCGGTGTAAGATCGAAGAGTGCAGAAGCCTAATGCACAATATAAAATTGTGCACGTTGATGAAAATGACCGCCACGTGCTTCCATCTTCTCTTTTGGTCAAGCTTCTTTAGTGAAAATAGCCCAGCACTGGCGGTTTACAGCGTCCCCATCGCCTGGGATACATTTTAATGAAAGCATTCACTTGGTCACCAGCATTAACTTGGTTTTCAGAACTCACATCGACAGGACTCAAGATATAGCTCGTATCTCGGCGCCCTGCTCGAGCCCCTAAGACTTCCTCGTTACCATGTCGTTAAAGTAGAATGTGTAGTAATTCCCACGTTTGCAAAGCATTGCTACAAGTTATTTTAAATCCGAAATAAAAGCATAAAACTTGGTATGCACTCTTGTTACACTGACGACCCGGACGCAGTGTCGATGGTCTACAAACCGTGCACCATGAGGTGACGATCCTCCAAACTAGGCCACCCCATTTTACTTTCACACTAATCATTATTCATAAACTGTTTATTTTTGCAGGCCCTTACTTAAAAAATATTTGTTGCTGCCGCGTTTAATATGTCATCGTGCCCTTTTCTGCCTCTTTTTTCATGTCACACTGTTAGAGGCCGCTCAACTCTGAAACGCGTGCTATTCTCATCGATAGGTGAAAAGCCATAAAAAAAAATGCCGGTCGATTTGCACAGTTAGGCCAAAAGCGAATCAGGTGCCCTAGCATTTCGGCTATCATTTCGGCTTCGGTTCGAGCCTCGGTTTTCAAGGTTCGTAGATCGCTGGGAGTCTTCATACCACTCTTGACAGAGCGGTAAGAGGTATGACACAACGACGTAGAATACTGGTGTGACTGTGTATGACGAGTTGCGGAATGCGACCTGGTTGAGTCGGGTTTGAAGCCTGTCAGAACGGCTGTATTTTCATGCAATACAGAAAAAAAACACAGTGGTGCAGCGGCTAAGTGATGCGCCACTTCGCTGCGATGGCAGGTGGCGCCGCCTTTGGGTCTTGTGCGACCCGAGTTGCGCTTCCCGAGCAACCTCTCGCGACCAATCGTTAATTGCACTGCCACAAGCAAGGTTTCTCGAAGTCCGGAGGGGTAGATTTGGAAGAAATAATATCACGCCACTTAGTTAGCCCACCCGCTCACGAAGGCTCACAGCGGTCTTTCGGCTGAGTGGAAGCCTTAATCCAAGCGCAGGGTGAGTCAAGGAAATCGCAATCAGCCGTCTCGGCGAGAGCTCACCTTCGCTTTTCTTCGAGGCACCGGTGTTCTCTGATTGTGTTGATGTCAGCCTTGTGGCACCGCCAGATGCCGCCTGTGTGGTTGAACGCGAAGTACGGTTCGACCATAGCCGTGACGGGGCAGGGGATGCCGGAGGACGGGGCATAGCAGCCGATCGGTTTCGCAGAACCACTTCGTGCGCAGCCTTGCTCGCAGTCGCCGTAGGTAGAGAAATACTGCGCGCCGTCCTCTATGTCGGGACATTTGCCGTCCTGGTACGACCACTCCTCGCATGCATGACTGGAAAGCCGAGAGCGGAGAGTCATTTCAAGGTGTACGTAATTTTTATACCAACCAGGCAGATTGCTCACGTCCTGCAGGAAAAAAGGCCTTTAATGCTGGGAAAGTGGATTTTGAGATCGAATATTTTTTTCGGCGATGGCCGTTACTGGAGAGGAAACCCAACGCAGAAATAACCTTAAGAAGAGGGGGGGGGGGGGAGGGGGGGACACCTAAACGCCGTGTTAAGAGCATGACGACATAGCGTTGTAGATCTCTTCAGCGGCCGCGGGTACTACTACACCACTGGGGTCCTCCTGCAGACCTCTTTGTACCTTATACGCACTACAGTTCTGAAAAAGTACTTTAAATTCAAATATTGCGGCCAGTTTTCACATCACTACTAGCACAGTGGTGGTGCAGCGCTTAAGCGATGCGTCACTGCCTCGCCAGGTGGCTGCTTTGAACAAAGCCACCGGTGGGTCTAGGGGGGCACTGGTTTCTTTTCCGGAGCTCCCGAAAAGCTCATGCGCATTTTCTGCGATGGGCAGATGGTAGTTGCATTGAATTTACCTGAATTAATTTCACTGCCACCTGGTTTTCTCGACACATCAACGCCACCACCGGCTGAAAGGGTACCGTAACGCTACCGATTTAAAAACTATTTTTAAAAATTAAGGGCACTTTGTTGACCTAAAGTGCGGTGAGGCGAAAACCTTTAGTACGGTGTTGCTGCTTGTGTCACTGATGTGTGGTTAAGATGTTTATTAAGTACACAATTGTTTGTGAATCTTAACACTGGAAGGCGTTTGGGAGGCATCCGTCTGATTCAACGGCCTTCCGAAAACACTCTCCAGCGTCCTTACGCTAGACATATATTAGGTTGGGGCAACCTAAAAAGATTGAAAAATAATAAGCCCCGCGCTAGACAGAGGTTAGATTGGGCTAAAGAAAACAATTGCCCTGCCCGCACCGTCTTGCGGCACAGCGGGCTAGACAAAAAAATTATTATGGGACGATAAAAACAAAACAAAAATAAAGTGTCCTTGCCCCGTGCAACAACGGGCTGGAAAAAAATTATTGTGGGACGATAAAAAGAACAAAAAAAAATAGAGTGTCCCTGCCCGTAGCGGGCTAGACAGAGGTTAGATTCGGCTAAAGAAAAAAAAATGCCCTGCCCACAGCGTCTTGCGACACAACGGGCTAACGGGCTAGACAGAGGTTAGATTGGGCTAAAGAAAAAAAACAACTGCCCTGCCCGCACCGTCTTGCGACAGAACGGGCTAGATATTCGTTATGTTGGGGCAACCTAAAAAGATTGAAATATAATAAGCCCTGGCCTGCGCCACTGAAACGGGCTAGACATATATTAATGTGGGCAGAGAAAAAGAAAAAAATAATGTTGCCGAGGCCACACCGCCAATGGCACAACGGGCTTAAACGGGCTAGACAAGGAGAACTACATATTTGTTGGCAGGAAGTAGCGTAGTTAGCACGCTCGGCTGCGGAACGGAAGGATGGTGGTTCGAATCCCGCCGTGCACAAGGATTTTTTACTTATGTTATTTTGACATCGGTGTGACATGACTTGAGACCGGACAAGGTCATGGCCGCAAGTATCAGCCATTAAAGGCTTTCGCCTTAATAACGGATTTCGGGGAAGTGGTGCGCACCTCAACTATGTCGCGAAGGGATGGCGCAGAGATTGAAAGAAGGGAGACAGAGAGGCCATAGTGGAAAGCTATAGAATAATTTCGACCCTTGGGAGCGTCACACTCGTAAGGGTGCGTTTTAATGTCCCCCCCCCCTCCTTCCTCCATGTTTTTTCTACGCTGCGCTTCACCTGCATTACACGGGCCCACTCATGTTTCAGCTCCATCGGAACACGGCCGGTGCGGCCTGAATTGAACCAGTGTCCTCGTGCACAGCTGCCGGGCTCGTCTGATTATCAGCGGGCCTTAGCGGAGCAAGCGCTCTCTTTCACTGGGCCTTAGTGCTGGCCCTGAGTGAAGCTTTTTTCCTCCTCCTCCTCTAAGCACGAGCCAGCGCAGCGGGCAGCGAGTGCATCAAACTTGATTTGTGGAGGAATTAAAGCGCCCAGTAACCGTCTCGTTTCTGGCTTGACCCCTCAACTGTGCCATGAAAGAATGTTTGAAGCAGGCAGTGAAGGAAGAAGGAAAAAATTGGGCTATAGTGGAGGGCTGCGGAATAATATCGGTTCGATGAAGGGATCATGCAAAAGGCATTCCTGTGCTCTGCGATGTCAGTGCATATTATAGATCCCCAATTGGCTGAAATTATTCCAGAACCAACTCTTTCTCTCCTGATTTCACTTCATTCTTCATCCATTCCTTCAAGGCGCGGTTGAGGTGTCCACCGAAACGTGAGAATTTACTGGACCTTTACCTTTCCTGGAAAAAGAAAAACAATTTTACCACCTCGAAAGTATCGCCGTCTCACAGCTTATATTGCTGATGAAGTAATGTCCAAGCAAGTTAGTGCACTGCGCTATTCATCCGCAACAGTCTCCTGAAAAATAATGTGAATCAACTAAAAACTATATTGACTGTATCTTTGCTAAGGTCAGCACTAAAGAATGCTGGATTAAGTGTATTGACATCACACACCTCACAACCACTTTTCAGCTTCGCCGTTTTAGAAACGCCGCCGCTACGACCATCTGTGTAAAAGAAAAATAAAAAATGATTGAAAGGCAACCAAAGACGCAGTAATAGTCTCACTTCTGTGCGGACGCCTCAATCGCGTGCTGAAGGAAGGATGGAGTCAAAGAAGAGATATTTGCTGTATTGGAGGGCTCCGGAGGTATTTCGACCACATAACTTCAAAGGCTTGAAATAAGAAATGGATTACAGAATGGAGAAACATCTGCCGCAGTGCTGAACTCTGGACTTAATTAGGAACCACCCGCGGTTATTTAATGTGCGGTGATGTCGCACACCACTCCGGGGTCTTTTGTTCCGAGGCGTGTGTGGAAAGTAAACATACAAAGGCCAAAGCAGCTCTGAAAAAGTTTTACTCCGCAAAGCTTTAGCTCAAAAGTAATAATCGTAAAAAATCTTCATTAAAAAAATAAAATCTTAAAGTAAAATCTTAATTTTTCCACACATTTTTATGCTTTATCTAAACAATTTTTATAGCTTTGCAATCAACTTTTAGATGCTGCGGTCAGAGATGTCTCTCACCTTCCTTGTTAACTACGTCACGCCTCTTCTAGTGAACTCGTTATCGGGGAATAGTTTTCAGCGAGATGCTTGTTCAGATGAACAAAATAGTGAGAATAACTGGGCGCCAGGTCCGGGCTATGATGGCATGTTTCAAAATATTCCAATCGGATCATCCTAGAAAGGTGATGATGGTGTGCGCGTTATGACCCGGGCGCTCTCATGAAGCAGCCGCCCGCCACTTGTCAGCAGTACCTGTCGTTTGCTTTAAGTGCACTGCCGCAACTTTTGCAATGTTCCTCAGTATGCAGCTGAGTTAGTGTGTCATGAGCTCATGAGGCTCCAGTTCATGAAATCATTGCCATGAATTCAGGAGAGCGCAAAGCCAGTGCCACTAAGCCTAGCGCCCTATAGGGCTTCAATGGAAGGCCAGTAGGTAATTTTTTTTCTTACGTCATGAATGATGTCGACGGGTTATTTTTGAATCTTCAAAGCCATGCGCCACGTGATGGCAGCCGAGGGAACTAGAACCAGTTGTGCTGAATTCCTCGTAATTATGCCTAATCTTCTCCCACCGGAGGTGGTAGGTGGCAGTTAAATCAATAATTGGTCGCCAGAGGCTGCTCGACCAGAGAAACATGGGTCTTACAAGCCCCACCATTGCCAGCACCTGCCATCGCAGGACACTGGCATGTCACTTAACCGCTTCACCGATGCGCCTTGAGTGGTAAGACGACTTCAAGCGATCTAGGAGTGCAAATCAAAAATGACTAATTCCGCATATATGGACATTTTGACAGGATACAGCTGACACATATGAAACACCTGAGCGTGAGGGAGATCTAATGCTATCGCACTGCACTCCTAAAAGAAAATTGAAAGGTTTGTGACGATAAAAGAAAGAACAATATAGGTGTCTACGGAGTGACACGCAAGGAGGACCCTATGCCGCTTAAGGGAACCGGTAACTCTCTTGCGCCATACTCTTAAGGAGGAACTTAAGTGTACGCTCAATTTTTTTATCCTTTCCTTTCACTGGATTCAAACTCGGTGTGTCAAAAACACCTCCTGGAAGTAAGTGTATGGTCATCTATCACGGCCTCCGGGATCCGCTGTTAAAAATTAACGCTCTGAAAGTTCCTTGTGCCAACTGCTTGTGTGGCTATTCTTGTATTTTATTTCTTGACCTCCGCTAGCTTATCAAACCTGTGCTTCAAAAAAAAAAAAACGGTCTTTGTCGTTATGACTGGGTACTCTATCAGTAGCAGCCAACTCCAGTTTCTTTTTAATGTCCCTCATGCTCTCTTTTTTGTGTGTACTGAAGTAAAAAGTTCCGTCCTGAGTATTCCAGCAATCTTAAGTGCTGGCCTTAGCAAAAATACACCAAAATTTTTCCCTTTTGTAGTCGTTAGGATTGCAAGGGGTTATCGCTACTGAACGCCCGAGTGCGCTATTCTGCTTGGCTATTAGTTAGTCAGCAATATAACCAGCGAGTCGGAGGGACGTGCTAGTTTATATTTTATATGTCTATAAATAATATATAGGTTAGTAATCACTATCATACACGTTTTAGCATCTCATCTACGCAGGGATGGTAAGGACAGTGGCTATTTGTGGCTCCTTCGAGAGTTGAGAAGTAAGCGTAACAAGTATCGTTTCAGGCATAGTGACGAAACCCACTCGTAGCGAATACAGACAGATGCACGCACGCTAAGGACGCATCTACACGAAGCAGACAAATGGATGTAGAAGACCGATACAACCAGGCAATGGCGATAACAAAAGTGCACGGAATAGGAGCGCAGACTTTTTCTCTCTCTGTGAAAAAAAAAATAATAAAGTTAACAACACTGTTCCTGCTTACCTCGCGAAGCTGTAGAACCACCAGGTGGTTTTCAGGTGCCTGCTTTCACACGGAACCAAGTCCCGTCCGTGCCGGCATCTCTCGTCCAGCATGTCGCCCCTGACGCATGCCTTGAGGCACATCTCCTCGGTGGCGAACCGGTTGGGGCCGTGGTAGCACACGTAGTGCTCCTGGTCTCGCGTCGACATGCACTTCAGTCTGTGGCCGTCGTGGTAGTAGCCCGGGTTGCTCTTTTCGCAGAACCGGAGGTAGCTCTTCACCCGGCGACACTTCAACGGAGATCGAACCAAGTGCCCGTTCAAACATTGCAGAACAATGCCGCAATTGACGATTCACAGCCCCCTAGCATTAACGCTCGAAACGGAGCGTGACTCGCCTTACGCGAATGCAACCGGGCTGCACTGCGCGTCGCTTTAACAAACTTGGCGACGAACAATATTTTCAGCACAGGAATAGTTATAACCATCTATGAGCAACGACAAGGTAAAAGCAAAGCTAATTGACACGTCGCATACATCAAAGCGGCCATCGAGTACAACTTATCTGAAGCAGCTTGCTACAAACGAAGGATTGTGGGATTTTGGCGGCTTCTCTAAAAGAATCATAGCAGCTTCGCCTGTGCTGCAGCGCCGTTCGTTTTGCATGACGAGTTGATCAACGACTCTTAGGATGCTTTTGTACCTTAGCTTGTTTTGCCTTAGCAATTCCTCATGCTTGAAACATTGCATCATACCCACACTGGAGCTGAGTCTATGTTCCGATTGAAATTGCTGGTCGCTACATTTCAGTTTGTGTTTTTTTTTTTGTCATTGTATTTCATATACTCTACCGCCTTGATCATTTTGGATTTTGCTCTAGTTCTTGGCCGCATACCTTGAGCAGTGCTCTGAGCATTTTGTTTTCAGCGATAATTGTTCCAAATGAGACTGTGCTGAGTTGACTGGAAAAATAGGGCGAACCAACGGCCTGTAGACACGCAGTTCTTTTTGTGGCCTGTGGCTTTTAATCAGGCAGTTCACCCAGCAGCCAGTGTTTCTATTGAGGGATATCGGATGCGAGGGAGCGAAAAATGTAAAATTAACACAAGATTGCTTGGTGAAAAAGCATTGCTTGTTAATGGTTATTTGAGCTGATGCGGAAGAATAATATTCTGTAGAAAGTTCCCGCGCGAAGCGTGGAAGTACAAAAAGGACTCAGCAGTATGCAAGCACATACCTCCACTTTCTGCTTGCTTAAAACCCCCGAGTGAAGAGGAGGAGTAGGTGGCGTTGTTGGCCGAGTAAGGGATAAATAATATAGCAATGATCACCAGTACCAAGCCCGTTCTTTCTGTCCAGTGATCTTCTACTCTTCAGGCGATCACTAAACCGAAAAAAAGAGACTGGAGCTGGTCCTGGTCATCTTCGTATTGCGGTCGTCTAAAATCATATCTCTCTCAATTGCTGAAGAATAACTGCGCATGAAGTAGGACGACATAGATTAAGAATACGCAGGCCCAGCTGCAGCTGGTTTCTCATCTTCGTTAAATGCACGTTAGAAAAGAAAGTCTAGAGCGTCATTTGGGGCTTACCATATCTGATGGCTCCGGTTTTTTCGTCGTTGTTGTCGTAGTCGTTGTGGCCTCTGTTTGTTCGTCAGCCTTTCCATCTCCACAGGTAGCTATGCAGTCTTCTACAGTGTTGAACCTGTGTATAGTAAGATCTATTACTAACTAGGAAGTGTAGAAGTCACGTTCCATGAAATATGCAAGTATCTTTTCTCCTAGACACCCTCGAGGCATCGTGGAATTGCTTTTTGTCTCAATAATGCTTATGAAACAAAAATTCAGAAGTTATATTTTATTCCTGGCAAATCCTCTTCACAAGAAAATGGCGGACGGTATATTCTTAGCTCAGTATTTCATGAAGTATACTTTTTGTGAAGCCATGCCAAATCCATCTGAAAGAAATGAATCCCAGCTGTAGCATATACTATAAAAAAAAAGCAGCAAGTTCACTTTGTACGCGACTGCGGACATAGTGCCCAAAAGGGTTTGATTAAAAATAAATTTGTACCTTCATATTCTAACCTTCGACTTGGTCAAAATAGCATATTTAGGCACAATATGCTGTGCTTAAACACATTTATCTGCAATAATCATTCGACATTATTTTACTTTCTTCTTCACACCCCGTTGCCTGGCAATGAAATCTATCATCATTGTACCAATATACGACTACTATTTGAATAGGCGTGATATTTGCTAACTTCCCGCAAACCTAAGCACCGGAAGCGTCAATGCAAGAAGAGGGCGCTGACATTTGGCGCGTGCATTTACTTTCCACGTCGTCATATCCGACACCATGCATGAAAAAAAAAAAAGCTTCGCCTAAGCACGCGGCAGTCTTCAACGTATGTGCGAACTTACCTCCGCTTTTCTTCAATGCATCGGTGCTCCCTGATCGTGGCGATATCGGGCTTGTGGCACCGCCACGTCCCGTCCGAATACTCGAATGCGAAGTACGGTTCACTCATTGCAGAAACAGGGCACGGGACTCCGTAGGACGGGGCGTAGCATCCAGGCGGCTTCACAGAACCGCTCCGGACGCAGTTTTCCACGCAGCTAAGTTCAGTCGCGAAATAACTGACCCCGTTCCTTACGCCAGGGCATTTTCCGTCCTCATATGGCCACTCCCTGCACGATTGACTAGAAAGCAGAGGGTGGGGAGACATGTTAATGGATGTCTAGCTTGCATTTCTTTGGTCTCTATATCGAGGACTGTGAAAATGTCATCTCTCACTAAGTACTTCTGGTTTCGAATTTTCATGCAGTGGCGTAAATGGGCTATCCGCTATATGCCGCTAACTTTAGCCGCTGGCCTTGCCGTGAAGAAAACATATATCTGAATTTTTGCATAGCAGTCCCAAGGCCTTCAGGCTATCCTCAATCTAGCCTGTGTAAGTGGCTCTGTTTTATTGTGCTACTCGCAATTACGGGCTGCACAATATGGGACACAAATAGGACTAACAGCATACCAATCGTCACTTGATGACTGATCACTGTCACATCTGTCATATTACTATCGTACCTATCACTGTTATGCCTATTGATGTATTTCATGCACTCCATCCTGCTAGTGGCACCATTATTGGTGCTTACTGCCAATGCTTGCAACGCCTGAGTAAGAAATGGATTTTGATGGGCACTGAGAACACACACACACACACACGGCAAATATAAGCGGTCGTTCACAAGTGGAAGCGCTGTTCCTCTCGCCCTCTGCAAGAACAAAGAAAGAGTGGCAGAGAGACGGCTGTGGTGACGCTTACATGTCGGGGTTGTAGAACCACCACGAGGTTTTCATGTGTTTGCTCTCGCAGGGGTCTAGGTCCCGCCCCCAGACGCACCTCGCCGCCGGTTCGCGACCCGTCAAGCACGAGCTGCGGCACATGTCCTCGGTGGCGAACCGGTTGGGGCCAATGTTGCACACGAAGTGCTCCTCGTCTCGCGTCGACATGCACTTCTGCTTGTGGCCATCGTAGTAATACCCGTGGATGCCTCTTTCACAGAAGTTGAAGGCGCTCTTCACCCGGTGACACTGCGACAAAGGACGCGTGCGCCTTCCTGGAAGCTCCAACTTGATCACAGCTGGCAAAACGGTACCGTGAAATCCGGTAACCACGGGAGCAATGCTCGGCTCAGAAGCGAAATTCGTCCAACGCGAATTTCATACACCTAAGCATGGTGAAGCGCTGTGAAGCTTCTTCAAAAGACAGCATTGTTTGCTTTGAGGCAACCATACTCACATTTGCTCAAAGTGCGAAGCTACTTTTTTATATCAGGTGTTTCAGGGAGGAATAATAATTTCCAAATATAGAATTTTTGAGGGAAATATGTGGCTTTCACGGCGTGGCATTGCCGTGGTTGGTGTACACCAGGAAGCCGGTGAATCATATCCCTATTAAGATGGCTAAGTAATTTCCAAAAATTGACTTTTTTGGCTATTAAGGTGCACCGCCTGGTCGCAATTAGAGATGTTTTAGCCGGTCCTCACTAACCGCCATAACATTTATTAGGATTCTGAGGACGCGATTACTCTCGCCACTGTGGCTCTACAAAATTTGGTGATTTCGACTTGTTACGGGACTGGATGGGATGCTGTGCCTGCATGCCCTTCGATTGAGCCTGTATTCTGGCACTAAAAAAGAACCAGGTCGCTGCCCCATACTGCTAGGAACAGAAAAAGAGCATGAAGCGCCCACATCATTTATCACAACCTAGTGCTTCTTTCTGTAAAACTAAAGCGTAGTGCAGCGCATGAACTGAAAACAGGCTGTTTAGGCAAATGTGCACGCCTGTTCGTCTGTAATAAGCACTGCTTCCCATCAGTTAATAGCCGCACATACCAGCAGGTAGGCTTCTAGCATTTGCAGGTACTTACTATCTTGCCAGGTATTGGTTTTCCTGTTGTAGTGGTGGTCGTCGTCGTGGTGGTGGTTGTTGTAGGGGTTGTAGTTGTTGTTGTGGTTGTAGTGGTCGTTGTCGTGGTGGTGGTTGTTGTGGTGGTGGTGGTCGTCGTAGTTGTGATGGTTGTAGTTGTTGTGGTGGTAGTGGTAGTGGTTGTAGTTGTGGTGGTTGTTGCCGTGGTAGTGGTGTCAGTAGCGGTGTTGGACATCGTGGTTGTGGTTGTGGTGGGCACACTGCCCGCAATTGAAGCAGTGGTCTTGGTATTCAGTGCGGTGGTGGCAACGTCGACAGTGACCTCCCCCGGGGGCCGCGGCAGGGATCCTGGAAAACGCCTGGTCCCGTTTGTGCTTTTTCTCGCAAGTGCGCCCAGCACCACGCCCGACACCACTAGGAAGTACAGGAGAAGAAGCACGAGCAGCGTGAGCAGCAACCGGATGCAGAGGTTGCCCCACACGATATGTTCTTCCCGCTGTGCTCTCACAACTGGGAAAAACAAGGAAGCGAGACGAAAATAAAACGTAGGCTCATGTTTTTTATTTTTATTTCATAATACTCTCAAACCCTTTTTCAGGGATTTTTACAGGAGTGGGTAGAAGACTGCATATTTTTGGTAGAGACATTCGCATGAACTTACAAAAAGGACAACGAGATATGTTAAACAAAGATAATTGGCCAATGTAAACAGAATTGAATGGGGGAAAAAGGTAACGCACAATCAACTGGTTTCGGGTACACATGATGACGCAGCAATAGAGACTAGCACGTGAAATATACAACCAATAACATCATACACAACTTAACATCGCAGATTACATCATACATGGCAAAAAAAAACAAAGGCACAGTAACAATAGCATCAGTTTCTCGATGCGGACAGCACAGTTTGTCCAGGTAACGTGCTAGCTTAGCAATTCTTTAAAAAATAATAAAAGTGTTCTGCGCGCATTCAGATGCATTCAATAGAGAGGCGAGCCAAATAATTAAGAAAAATGGTACCCTGCCCGCACATTTGAAAGAGGGATGAATTTTATGAGTCTAATTGCTCAGGTTGAAAAACATTTGAAAAAAATATACTGAACGGCTTGCCCCGCAAAAAATTATGTTACAAAAGCATCAATGTGTAAAGGGTGTAATAGAACGAACGAAAGAATTGCAAGTCGTGGGACTGGCATGCTCCACGTTGACGAGACGACGTGCTCACAAAAGGCAGGGCTCGAATGCAATGAAAAATCGGCCGTTAGAGCACGGCACGCAGTATTGCTCAATGGAATGGTCTTCGGAGCGGTGGTAGATGTCATACTCTTGGTTAATAAGGATGACCCTGTAAAGGACTTGGAAAAGTGCAGTCTAAACCGATGACTGCATATTTAATATTGCAAGGTGCACAATCTTTTGATCCTAAATAAAGAACTTTGATACAGTATAAAATCACAACAGGATTCCATAAAAAGCAAGCTTTGACTGATAACAGCTTCAGGTTCAAAGGAATAGACAGTAACAAGATATGTGGCGTGAAAGTTTCGAGGAAAGAGCTACTTAGGCAGGCAGAATAAACGCAACGCTCCGAGTGTCAGACACCGCACGGTAAAATAGGGGTAACCCTTCGTTGAACTTACTTTTGAGCGATAAACAGACATCAAGCATAAACGCGAAGCAATGAAAATAAGGAGAAAACACTAACAAAATTTGGCTTTCAAGACCTTAGATGTTGCCGATCGTTAAAACCAGAAGAGGCTGCGAAAATACTATTCTAACGCCAAAAAAAATCTCGAAGCTGCTGGTATAAGGTAAATGAAATCGCAATAGTAAGAGTGCTTAAAGAAATGTGAATGTCTAAAGTAGACATACTAAAAGGAAATTCTGGTAATAAAACCATTGCTTTTTCGCCGTAAAATAAACAGAAGCACAGATTCTCTCTGCTTAAAATGCAAATGATGTATGAGTGTCATAAAAACTAGAAAGAGCATCTTGCGCTGAAAATTTTGAAGCGCCTATCAGATTTGTGGAGAATCTTCAATGTTCAGTGTGCAACAACTATGTAAAAACAATTTACAGAAAAAAGACACAGTAAATTACATGAGGTCACCATAACCAAGTAGTTTAAAAAAGTAACCAAGCCTACTTTGTATTTGTGCTTGCAGTCCAAATAGAAAGGGAGGTTACGCGGAAAGGGAAATACACCGGAATGATCGCAGCTGTAGCGAAGCGAAAAAAAATCTAAGTGCACCGTAATACAGCTGAAAAAAATTCCCGTGAGGTCAATTAGTGAAATAGGCTTAAAATCAATGAGGACGTTTAACCCCCTTAGTCCGAAGTGATTATCAAAATGCAAAAAAATGTTAAATTTGAAGATTTTTCTGACGAACTTATTACAATTTCTATCGAGACCTCATTTCTCTACATTTCGATAGGGCCTCAGTTACACTTATTTTGATCACTCCTCCCATAAAAGATTCTAAAAAGAAATAAGCACATTTCAGGAGTTTTAAAGCGCTTTCTTGCTAACTAAAGGAAATTTGCACACAGCGGGCCACACCAGAGCTCACAAAAATGCGGCGTCGTGGAAACATAAAGACTATTTCTGCGTTAATGTCGCATAAATGGCTAAAATGGTACCGGGGAATATTTTGCACTTTTAAGCACTTACTTCTAGTTGCAACATTTGTGGACATTAAGCATCGTGCACGGCGATTAGAGTGTGTTCATGTCGCGTCTGCAGTTTTAAGCGCCGTGCTTCAAGCGGTTACGATACTTAGAGCCGTAATAGAAGCACGTCAAGAAGTAATTTATAAATTAACCTGATTATTGTAAGGCGTGGCAGATAAACTAACAGCAACTGATGTGTACATTTTTTTCGTGTACGAGTATTCCATCGGTTGACAATAAAATGCGGCCATCTGGATTGACCGCACCCAATGGCTTCAGAACTTGTAATCGCATTAAGAATAACCTCTTACCCGCTGTAGCTACGGGAAGAAATAACGCGGGCCGCAAAGAGAGCACTCTAACCCTTCTTAGAGAAGCGCAGTGTGTGCGCTTATAAAGCTAGATCTGCTACTGTGTGTCGTAAGTGATGAGGGCTTGCATGTAGTCAGTACACAGCTATGCTAACATTTTCCAACTCTGACCGCGCAATTACTCAAGGTTGGGGCGGTAGGCACAAGTCCTTCTGATTTGCAGCACTTGTTTGGTATAGTCTTTCCTTCAGCGTGGACTAACTAGCCAAGCTTTCATAGTTACAGCGTGAAATACAGAACAAGAGCAGACGACAGAACACAAAGCTGTATCCTCTCTTGCCCTGTCTTGCGCGCTGTAACTGTGCAACATCATCGCCAACTCGCGCACCAACTTGCTTAGCCACGCTTATATCTCGTGATCGTTCGATCTGGCAAAGCTTCATCGTAGAAACTCTATATGCAACACATGCGTGACATTTCGCAAGACTTATGCCAGGATAGGCCGACACTGTATTGCGCTTGCAATTACTTGGACTGAGTGGCCGTACATAATACCACTCAGTCAAACAGTCCGGTCGCTAACTTCTGCACGGATGATTTCTTGCGGCATCATCATCAGCCCGACTAAGACTACTGCGGGCCAAAGGCCGCTTGCGTATCTCTCAAATTAATCCTGTCCTTCTCACACTAACCATGTCCTCTCGAATCAACCCTGACCGTAGTGCTGCTCTAAATCGCCAATTTAACCTAAACGGTACCGTTTTTTTTTTTTTTGTTCGAAGGACAACGTTGCGGAAATAAAAAGTTCACATATGACTCGCTGTTCTAGGTGCGATTCAGGCGACAATAGAAGAAACCGCTTCCTCTAAAGGCAGTGAAAAGATGCCAGGGTGCACTTGAGGCCGTTGAGGAACGACTCGCCTCATTCGTGATCATGCACGCCCACTCCCGCTTCATTGCAGCTGATACTGCTCTGAAGGCTTTGCAAGAGGTACCTGTCAAGTACGATACAAAAGCTGAGACTGGCGCCGTACAAATATTGAAAAAAACACGCTAATGGCATGCGACCGTAGGAACTTGCATCGTAGGTCCAGCAGATCGCCCGAGTACGTTGTGGCCGCTGTGCCACTCTCCTCGAGCCCCGTGGTGAAGGCATCACTCTGGCGCCTCCGCGCGCCCGCCGCGGTCGGATAGCGTCGGGTCCTCGAGAAGTCGATGTCACCTGCACCCGTGGCAGTCGTTTCAAAGCCGGAGGCACGCCTCGCTTGGTGCCGGCTTAAGGGGCGCCTGTAACTCATCACGATGCTCAGCTCAGCAGTGGACGTCGGCTTGCGTCGGCAATCAGCCCCTGCTCTACGGAACGCGATCAGCCCTAGTGAGAGTGCGTGCCGATCTTCTTCTTCTTCCTCTTCTTCTTCTTCTTCTTCTTCTTCTTCTTCTTCTTCTTCTTCTTCTTCTTCTTCTTCTTCTTCTTCTTCTTCTTCTTCTTCTTCTTCTTCTTCTGCTTCTTCTTCTTCTTCTTCTTCTTCTTCTTCTTCTTCTTCTTCTTCTTCTCCTCCTCAAGTAATATGGCATCGTGTCTTGTCTTCTTCTTTACCTGAAGATGGTGATGATGATGATGATGTCCTCAGGCTTTATGGCACATACCCATGACGTGGATTGGCCATGGAGGTGGTATGCCTTGACGAGAGATTTCATCTTGACCGCACAGCTGCGGATTCCGATCCCAGATTTAATTGAACTGTACCACAAAACCATGTAGTTGATGTTTGTGAGACTTTTATTTTTAATGTTCGGGTACATTATAAGGGCCAATAATAGCAGTGATGGCCCTAGCCAGAAATGATGAAGGATCACATGTCGATGATGACCACCATCGATCTGACTGCGCCGCCTGCTGGGCAAAACTCTCACCCATTAAACTTCAGACAACCCTGTCCTCTGCGAGCTGCTGTCACGGCATCTCCGCAAGCTTCCACCCGCCTCCTCTATAGTCCGCGCATTTGACTGTCGCCCGCCTCTCGCTAGGTTTGCCTACTCTTGGAATTCACTTCGTTACCCTGAGGGATGGATAGATAAATGAGCTCTTAGAGCGCCTCTTTTGAAGCAGGGCTGTGGCAGGGGCCGACAGATCAGGTGTTTTTCTATTTGCTGGGTCACTATTTTCTTATATATTTTCATGCAGTGTTGCAACCTTAAAAAGTATTATTTTTGATGGATCCTTGTAAAATGCTGATGACATTGACTTTTATGCCATACCTGGATCCTTGTAAAATGCTGATGACATTGACTTTTATGCCATACCTACTGCCCTGATTTTAAGTTCCTTTAACAGTTTCTTGGCAACATCCAGCGCAGTTGCATGCACATTTCAGCTTTCTATCTGAATCATGTGCCTTCTGGCATACTGATTGTGCCTACTTCGAAATCTGGATGTATACTGCTGATATCTAGCAGAGTACATTTTCTAGTACGTAAGCACTAATCCGATGGGTAGCAACGCCGAGTAAATTCGTCCGTGTCCCGTTCCCTTCTGTATTCACAGCTGACCTGGCAAAACCTTTCCATTGACGTTGTATTTGTTACGTTAGTAACAAGGCGCACACACACGACGGGGCATGGACCAGGGTTCACTGAGGAGGACGGAGAGAAGAAAGTAAACTGGTGCCAAGCTAATGGACGTGCTTTGGGAATAAGTCAGAGATAAAATAAAGAGGCAAGAAAAAAAAAGGAAAAAAAACACCATAGACACGTTGTCATAATCCGAAAATGGTATTAACCCCAACCTTTAAAATGCATTTCATAAATGGTGCAGTTTTGCACTCATGATTTTATTTGTTGTTGTGTTCTTTTTCTAACAAGATTGACTTTTTATCGTGAAAAAAGCTTGTTTTCTGTCTCAACCCTGTAACGTCCTTCACCTATCAACATTACTAGAAAATAAATAAAATAAAATTGAATTCATAAGAACATGCAGTCCCGCAGAGCTGCCCGCTCATCGTCGTTTGCTACGTGGCACAAATCCTTGCTTTCGCACCGATTCTAATGTGGTAAATAGTCTCGGCTGCTATTGTTTAAAAAAACTAAAAGAAAACGAAATTAGCTTACCAGTACAGCGCGAAAGTCTTGGTGCATGCATCGTTGGAAAAATAACAGGCTGCAACACGAAAGCCTATTTAATTTTTAACACGAAGAGAAAAAGAAGAAGGAAAACTAAACAGGGGATGATTGTGAAAAAATAAAGAAAACATGTACCTTTGGCGACATTGTGTAAGTGCATCGACATGACGCCCCAAGTTCTTGCTTGGGTATCAGCTATACCCTGGCAAGTAAGCCACCTGGTGGGCAGGTTAGCTGTGGCGCAGCGCCCGAGGTTCTTTCCTGGTTACCACCTCCTACACCTTGACAAGTAAGCCAACCTCTGGGCAGATGAACAGTGGCACAGTAGCACAAGGCAGGTGCTATGGCAGGTGTTGCCATTGGTGGTACTTTCGTTGATTGGGCTGGGTTGTGACACAGGTTGCTCTTCCTGAACAGCCCCTCACGATTAAATGGGCTCTCGCCCGGCACAGTGGGCAGGTGAGAAGTCTGCCACAAAACTGGCTTCAGGCAAACAGACAAAGAAGCAACGCCTATATGCAGAGAATGGCCGCTATTATTGCTAGCGCACTGAAGAAAAAAAGGACTTCTGTATTCTTCTGTTCTGGTGATCATGGCTTGATTTTGCGGAGTTCTGGTTCTAGAATACAAGCGGGCTCGTACCACGCAGAAGTGTCATCGCTTCCTGTTTGATATCAATGGTTTGTACGCGCACTCTTCCCCTGCGCTCCATCTGCCTCCATTCTTCGGCACAAAGAAGCTGTCAGGCTGATAATTATTTCCCGACGATACAGAGGCTTCACTCGAGGCACAGTCCCAAATAAACCTAAAGACGAGGCATATGCACGCTATTTCCCTCTATGCCTTGCCAAATAAAGCATAGCGCAGTTTTAATGCATCCCGCCCTACTTGCGTGTCATCCCAGAGTGAGAGAGCTCAGTCTAGATTATATTGTCATAGATGGCGCACATGTTGGCTCAAGGTTGACTCAGGGCAGGAGTCAGCAGTCATTCATGCGCGATCTGCGCCAAGAAGTTGCCGGTCCTTTGTAGGTTTATTACCCAAACGCGGAGGCGCTTGCAAAGGGGGCGTGGGAGTTGTCCTTAAGTCGGCGAGCTGGACAAGTCAGACCAACGCAAGCTGCAGCGCCTTCTTTTTTTTTTTTAAGTCCACATGGGGCGTTTGGTGTCTAGCAGTGCATTCTAGCGCTTTTATTCCTCCAGTGTGTGAAAACAGGCCGGCAAGCTTAAGTGGAGCAGAAAATACCACTAAAAATACAAGCGACAATAATCAGTATTTTTGCAGGGGAAAAATAATTTGCAAATAATTTTCAGAACAGCAGCTGTCGACAAAAAGCCTGCGTCATGTAAACGGTGTTAGTCTTTTTGCACGTCGCCACGTGGGACCTTGACACTCAATAGTCTTCGGCGTGATGTCTTAGTGAGCAGCGCCTGGTATTTAGTGTCTGCCAATTTAACTAGTACATTCGAAACATTTTTACTAGCAGACATCGAGCACCACAATAACGGCGCCACCATGCATCAAATGAACCAGCGCAAACAATTCTCTCTTTCACATTCTAAAGGTGCAATTACATTTATTGGAGGGAAATCTTTACACACGTCCAATTTATGGACCACTGGTTCAAGTGGACAGTTGAGTTAGCAGCTCGGCGATGGCACTGTAGCAGAAGATTTTCATTCCTAAAACTGCGCACTTCCGAACAACGGCAAACTCGTACTCGTCGCTCAGCGCTTTCTGCTGGAAAATCGAGTTAAACTTATTACAAACCGGAACATCAGTCAAGGTTTATAGTCCCCCAAAGACAAACCTTTTTTACAACAGTGCCCTCCTGCCGTCGTCCTTGTGGATAGAATGGTTTTTAAGAAGAAAATAGGGCGGCATAGTTTTCTTTATTGAACGTTTCTGACCGCAGCGGGCATTGGGTGAAAACATGCACAAAGTCACAATGGTAAAGAATGCATAATACAGAATGCAAGGTTAACGAGACATAGGCAACCGATACTAGCAATGCAAGAAAAAAATATGGCCACGGAATGAATTCCTGACACCCTCGCCCTACGCCAGACAGAGTAGGCTAAAGGGAACTGATAATGCATCTACAAAGTTCATATGCACAACCACTAGATGACCGACATTACGACGATGTAGTCTACGCAGTCCAGGTCAAGGTGGTTTTGATTTCGTTAAATGGAGCATTTCACTTGCGCAGTATCATATTGCACAAACAGAACAATGGTAGCGCGAGCTCTGCGATGAACCAGAAAGTGTAAATCTTAGGAACTGCGACAAAACCATAAACATATAAAGTATAGAACTAGATATGGCAGCAACAATACAAATTCACAACGTGCCAGGCATGAGGGTACATGACAGTGCAGTTTTTGCGCGTTGCTTTGATATCACGTAATTCATGTTTCCGTGAAACAGTTCGTGGTACGCATAATTAAGTTACTCATGGCACTGCGCACAAAAATATCGATGAATGATCATTTTCTTTACGTCATAAAGCACCATATGTTGGCACCATGCATGACAGCCGCATTCGGAATCCTTATTGGTTGAGCAGTATTAGCGTGCGTGCGTGAAACGTCTTTCACTCATACGCCTGTACAGGCGTTAAAAACAAATCGGAAGCAGCGCAAAGCCCATAAAACCTATTAGTTTCAAAGCCAGCATTTTGTTCGAGGATGCCACTGGACGATGTGCTTCTAACGACACTCGTATGTGTTCATATTTTTGTAGTTTCGTTATTTTTCATTCCTTTACGTTGTCCATTCATGTTCCGCCGAGAAGACACAAAACAAATTAAGAGTTAAACGTCGATATGGCAATGCTGATATGATACGAAGAGTTCAAAATTGAAATAATCTGGTCGTTGTCATCCGTTCTGAGCAGTGTCCACATTTGTTGCATTTTTAACGTGGCATCGGCTGTAGTGAATTGTGCGGGCTTTCAGCGATGCACAGCAGACGGGTGCGTCATTGTTTTGGCCCAGCCTCGATGACGTTTAGACCTCTTTCGGCGCCGCCCAATGCGCCCTCCTTTGGCTGCAGGCTGGGTGGCAGAGCTTGGAGTTCTCGATGCGAATTTCCTACGCAGGTAGCTTTGCAGGCCTCTTCAGTGTCGAACCTGCATTCCGTCGGCGTTATTAATAATGGCTCAACGTTTTAAGTGAATTGCACAAAACGTACAGTCAGAATTATTTGCGACAAAATTACCATTTGTAGTTAGGAGCTCCTAGTAAAAAAAAAATAAACCTAGCTGTGACCACGGTTAGGTGGAAAGGCAGCACTGAGTGGCTCTGAACAAGATTCGGCCTTCTTGCGTTTTGTTTAAAGCTTGCTGTTACTACGGCACAAAGTATTTTAATCGAATTGCGGCCGCTACGTAGATCTATCACGAGCCCAAGACAACGAAAAAGGGACCGGTTATATTTCTTTATAAACCATTTTTCTCTGCAAATCATGTCTGCGACAGAGTAAAATGCACAATTCACCTTTCACTACACTTATGTAAGCCCTAGTGCGAGAGACTACGATTATTGGTAAACGTTCAAACGCCTCCTCCGCTCAGGAAAACACCACACTATCGACAAAACATTTAAATTACTGTCATGAAAACGTGCATCCTGCATTCGAATACGTTTCCTATTATATTACCAACAAATCATATAAAAGGATTTCGAAAATTATTCCCATAAACTGCAATTCGTTATCTATGCTCGATGACCACAACAATCCCATTCCTGTTCCAAAGGTACTTGGAGCACCAAGTTTCGTATTTTCAATAATGTTTACTATTCAACCTCATGATAATCATCCAAATTTCTCGCATTACAATTCCCAGCCATGCCTACTTATACCTATCGTGCTAAAGGCATCGTGAAGCTAATAGTATCTCACAAGTTCTCGTCCACAGCTGGCGTCGACTCCGAACTACTAAAAAAACGATAAAATATTAAAAGCGTTATTCTGTCCCACATAGTTCAGCTACCATTAGCGTCCAAAGCGGTGTCCCAGGATTGAAAGGTAGGCAAGGTGACATGATGATGCAACAGCTATCATGCCATGATCCTATCATATTTCCAACGTTAATTAAGCATTACGCTTACACTCTGATCAAAAAACATTTAATATCACTATATGCTTTCACCCCAATAAGCAGGTTGACGGAAAAGCACGTCATGTGACACTTAACTACTATTATTCATTATTGACAGCTGTTCTCACCGGACCTTAACATGTCACTGGACGCATTATTCCCAGATTTCGAGAAAGCTTTCAGCTAAGTTCCCGACAAACGAACTTCACGTATTAATTTTAAACCTCTCATTCTCGGTCGGATCCGTTGCTTTGTCACTAATCGTAAAAAGTTTGTATATGCGAATGGACATTTCCTTCCTCGGACCCCCTTTCGAATGGTGTGCCACAAGGTACGGTATTCGCACCTTTGTTTGTCTCATTCCACATAATGACCTACCTGCTGGGATCATTTCAAACATGCGATTATTTGCTGACGACTGCGTAATCTATCGGCCTATTACAGGCATGAACGATACCTTACTGCAACAAGCTGACGCGAACTACACTGAATCTTGGTCTACCAAATACCTCATGTATAGGAACCCTAAGAAAACATCACTAATTATATTTCACCGTAGGCAATCCTTTCCTTAACTAAAATAAACTCATTCCGGAATATCCTCAGTCGGCTCTTATAAATGATTTCATGTCGCCCTTTCTCATTCCACTAATCTCATTCCAACATAACTAAAGATCTCCAACGGCGTTCATGGTTTTTCACGCCGTAACCTGCTGCTAGCACGTTCGTCCCAACCTGGAACACGCATGCGCAGTTTGGCACCCTCATCAGTCCAATCTTTCTTTCGCGCTCGAATCAATCTAAACCGTGCAGTAAGGCTACTTCATTCTGAATACTCAATTCTAGTATCGTCAATCTATTCACGTCGTAAAATAGCCAGTCCGTGTGTCATAAATTTTGCCACTCGCTACTTGGAAGCTATATCAGCATATATGCTCACCGAATTTCTCACCACATTCATCGTAATAGAGCAGTCTGTCCGGCACCTGCTCATACCTTTTCGCTTCTTAACACATGCTTTGTCCAGACTTTCAAGGCATTCTTTGAAAAAATCATAGACAAGCTCTAACGGACCAACCCTTTTGTCAAATGCCCCTATTGATACTTCAGATATCCCTGAGCGACATATCTAGTACCAGTAAATGAACTAAATGAATTCCGCTACTAGTTACAGTTTTTCTCTGTCTAGTCGATACCCAGAAATTCGTAAAGCCTGAAATTCATAAATTTCACGTTCATAAATTTACTGCATACCCACCATCAGGTTAAAGTGATTTCGCCCGATGAAATTAATAAGTCACTAATAATTAGTTAACGACCAACGTATCAGCGTGTCAGACCGAACGAGAAAACAAAAATTGGAGGATACACTTAAGCTCCACCGTAAGGGTATGGTGCGGTAACGTAATGGGTTAATCCCCACATATTCAGGAGGTCATTTTCTACTTTACATTTACAGATCCCTGGAAGTCCCCATACCCCTCCTGGAGCAGTGATGCAGCGGTTAAGCGATGCACAAGTGCTCTGCGATGGTAGGTGCTCCAAGCGATGAGCAGTTTGGGATCACTTTACTGCTCACAGCTTGCTTACTATCCTGTGGGCAGGTTGTGAAGACGGCGCAATGCCACGTGACCTAGGAGGCCCACCTGCCTCCTGGGGGGCTCTCTGGGCACCGCCTGCTAGAGTCATGATCGTATTTTTTCTCTTACAACGCCGGTGCCGATAGCGCCGACAACGGATTTTCTGCATAACGGGGCCTTTAAAGCTATTGCGTTAAAACTATCTGGCACGATGCCGCTCAGTTGGTCGGAGAAGGCGTGAACGGTCGAAAGGGTCACTTGGGAAATCATGTTAGATTAACATTTAAAGAGGCCTGCTAATTTCAAAATTGGAGGGGATACTTAGGCTCCGCCTTAAGGGTATGACGCGATTGCGTTAACGAGTTTAGGCCCATATATGCGGAATTGGTCAGTCTGAACTTCACATTCAGATGTCCCCGGGAGTCCGCATGCCACTCCTTGCGCAATGGTGCAGCAGTTCTGGAATGGGTAACTGCCTTGCAATGGCAGGTGCCGCCACCTGTGGGCCTTGTGCGACCCAGGTTGCTCTTCCTGAGCAAGCTCTCGCGATCAATCATTAACTCAACTGCCAGCTGCCAGGAGAGTTATAGTTTGCTCCCAATCCGGTGGGAACGTTGTAATGACGCAACAAACACGTGACCTATAGTTAGGCCAGCTACGTCGCTTCACTGGGGGTGACCGCCTATGCTACCCAATTTATCGCTCAAAACGCCGACGAAGATTCCGACGACGCCGGATGATCTGTACAACGGAAGCCTTAACGCTATCCCGTTAAAACCCCTTCAATGCTAAATACGCATAGCGCGGCCGCCAGAAGCCACTAACCGCTGGTGCACGTATTGCTTTTCACGTCGGCTTGAATCATACAAGGCAGGAAGTGTTGGACACACCAACTGACCTTCTTTTTTCTTCGACGCAGCGGTGTTCCCTGATGGTGCTGATGTCGGCCTTGTGACACCGCCATGTCCCGTCTGCATACTGGTGTGCGAAGTACGGCTCCTTCATGACAGAGGTGGGGCAGGTGTGGCCGTGTGTTGGGGCGTAGCATGCAGCTGGTTTCCGGTGCCCTCCCGGGGCGCATGCGGCAATGCAGGCGTCTTTTGTTGTGAAATAATTCACGCCTGTATTAATGCCAGGGCATTTTCCGGTGTCATATGTCCATTTCGTGCATGAGTAACTGGAATGCGCAGAGGGATGAAGCCTGTTAATTGCGTTTCTACCTCTTTATTTTCTCTCCGCGAAGAGCGCAGAGGAAAAATATTTTTTTCTTTGAACGAACGGTAGTTGTCTCGTTCTACGCACTGCGCTTAAAAATAATATTATAAGCCTTCCGCGTGTGTCAAACCACTACCCCCCCCCCCCCCCCACCTTGGTCAACAACAGAGTTTTGTCAAACTTATTACCTATGAAATACTCGACCAGGGACATGAGTTGCCGCACAAAGATACCTAGAAACTTGAATTAATCATCTACATGAATATTCAAGAAAGCTAGAAGTTGAACCTAACCTCGGCCTTAAGATATCATGCGATAGCCTTGGTTTGTGCCCAATAACGCGGAATCGATAATTCGCCAACATTACATTCATAGGCCGCTGGCAGTCCTGATACCATTCCTGGCGCAGTGGCACCGCGGTGCAGCAGGGGCCTTAACGCTATTGAGTTGATACGTATCATCTATCACACCGGTGCCAGCACCACTGTAAAGAAGGTTAAGCTGGGAAGGCAATGAAGCGTTGTAGAGGACAGCAGGAAATTACCTGGATGGTTGAGATTAAGAAGTATCAGCAATAGGGTGACCGCAGAAGGTACATTAGAGGGTTAATTGGAGATATATTGGAGAGACAATGTCAGAGGTAATACAGTGAAACGATAGGACATAAATAGCATCCTTGTCTCCATAGTCTACCTCATAATCCAGCGATAAAAAGGAGGATATCGCTCTGTACACTTACAGGCCGAAGTCGTAGAACCACCACGTGACGTTGATGTGATTTTCTTCGCAGGGAACCAACTCCCGACTAATGCTGCACTTATTTCCCTTATGATGAGGCCTCACGCAGTCCCGGAGACAATCTTCTTCGGTGGCGAACCGGTTGGGGCCAGTGTTGCACACGAAATGCTCCTCGGCTCTGACCGAGAGGCACTTCATTTGGTGGCCGTCGAAGTAGTAACCATCGTTGCCCTTATCGCAGAACCTGAAGTAGCTCTTCACCTTGTGACACTGCGGCGAAATTCACACTTCAGTTTAGTGACTGTGAGTTGAACACAGGCAAAAAAACAGGGACTTCAAATCGTGCCTGTAAAGACGCTTATACCGCAGAGTTTTTGACAGAACTAACTGGGGAGAGGGGTTCCTTTCTCAGCCGTTTGACGGAACGCATATGCCACCCTTTAGAGGGACAGAATACCGCGGTTGACCACGTGATTGGTACCGTTGTGCGGCGCCTTGGCTGGTCACTTGGTTCGTCACGCGGTTTGCCACGTGACCAGTCACGTGGTTGGTCACGTGGTGCGGTTTCAGAGGATGCGCAGACCGGCGAGGCGCAAGCGGCGGCTGCGGCACGCCAGCCGTGTGCTCTGTGACGTCACTGCTGTTTGCGCATGCGCAGCACGACTCTCCAGGAGCCACGCGAAACTGCTCAACCTAGGCCAGTGTGGCTTACACTACAAAAAAAAAAATTCCACGATACTGTTCTCGTGCATCCACTGAGTACACGGTTTCAATGCACCTAGCTTTTGAAAATCAGCCGAGGATCCTGTTGCTTCCGCGGTAAAAACAGGCCCGCCTTTGGGCTCAGCTGAGTGCATCCTCGATTCTCCTGAATTTGTGAACAGTTGGGAAATCTAGACACCCCAGCTACCCTCACCTGGGGGCTGTTTAAGTAATCTCCGCATTTTATGTGCGCTCGATGAATGCAGCGTGACTTTTCATGAACCGTAGACTGAGGCCGCGTTATAGCTCCAAAAGCAACCAGGGAAGCAACATTCCTGAGGGTTTTTAATACTTTTCCATGGCATACGTATCTAGATCCTACACGCGTCAAGATGGCTTCAAGGCAGCACAATAGTTCTTATTAATCCACTGTACTAGTGTAGTTTTTGTCTGCAATAATGCCTCACTTCAAACGGCACATATTTTATTCTGCAGCACCTCGTGTATGCGGCGCTCGTTCGTCAACAGGCCTGTCTTTTATTTATTTATTTATTTATTTATTTGTTTGTTTATTTATTTGTTTATTTATTTATGCCTTCAGGGCCTGTACAGGCTTTACAGTGATGAATGGGATGAAAAATGTATAGAAAACAAAGTTAGAAAGAAGAAAGGGTTCATAAAAGATGAATCCTGTATATACAATGTTATCTAAGACAATAAATGCATTAATGCAGGAAAAAACCTATCAAGAGTTTATAAACGCTAGGTAAAGCTTTGCGAAAGTTAAATACGTCATTAATAGATACAATCACAATACAATTAGATAGGAATTCTGAACGCAAGAGCATGCAACTAAATATCGCAATCTTTGCATGCGTAAAATCTGTGCGCAGAACAGCCTATTAACGTCGTTTGTGAGCGCCGGATACTTTAATTGGCTGACTTGCAATGTAGTGTTCGCCTCTGCATAGCAAAGCTTGCACGAAATAATCAGGGCAATGTCCGTTTGTGCTTACCATCTCCTTTTTCTTCTTCGGCGAGGCAGTTGTTTTGATTGTCGGCACTGGATTGTCCCCTTGGTCACAGGTAGCTTTGCAGGCTTCTTCGGTGTCGAACCTGCGTTCCGACGGCGTTCTTTTAACAGCGGGAGCTTGCGTCACAAAAGGTCGGTCAAAAAAACTTCGAAACGGATTTGTTCGATACTGTGTTATTGTTTACTCCTGCACGTCGTTTTCATGACAGCCTCTCAAAATAACCAATGTAGCGCATTAGAACTAAGCGGCCAAGGTGCAAACACTCGGCATTAGCGGGCAGCGAAGAAATTGTGGTCACATAGTGTTCTGTAAAGGGCGTTGAAATCATTCATTCAAAAGCAGCCGCTGCTACCGGCACCTTTTCCGTTACGTGGACATGCGCAGCACAATCCATTTCGCGTAGTTATCAATGACACCGGCATGCTAAGCACATCTGCCGCGCGGAGTGCGCTGTATTTAGTATAGAAGATTTTTGAGTAAAACTATGAAAGTGAATTCAGTGAATTCTAAGTGAATTCGAAGTTAACTTAGTGGACATATTAACAGATTTGTACTGGTAATACAACCAATGTTTATTTGCGGCTTACCTCTGAAGGAAGAAGACGCGGATTTGATCCCGGTCGGAGGGGAGTGTTCGCCTTTCTATGGGGGCAATATATACCGGAGGCCTGTGTACTGTGCGATGCCAGTGCGCGTTAAAGAACCTCAGGTGGTCTAAATTATCCGGAGCCCTCCGCTGCGTCCTCCCCCATAGCCTGAGTCATTTTTGAACGCTGAACCTAAACAAGTAGCGATTTTGCCCAATCAAATTAAATAAGTCAGTAATAATTAGCTAATGATCACCGAATCATTGTAAAGACCGAACGAAAGAAGAAAAATCGGTGGGGACACTCAAGCTCCACCTAAAAGGTATGACGCGGCAGCGTAATGGGTTAATTCCCATATCTGCAGAAAGGTCATTCACTACATTACATTCCTAGATCACTGGGAATCTTCATATCCCTTCATGGCACCGTGTTGCAGCAGTTAAGCAATGCGCCATTGCCCTTCGATGACAGGTGCACACAGCGGTGCGCAGTTGGAGATCAGTTTGCTGCTTACAGCTTGCTCGCTATCCAGTGGGCAGGTTGTGAAGACACCTCGGCGTCACATGACCTAGGAGGCCCACCTGCCTCCTAGTTTGCTCTCTGTGCACCATCTGCCAGAGTCATGCTCGAGGTATTTCGCTCAAAATGCCGAGGCTGAAAACGCCGACACCGGATTTTGTGCAGAATGGGGCCTTTAAAGCTTTTCCATCAAATCTATCTGGCACTATGCCAGCCAGTTGGTCGGAGAAGCGAACGGTCTAAGGCGTCAGTTGGGAAATTATGCCACCTTTAAATTTAAAAAGGCCTGCTGTTTTCAATATTGGTGGGGATACTCTTACGTGCCGACCAGACCAAGAATGAGGAGACAAGAACGATGGCAGTGAGGTTATTTTAATGGCTGCTGGCCTAACGCGAGCGCTCCATCCCGCGCCACTCCCAGATTCGTCGTCTTTGTGAAAATACTTAAGCTCAGCCATACTGGTATGACACGATAGTGTTAATGACGTAATGCCCATACATGCGGAATTGGTGAGCCTCAGGTTAACATTTATATGCCCTTGGGAGTCCCCATACCACTCTTTGCGCAGCGGTGCAGCGGTTCTGAAATGCGCCACTGCCTTGCGATGGCAGGTGCTGCCACCGGCGGGTCTTGTGCGACCTAAGTTGGTCTTCCTCAGCAACGTCTCGCGATCAGTCATTAATTTGACTGCCAACTGCCAGGCTGCTTAGTTTGCTCCCAATTCCGTGGGCAGGTTGTAATGACGCGACAAGATTACGTGACCTAGTTAGCCCCTCTATAGGTTGCTTCTCTGGGGGTGACCGCCTAGGCAAGCCTATTTATCGCTCACAACGCCTACGAAGACGCCGACGCAGCCAGATTTTCTACACAATGGGAGGCTTAACGCTATCGCGTTCAAGACCCTTCCACACAGAAGACTGCGCATAGCGCGGCCGCCAGCGGCCCCTCACCGCTGGTGCACGTATTGCTTGTATGTAGGCGAGAATCAAACAAGGCCTCGGACACACCAACTGACCTTCTTTTTTCTTCGACGCAGCGGTGTTCCCTGATGGTGCTGATGTCGGCCTTGTGACACCGCCATGTGCCGTCTGCATACTGGTGTGCGAAGTACGGCTCCTTCATAACAGAGGTGGGGCAGGTGTGGCCGAATGTCGGGGCGTAGCACGGAGCTGGTTTCCGGTGCCCACCCGGGGCGCATGCGGCAATGCAGGCGTCTTTTGTTGTGAAATAATTCACGCCTGTATTAATGCCAGGGCATTTTCCGGTGTCATATGTCCATTTCGTGCATGAGTAACTGCAATGCGCAGAGGGATGAAGCCTGTTATTGCGTTTCTACCTTTTTATGTTCTCTCCGCGAAGAGCACTGAGGAAAAATATCTTTTTTTAATGAACGGTAGTTCTCTTATTCGATGCACTGGGCTTAAAAATATTAAAAACCTTCCCCGTGTGCGAAACCATCAGTGATACCAGTGTGATACCATTCCTGGCGCAGTGGAACAGCGGTGCAGCGGGGGCCTTAACGCTATTGAGTTGATACGTATCATCTATCACACCTGTGCCAGCACCACTGTAAAGAAGGTTAAGCTGGGAAGGCAATGAAGCGTTGTAGAGGACAGCAGAAAATTACGTGGATGTTTTAGATTAAGAAGTGTCAGCAATAGGGTGACCGCAGAAGGTACATTAGAGGGTTAATTGGAGATATATTGGAGAGCCAATGTCAGAGGTAATACAGTAAAACGATAGGACACAAATAGCATCCTTGTCTCCCATAGTCTACCCCATAATCCAGCGAGAAATTGTAGAATCGCGCTCTGTGCACTTACAGACCGAAGTCGTAGAACCACCACGTGACGTTGATGTGATTTTCTTCGCAGGGAACCAACTCTCGACTAATACTGCACTTATTTCCCTTATGATGAGGCCTCACGCAGTCCCGAAGACAATCTTCTTCGGTGGCGAACCGGTTGGGGCCAGTATTGCACACGAAATGCTCCTCGGCCCTGACCGACAGGCACTTCATTTGGTGGCCGTCGAAGTAGTAACCATCGTTGCCCTTATCGCAGAACCTGAAGTAGCTCTTCACCTTGTGACACTGCGGGGAAATTCACACTTCAACCTAGTGACTGTGAGTTGAGTATAGACGACAAACAGGGCTTTCAAATCACGGCTGTAGAGGCGCTCACATCGCACAGTTTTTGCCTAAAGTAACCGGTGCACAGGATGCCTTTCTCAGCCGTGTAACGGAACACTTACAACACACCTCAGAGGGAAAGGGTACTGAATTTTAAGGACCCAATTTTTTCGGCCCAGCGGTAAGCTTGCCGACTAAGCTCGTGCATTCCGGAAAGGTTTTATTTTAAACGCTGTAGGAAGTTTTCACCGGGAATTTTCAAAAGCAGTGCATACGCCCGTTTTAATGCATCCGATGCTGGAAACCATTATCAGCGAGCGCAATGGTGATTGTCTCTCGGCGAAAGCACGGTAACAAAAACTATAATAAATCTGATCCGCCTCACAGTAATGCGATATCTTTAGTACATAGACTAGCGTCCATTTCTGTTTCCAAGCCAAAGCTGTTATGGCACAATGATTTACGCCTTGTCGACGAAAGTTTTAGCCGACCCTGGTTGCCGCTCCATCCAAGAAATTCAAGAAGCTGTGGCGCCCTCTAGTTACAAAAGATAAACACGCATGGTCGACAATGCGAAGGGATCGTTGCTTTCCATCGACTGGCGCACTGGAGAGTGTGTAGGCTACAATAAAACAGGACGAACACTCCTCGAAAAAAAAAAAACACTGTGCGCTTAAAAAAATACGCAATATTTTACCGAGATGGGGTCAAATGCTGGACAACTATGATAACAGCGGGTTTCGCAGCAAGATGGCTTTTTATGAGATTTTCATTGCCACATTAAAATTATAAAACATTGCTTTTATATTGTGGTGCTCATCTCTTACAATTTGAGGCTCGATCTTTTCATTTACGCTATAATCTCACGACACATTTTGGTCACCGTTCGGTCCATTTGAACTCTAAATCTGCACAAGGTAAGAAAACTCCTCGCCCCCAAATTTCGAGAACTTTTGGTATCAAAAGTTCTCGTAAGGGCTCTACATCAATCTGAAAAGCAAACCCCAATGCCTGAATACTTTTGGCAAAAATGTTCCTTCTTGGTCTAACCTAACTGGCGAGGAGCCTTCTTTTTCCAAGTGAAGCTTGCCGATGTATCGAAAGACTGAATGATTTGATATGAGTCTTGTTGCGACAATACTGCTGAAAAATTACGTTTACATACTGTCGCGAAGTTCGAGAACTGCAAAAAAAAAAGGTAATTTGCATGATACTGTTCTCGTGCAGCAACAGAGTACGCGGTTTCAATGCACCTAACTTTTGAAAATCAGCCGAGGATCCTGTTGCTTCCGCGGTAGAAACAGGCCCGCTTTTGGGCTCAGCTGAGCGCACCCTAGATCTTCCTGAATTTATGAACAGTTGCGAAATCTAGACACCCCAGCTACCCTCACCTGGGGGCTGTTTATGTAATCTTCGCATTTTATGTGCGCTCGATGAATGCAACGTGACTTTTCATGAACCGTAGACTGAGGCCGCGTTATAGCTCCAAAAGCAACCAGGGGAGCAATATTCCTGAGGGTTTTTAATACTTTTCCATGGTATACGTATCTAGATCCCACACGCGTCAAGATGGCTTCAAGGCAGCACAATAGTTCTTATTAATCCACTGTACTAGTGTAGTTTTTGTCTGCAATAATGCGTCACTTCAAACGGCACAAATTTTATTCTACAGCACCTCGTGTATGCGGCGCTCGTTCGTCAACTGGCCTCTATCTTTTATTTATTTATTTATTTATTTATTTATTTATTTATTTATTTATTTATTTATTTATTTATTTATTTATTTATTTATTTATTTATTTATTTATTTATTTATTTATTTATTTATTTATTTATTTATTTTTACCTTCAGGGCCTGTACAGGCATTACAGAGGTGACTGAGCAGAAAACAATGGTAGAAAAAGAACGGGTTCATAAAAGATGAATCCTGTATACACAATGTTATCTAAGACAATAAATGCATTAGTTCAGGACAAAGCTGTAAGAGTTTATAAAACTAAGTAAAGCTTTAAGAAAGTTATTGATTTCAGTAATAGATACGATTACAATACGTTTAGATACCTGGAATTCTGACCGCAAGAGCATACAACTAAATATTGCAACCTTTGCATGCGTAAAATCTGTGCGCAGAACAGCCTATTAACGTCGTTTGTGAGCACCGGATACCTTAATTGGCTCACTTGCAATGTGGTGTTCCCCTCTGCATAGCGAAGCTTGCACGAAATAATCAGTGCAATGACGTTTGTGCTTACCATCTCCTTTTTCTTCTCCGGCGAGGTTGTTGTTTTGATTGTTGGTTTTGGGCTGTACCCTCGGTCACAAGTAGCTCTGCATGCTTCTTCGGTGTCGAACCTGCATTCCGACGGCGTTCTTTTAACGGAAGCTTGAGGCCACAAAAGTCTGTAGTAAGGTCTTCCGAAACGAATTTTTTCGATACCAAGTTAATGTTTATTCCTACATGTAGTTTTCATGGTAGCCTATTCAAATTACCAATATAATGTATCAGGGCTAAGTGGAAATTAAGCAGACGCCCAGACACCCGGGCAACAAAGAAATTCTGGTAGCCTAGGGTTTGGAAAGGGAAGTGAAATCATTCATTCAAAAGCAGCCACAGCTATCGGTGCCCTTCCCGTTACCTGGACATCCGTAGCACAATCCATTTTGCGTGGTTATCAATTATACCGGCGTGCTAAGCACATCTGCCGCATGGAGTGCCCTGTACTTCGTATAAAGCATTTTTTTAGTGAAACTGTCAAAGTGAATTTAGTGAATTCTAAGTGAATTTCGTCGACATATTCTGAGCTTTTTGCTGGTAATACAATCACTGCTTATTTGTGGCGTATCTCTGAATAAAGAAGACGCGGGTTCGATCCTGGTCGGGGCGAGGTCGCATTTCGATGGGGGCTAAATACTAGAGGCCCGTGTACTATGCGATGTCAGTGGACGTTAAGGAACACCAGGTAGTCGAAGTTATCCAGAGCCGTCCACTGCGATGTCCCTCAAAGCCCGATTCGCTTTGGGAAGCAGAACCCTATAAAGCTTCTACGTGGAGCGTGTAAATGGAGAATTGAGTCATAATAAGTTTCCCAGAGAGTTTAAAGTGATGGTTTAGGTTTATGCTTGTTTCAAACAAGTCCCAAAGAAACCCAGGCTATGATGGACGTCATACTCAAGGGCTCCAGAAATTTCGAGCACCGGGGGTTTTTGTAATGTGCACTGACTTTGAACAGTTCAAAGGCGTCTAGCATTTCGACTCCATCAAAATGCTACCACCATGGCCAGGATCGAACCTGCGTCTTTCGGGTCAGCAGCGGAGCGCCATAACCACTGAGCCACCGCGGCGGCCGATTGAAGTAATGGGCTAGTAAAAATTCAGTGAGCGAACCACCGATCAGTGGCCGAGTCACTTAATAAAAAAGATATTGAATGATGAATGAAACGAATCGAAAAACATGTGCTTAGAGTGTGTTTAGAGTTAAAGTCTCAGTTTTAATCGCCCTCTATGACGGCAATTGGTCATTTCTCAGATGAAATCCGGCCATCTGTGTAAATTTTTTTATGTTTTGTTTGAAGTCGCTTGATAATGTGAAAACATATTGGAACTTCACTATTGCTAGAAACACGGCAGTCGGATGGCCCGCTGTCTTGTCACGGGCTGATTTTCCCGTCGACATTTAAAACATTACCGAAAAAAAAAGATTTTGGGTCACGCACAGCGCTCTGCGTAATCTCGGCGTCAGCTCACCTTCGCTTTTCTTCCAGGCACCGGTGTTCCCTGATAGTGTTGATGTCAGCCTTGTGGCATCGCCAGATACCACCTGAGGAGTTGAATGCGAAGTAGGGATTCTCCATAGCCGAAGCAGGGCACGGTACGCCGAACGACGGGGCGCGGCATCCGGCTGGTTTCGCAGAGCCCCTCCAGGCGCAATTTTGCATGCATTCGTCCTGGGACCTGAAATAATTCACTCCGTTCGAGGTTGCGGGGCACTTCCCGTCCACGTATGGCCACTCCTTGCACGTTCGCCTGGAAAGCATAGAAGAGCGGCAAGCCATGTTAAAGCATATTGAACTTCTATTTCCTCTCGAAAGCGATCACTGCCAAAGCGTGTTCTCAAAGTTTACTGAAACTTAAAAAAAAAACACAGAACAAGGCGTTCCTTACATATCATTGAACTAGCCATGACGTTGTCTAAAAAAACAGTTTGTTTATTTATTTGCTTGATTGATTGATTGATTGATTGATTGATTGATTGATTGATTGATTGAGTGATTGATTGATTGATTGATTGATGTTTTATTGATTGTTCTGAGAAAGATTAAGCCAATTGGCTGTTTTCGCTGTCCGCTGAGTCAGTAGGGTTATTTTACTCGTTTATGACCCGTAGTTACTAGCCATATCTCCTGCAATAAGGAGTGACCTACATTTATCTAAACAAATAATTAATCATAGAGTGAATATCCACTCTCATTGCTCCCGAACTTTCCTTTTCCGACTAATGAAATCAATTTGAAGCATGTAGATGATACCCGCCAAGCAAATATATCTAGATTCGCGCACTTAGGTAGTATTACTAAGTGGTTTTTCTTAAAAATAATAAGAAGAAAGGAAGGAATGATTTTGCTAGCCCCAGCATCTGCCGTCGATAGTGAAGCACCTGAGCTGGGGCAGCGGAAATAAAGGATAGAAGGCAGAATGGGGAAATGAAATGAAAGAGGTGAAGGGACTCGAAGGATGGATCGGGGAGGGGGGTGGGGGGAGAATAATGTACACAAAAACTAGTTACAAAATAATCACTTGAGAAGAATATGCGCGAAGCTCAAAAGTAGGAACTGGCAACGGCAAATCAACACTGAGCAGCGATAACATGAGCACGCACATACGAACACAGCCTTTCTGTCTTTCTGATATTGCGAGAGAAAAAAAATCAAAATCCTTTTCCAGCTTACAGCATGGAGTCGTAGAACCACCATGTGATGGTTAAGTGCGAGCTTTCGCAGGGAACCAGGTGGCGCTCGTCGTCGCACATCGGTCCCTTGTCCTTTTCGGCCGGCGTCACACACGCCCTGCGGCAGGCATCCTCGGTGCGGAACCGGTTTGGACCGGTGTAGCACACGTAGTGCTCTTTCTCCCGTGTCGAGAAGCACTTGTGCTGGTGGCCGTCGTAGTAGTAGCCGACGTTGCTCTTTTCGCAGAACTTGAAGTAGCTCTTCACCCGGTGACACTGTGGTGAAAAGTCGCGCAAAGGAAACGTTCAAGCGCGTGGTACAGTGACGTAACTGGAGTTTTACTGCTTGCTGAGCATGGCAGTACCACCTCATTTAAATCTACACTGCTGACCTATTGATGGCGGTCTGTGTCGACAGATTAACACGTTAATGTAGCAGTAAGGCTTCTTTAACTGAAAATGCAGGTTTAATAAGATAGGATAGTCCAGAATGTGAAATATAGATGTTGCCATCATCGGGTTTTTCAGCGGGCAAACTGCGGTAGCGTCTAGATAGTCTTAGCCGGCTATCCGTTGTGGAAAACGTATTTCCCTCTCGATCTCGAGGCGTCCGAGCATCATCACCATCATGCGTCGGAACAGCGCCGGCAGGGCGAGGAGGTAAGCTCCCTCAGGCAAGCGGAAGGAGCGATGGCAGCGCCACCTCAAAAGTTAAGGGGAACTCCACGGAACCGATTAGTTCTTCGGGATCCGGCCAGCGTCGCGCGCGCTTCCCGCCGCACGTTTCCGTCACCTTCTCTGGCAGGCGCACTGGAAGATCCCGCGCCCTGCCGCTGGACTTCTGGTTCCAGGCAGCGCAGCAAGCGCAGCAAAAGTGCGCTTTTATCAGCTCCCCCTGCAAATGCCCTGGAATGGCTATGGCCCGAGGATGCGGCGCGCACGGTAAGACCCGTCGGATAACGTTCGCCGCCGATAACGCCGAATTCGCGCCCCTGCCCCAGCAGTTAAGTATGAAGTCCTTTTAGCTTTTAACTTCAGAGGAATGCTTAGTTTACGTTTTGTAGCTTCCTGGCCCATTCCGTGAATTATTTGCAAGTGTAATAAACAGCATACATAAACCCCTACGCAGTTAGCGACCAGAGACGCTGTATCGGCGCAATGACAATGCGGGGCGCAGAGGCCCCCAGAATTCCACACCCTGAGGCGAAGCTACATCACCGTTACCTTTGACATCACCAATTTAAATCTTGTGGCGGAAAAATAACTGTTTCATTGATAAATTCAAATGTCTCAACATTAAATACCTCTTTTGCTGCCAAACATCCACATAGCCGCAGAGACCATAGTATCGATTGTTACAGGACAAAAATTGGACGAGGTGTTTTTTTGAATTCGGGGTTTGCACTACATTTAACAGGATTTCAAAATACATACTTGCCAACAGCGTTGCAAAAAAAGCGTAAAATGAGAGGTGTTGTTGCTGTAAAGAAAGGAAAGTATAATACTACGGCGGAAGCGCAAAGGGACTCTGGACGAAGCAAGTGGAGGTTCCCCCTGTTTCAGAATAGCAGTTAATTGCAGCTTCAATGAAGCACTTTGCTACAACTGAAGCATTCTGCAACCTTAGCTGCTCCTGCTGAAAAATCAGACACACTTTGTGCGCACTATTAAGTTACCTTACTCACTAACAACCGTCATAATAGTTTTAGAATCAAAACATCCTGGTTACTGCTTCAGTATCTGCAATTCCTTCTCTGGCACGTGTAACAACACAAACTCCCGTCTACGGCCTCGCCAGCACTCGGAAAACGGCTGCAGAAGGTGGTCGATATATTCGAACAGCATTTAACGCATTGCGGTCCACAGTTTCTCTACGAGTCAATGACAGTTTTGTGCGACATGCTGAGAAGCACTAATACCGTCAACTGCGACACCTTGGAGCGCGAAATCACACTGCGCTCCGTTCTCTGCCAAAACTGGTTTAATGGTAAGCGCTCAGACCCGCTGAGCATTCGTTGTCCGGCCTGTCACTTTTTATAAGGCAGTTAACCGGGCCGACTAAGGTCATTTTGAGCGATATCGTGCGCGAGAAAGTGAACAATACCAAAAGCACGCCGTATGCTGTGCGTAAGAAGCCCTCCTTTGGAGCGGTTATTTAAGCTGATGTGAGCCAATGACGAAACAAAGAGAGCCTAGATACGAAGCGTGGTTGCACAAAATATAGGGTGTGGTGGAGGCGAGGGTACAAATGAGCATGCGGATAAATATCGCCACTTCTTTCTATCATAAAACCTGAGTGAAGAACAGCGCACGAATTACGTCATGGCAAATTCAGGACACATGTGCTCGCTTGCAGCACTGTTCCCGTCTGTGGGGGCTGTGGTGTCATATCAATGAAATTAGAGAGCGCTCGGAGATAAATACTTACCCTTTCTCGCGGGGGGTGGTTTTCTCGTCGCGATCGTTGTGCTCGTTTTATCTCTAGGAGGCTTCCCTTCTCCGCAAGTGGCTATGCATTCTGATTCGGAGTCGAACCTGCGTTTCGTGGAGTTTTTCTTAAAAGAAGTGCATGCGTATCGAGAAATCGTGGTAAAATAACTCGCAAGCAACAACAAAATTTCAGGCAAAATTACTTTCCGGCTATCCAGTTGGGCGAAGGCAGTCAGTGTCAGAAGGACTCAACATACTCGTCATTATTCATTAGCACCCATTTTTGTCTAAACGAACTCGCCGAAGTACACATTCTTCCCGTGCACAGTTCCGGATGCGAATTCACTCCCCATTGATATTCTTTAAACTAATTATTTTATGTAAATGTTTCAAAGTCTTTTTAGTAGACTGTAGGGGGAAAAAGATGTCTGCGTTTAATGATTTGTTGGACATTGCTTCTCGCATCATCGATTATTATGTCTGCATTCATAAGTATAGCCCCTCCTGCCTGGGACAAATTGTTGGCCTCCAGTATGACTTAATAGCCAAGCGCACCTCGTTCTGCCAGATCATAACGTTCTACGAAAACCAAGTCTCAACACCAGCAATGAGTACATGCCGGGCCACAATCGCAAACACTTCATATTCAATAAATGTTTTTTTTTCTCTCGTAATAGTTCTGCGTTTGCGTCGATGCAGTAATGATTTTATACCGTTGCCGAGGCTGTAAACACCTCGTAGCGAATGCAGGTTCCTTCTTTGTTGCAAGAGCTGCTTTCTCAACTACTTAAATCGCTCCGAATAAATATGCCTAGAGGACAAAAGTCGACCTGCCGGCGCGCTATGAGCATGCTGATGCTTATATGTTGAAATGGCCTTAGCGCCGTGCACTGGGTGAGAGCAGCAAGTCTGGATCAGACAAAAAAAAATAAAGCAGGATGACACATAACACATTTTAAATCGAAAGCTCTACTACACGAGGTAAAATTTCTGATTTAACGTCGGTTAGTCGTCCTGACCTTCAAATCCTAGCAACGTCAAACTAGGACTTCGTCATTCTGCCATAGCTATCATATACAAAGAATGGTATGGTTGTATATCTACTGACCAATTAGCATGACCACTGACCAGCGGTCATGTGACCTTCGATCTCATCCTTTGACCTTGAACTTTGATCTTTCGTTTGATGATGCGTTTAAGTTGAAGCAGCGTTGGCGTGTCTTTCTGACGTCGTAGTTGTCATTTGTGAAACCAAGCAAACCAAACAAAGTAAAGTCAAGCATAAACAGAGCTTTCGCTCGTTTAACTAGGTTCACCTCATGCTTAAACCATGCTTAACTTTTTTCTCGTGGGTCGGTTGGCTGTTCGTGTTCCTTGTGTAAGGCGGTCGCGTCAGCAGTGACGAGGCACCGTTATTTTCTTCCCGGCGCATTGATGCCATCGTTCGAGACACACGCAGTCTTGTCGTCTTGAGCCATTGTCAGTTTCATGAAAAGAGGTGGCAGCTGGAGATTGAGTCCTTGCAACATGACGCGTCGAATAGTCTCTTGTGGCCTTCCATCCAGAACAGCTAGTATGTAGCACTGACGACTATTTGACGGGCAGCTACTTGGTGCCACTGGCTATAACTTCGGTTTAGGTTCAAGCCTCGGATTTCAAGGTTCTCTAGATTCATAGACCGCTGGAGTGTTCATACCGCTCCTGACAGAGTGGTAAGATGTATGGTATGACAAAACTTGGCAGTGGCTTAGCTTGGCTACGCCAGGATATACGTAGCAACAAGTACGTTTCCCTGGCTCAGCTTCTCTTTCGGAAACTCGCGTGGTGTCATCAGTCATACGACTAGCCTTCACATCCTCTTCTGCTAGTTCCCGTTGACTGACGCCTTCCATAAGCTCTATATAGGCGGCTATGCGCGGTCTATTACGCTCAGCAGCCTGGCATCTTCGTTTGGCAAGCCGTTCCTCTGTTCGGGAGTCTCCGCTGCTCTCTTCACTTTCATACGCTCATACTCTCTTTGTTGTGTAGCCAAGTGTCAGGCGACAACCTCAGGATCGGAATAGTTAATCTTTTTTTGTCTATACCACCGTTTAGCAGCGCCCGGACTCTCCTTCTTTGCTTGCATGTCAAAAGTTATGTTGGAGGCGCCTATTACATCTCCGCCTTTTATACGCAATGTTGCGCATGCGACGTGCGGTTCGGGAGATAAGAGTGGCGTGCGGCGAGGCGGCGACGAAGAACGCGGCACACCTGTGGTGTCTGTCTTGTTACCATGTTATCGACGCATGCGCACAACTGCTCATCCGCGTGACGTCACGCTCGGCTTCGACGGTGGACCAGGCGCGCGCCCTCGACGGCGGCGAAGCGCACGCCGCACCTTTCTCCTCTCCCGTTGCCATCGGCGCATGCGCACAACTTTCCTCTCCCATGTACCGCGAAATGCTCGGCTGGTAGCCCAGTGTAGCACTCGCATGGCAAATTGCGGAATGCGACCTGGTTAAGTCGGGTTTGAAGCCTCTCAGAGCGGGTGTACTTCCATGGAATAAAGAAAAAAAGACAGTGGTGCAGCTGCTAAGCGATGTGCCACTTCCCTGCGATGACAGCTGCTGTGGGACTTGTGACACTTAAGTTTCTCTTGCCGGGAAATCTCTCGCGGCCAATCTTTAATTACGCTGCCACAAGTGCTCACAATCCGGTGGGCAGTTGTGAAGAAATAAGGTCACGTGATCTAGCTGGATCACCTGCCATCTACAACGCAGTGGACATATAGAGGGACCGCAGAAGCTGATATACAATGGCTTTTCGGCTGAATGGAAGCCTTAGTGCTAGCGCACTAAAAAAAAACACACGCAACAGCGAGTTCATCAACTCGCAGACAGCGGTCTCGGCGAGAGCTCACCTTCGCTTTTCTTCGAGGCACCGGTGTTCTCTGATTGTGTTGATGTCAGCCTTGTGGCACCGCCAGATGCCACCTGTGTGGTTGAACGCAAAGTACGGTTCGACCATGACCGTGACGGGGCAGGGGATGCCGGAGGACGGGGCATAGCAGCCGATCGGTTTCGCAGAACCACTTCGTGCGCAGTGCTGCTCGCAGTCGCCGTAGGTCGAGAAATATTGCACGTCGTCCCTGATGTCGGGACATTTGCCGTCCTTGTACGACCACTCCTGGCACGCTTTACTGCAATGCCAAGAGCGGAGGGTCATTTCAAGGCTAATGTAATTTGTATACCGACCAGGTATATTGCGAGCGTTCAAAAAGTGTGTTTTAATTGACATTGAAGAAAACTTCATTTCATCTCCTTTCTTAGCAAAATTCGACTCTGTAGTTGTGTGTGCCTATTCTGAAGTTGTGCTGCAGGAGAAGAGGCATTTAATACTGGGAAAGTGAATTTTCAAATGGGTTATTTCTTCAGCGATGACCTTTACTGTAGAGGAAACCCAACCTGAGGGGGAGAGGGGGGGGGGGGACATATAAACGCCGACTTAAGAGTATGACGCGATAGCATTGGAGATTCCTTCAGCTACTCGGGATCGTACGACCTCACAGGGGTCCTTCTGCGGACCTCTTTGGGCCTTATAGACTCGACAATTCTGAAAAAAAAAAAGTAATTCTTTAAATTCAAAAATCGGAACCTGTCCTGACACCACTACTAGCGCAGTGCTGCAGCGCTTAAGCGATGTGTCACTGCCCTGGCAGGTGGCTGTATTGAACAAAGCCACCGGTGCGTATACCGGGGCGCTGGTTTCTTTTCCGCAGCTCCCACGTGTCTCATGCGCAGTTGCAAGGCGGGCAGATGGCAAGAGCATTTAATTTGGCTGAATTAATTTCACTGCCACCCACTTTTCTCGACATGTCAACGCCACCGCCGGCTTCTCCGCTGAAAGGGACCCTTAACGGTTTTAAATTAAAAGAAAAGTTCTGTTTTTTTGGTTTTTTTGGGGGGGAGGGGGAAAGGAAATGGCGCAGTATCTGTCTCAGATACCGTTGGACACCTGAACCGCGCCGTAAGGGAAGGGATAAAGGAGGGAGTGAAAGAAGAAAGGAAGAAGAGGTGCCGTAGTGGAGGGCTCCAGAATAATTTCGACCACCTGGGGATCTTTAACGTGCACTGACATCGCACACCACACGGGCGCCTTAGCGTTTTTCCTCCATAAAAACGCAGCCGCCGCGGTCGGGTTCGAACCCGGGAACTCCGGATCAGTTGTCGAGCGCCCTAACCACTGAGCCACCGCGGCGGACTAAAAGAAAAGTGAAAAAACGGTTTTCGGTGAAGTGTTGGGCACCTCAACAACGTCGCGAAGGGATGAAGTAGATATTCAAAGGAGCGAGAGAGACAGCGGTCATCGTGGAAGGCTCTAGAATAATTTCGACCCCCCTCCCCCTCGGAGCGTCATACCCTTAACGCTGCGTTTAAATGTCCCCTCCGCTCTCCCTCCCCCCCCCCCCCCAAGTTCTTTTTTTTTTCTCCGCTGCGTTTCAGGTGCAGTATACGCGCACATTCGCGTTTCACCTCCATCGGAACACGGACGGTGCTGCCTGGATTGAACCAGCGTCCTGATGCTCAGCTCCCAGGCTCTTCAGATTACCAGCGGGCCATAGCGGAGAAAGCGCTCTTTTTCACTAGGCCTTAGTACTGGCCCTGAATAAGGGTTTTTCCTTCTCCCCCTCCTATAAGAACTGAGCCAGCGCAGCGGTCAGCGAGTGCATTCGCGTTTCATTTGTTGCTGATAGTACAAGACCGATGTAGTCAGAGAATGGCAATAGCATAAGCGTTCGAAATAGGAGCGAAGCCTATTTCTGTCCCTATTAAAAAAAAAACACTGTTCCCGTTTACCTCGCGAAGCTGTAGAACCACCACGTGGTTTTCAGGTGCCTGCTTTCACACGGAACCAAGTCCCGTCCGTGCGGGCACCTCTCGTCCATCCTGTCGCCCCTGACGCACGCCTTGAGGCACATCTCCTCGGTGGCGAACCGGTTGGGGCCGTGGTAGCACACGTAGTGCTCCTGGTCTCGCGTCGACATGCACTTCAGTCTGTGGCCGTCGTGGTAGTAGCCCGGGTTGCTCTTTTCGCAGAACCGGAAGTAGCTCTTCACCCGGTGACACTGCAGCGGAGATCGAACCACGTGCCCGTTCAAACATCGCAGAACAATGCCGCAATTGACGATTCACAGCCCCCTAGCATTAACGCTCGAAACGGAGCGTGACTCGCCTTACGCGAATGCAACCGGGCTGCACTGTGCGTCGCTTTAACAAACATTCGACGAACAATGCTTTCAGCACAGGAATAGTTATAATCATCTATGAGCAACGAGAAGGTAAAAGCAAAGCAAACTGACTTGTCGCTTGGATCAAAGCGGCCATCGAGTACAACTTCTCTGAAGCAGCTTGCTACAAACGAAGGACTGTGGGATTTTGGCAGCTCCTCTAAAAGAATCATAGCAGCTTCGCCTGTGCTGCAGCGCCGTTCCTTTTGCATGACGAGTTGGTCAACGACTCTTAGGATGCTTTTGTACCTTAGCTTGTTTTGCCTTAGCAATTCCTCATGCTTGAAACACTGCATAATGCCCACACTGGAGCTGAGTCTATGTTCCGATTGAAAGTGCTGGTCACTACATTTCAGTTTGTGTTTTTTGGTCATTGTGTTTCATATACTCTACCGCCTTGATCATTTTGGATTCTGCTCTAGTTCTTGCCCGCATACCTTGAGCAGTGCTCTGAGCATTTTGTTTTCAGCGATAATTGTTCCAAATGAGACTGTGCTGAGTTGACTGGAAAAATAAGGCGAACCAAAGGCCTGTATACACGCAGTTTTTTTTGTGGCCTGTGGCTTTTAATCACGCAGTTCACCCGAGCAGCCAGTGTTTCTATTTAGGAAAGTAGTGTGGTGCAGTGATATTATGTAGAAAGTTCCCGCGCGACGCGTGGCAGTACAAAAAGGAAGCAGCAGCATGCAAGCAAACATCTCCACTTTCTGCTTGCTTAGAACCGCCGAGTGAAGAGGAGTAGTAGGTGGCGTTGTTGGCCGAGTAAGGGATAAATAATATAGCAGTGATCACCAGGACTTGTACCAAGCCCGTTCTTTCTGTCCAGTGATCTTCTACTCTTCAGGCGATCACTAAACCGAAAGAAAGAGACTGGAGCTGGTCCTGGTCAACTTCGTATGGCGGTCGTCTAAAATCATACCTCTCTCAATTGCTGAAGAATAACTGCGCATGAAGTAGGATGACATAAATTAAGAATACGTGGGCCCAGCTGCAGCTGGTTTCTCATCTTCGTTAAATGTGCGTTTGAAAGGAAAGTCAGGAGCGTCATTGGGGGCTTACCATATCTGATGGCTCCGGTTTTTTCGTCGTTGTCGTCGTAGTCGTTGTGGCCTCTGTTTGTTCGTCAGCCTGTCCGTGTCCACAGGTGGCTATGCAATCTTCTACAGTGTTGAACCTGCGTTTAGAGAGATCTGTTACAAACCAGGAAGAGTAGAAGTCACGTTCAACGATGATATGCAAGTATCTCCACTCGCGCGCGCGCGTGTGTGCGTCTGTGTGTGTGTGTGGGGTGGGGGAGGGGGCGCTGGAACTGTGTGAATGCAGCTTTGATAGCATATAATTTATTTCAAAGTGAAAAAGCGAACGCGATACGTGGCCGAATTGCGGTACTGGTAGGCTGAACAAGTTTCAGCCCGTTGGTGTCCCCCTCACGCCGTTTTCTTTTTTATATGTATCGAAGTCAAATATCTTGAATAGTATGTTCCGTTATTCAGTATCATGTCTGTGGTTCGATTGTGGTCGAAGTCGCTACCTCTACACCTGTACAGGGTAATCATCGCACCTGTGGTACAGGTGCTTTTTCCCATTTCGCATTCATAGAGCGATGGCGGCTTCGACCAGATCGAACCTGGGACTTGATGCTGAGAAATGGTACATTATACTTTCAAATATGACTTTCACATATGACTTTCATATGACTTTCACATATTTTCGTGTGCGAAGCACAATGGGCTAGGAATATTGAAATGTCTACGCAAATGCATATGTGTAAAGATCACTAAATCTGAGTCAACATAATGATGAGGCGCTTATTGCATAGTAACTCGTTCTGAAGTTTGAAATTTTTGTCTGTGAAGTACTTTTGCACATATTTCTCTAGAATTTCACTGGTAGGTCTGAAGCAAGAGCCTGGCGGAAAATGCATGCAGAAGTGCTTGTGGACATTGGGAGTGTTAAGTTCATTTCAAGTTTTCTTTTATAGCCAGGCGCAGAAAATTCAGAGAAATGCTTTTAATTTACGTGACTACCCCTTCACGCCCTCTAGGGCGGAAAGTCTAAAATTACTGACACAATTGTTAATGTTTGGTAATCTCCTTTGCATTTCTATAGACCATACAACTAGTTGATGCTCTTGAACAACCAAGTTCCCCATTAAGATAGGGATGCTTTACAGAGATTAGTGCTGTGTTTTCACACAAGGCAACAAACCTGTATATCGACGCTTTCGTTCACATTCCGTTTTAATTTCCTCGTTCTTTCCGATGCGTCGATTCATGTTCTGATTTAGAAAAAACACTTTTCGAAGTTCATATTTCATTCAGGCCTCAAAAAATTCAACGTTAATTTTCCTACAGAAACCACTAACGCTTAATTTTTTATAAAGATCTGCAAAATTTTGCACAACGTGTTACAATATTTGAAAATGTTAACTTCCGCTTGCCATTATTTGTCGAGGAAACACTCAAGACAACGTGGAATCGCTTTTTTTTCCTCGAATATACATATGACGTCAGAAATCCAGAATTTATATGTTATTCGTTACCAATCCTATCGGCATGAAAATGGCGGAGAACATGTTCCTAGCTGACTAGTTTGGGAAATATGCTTTTTGCGATAGTTTGCTAAAATCACCTGAAAAAAAAATGATTCCGAGCTCTAGCGGACATGCTGCGAGTTCACTTCGTACATAACTACGGACATAGCGCTTAAAATGGTTTATTGAAAAATAAGTATTTATGCCCTCACATTCTAACCATCGATTTCGTCACAATAGCGTATATGGGTATACAACATGGTCCCCTTCAACACATTTGCAGCTATCATCGGGCATGATTTTACTCTCTTCTTGACACCCCTTTGTCTGGCAGTAAAATCTATCCATCATTTACCAAGATACGGCTGTTATTTGGATAGGCCTGATACTTACTGACTACCCGTGAACCTAAGAACCGGAAGCGTCGCTGCAAAAAGAGGGCGCTGACCGCTGTCGCGTGCATTCCATTCCACGTCGTCATAGCCGACGCTATGGAAAAAAATGGGCAGTGGCTTAGCTCGGCTACGCCAGGATATACATAGCGAAAGCTAAGGCATAGCTTGTATAGCCTTGGTTAATTTTGATTGAAAGTCCAGGTTAGTCTGGTTGTCTGGCTAGTTGTTGTCAAGTTGTTCGTCACGCGGTTGGTCACGTGACCAGTCACGTGGTTGGTCACGTGGTGCGGTGCCACCACGGTGATTCAAGGAATGCGAGCACGGCGAAACTGCGGGTTCGTGGCCAATGTAGCTATCGCTACAAAAAAAAAAAGCTTCGCCTAAGCACGCGGCAGTCTTCAACGTACGCGCGAACTTACCTCCGCTTTTCTTCAATGCATCGGTGCTCCCTGATCGTGGCAATATCGGGCTTGTGGCACCGCCACGTCCCGTCCGAATACTCGAATGCGAAGTACGGTTCACTCATTGCAGAAACAGGGCACGGGACTCCGTAGGACGGGGCGTAGCATCCAGGCGGCTTCACAGAACCGCTCCGGACGCAGTTTTGCACGCAGTCAAGTTCAGTCGCAAAATAATTGACCCCGTTCCTTACGCGAGGGCATTTTCCGTCCTCATATGGCCACTCCCTGCACGATTGACTAGAAAGCAGAGGGTGTGGAGACATGTTAATGGATGTCGAGCTTGCATTTCTTCGCTCTCTATATCGAGGACTGTGAAAATGTCATCTCTCACTAAGTACTTCTGGTTTCGAATTTTCGTGCAGTGGCGAAAATTGGCTATCCTCTATATGCCGCTAACTATAGGCGCTGGCCTTGCGTGAAGAAAACATATATCTGAGTTTTTGCATAGCAGTCCCAAAGCCTTCAGGCTATCCTCAATCTTGCCTGTGTAAGTGGCGCTGTTTTATTATGCTACTCGCAATTAGGGGCTGCACAATATGGGGCACAAACAGGACTAACAGCAAACCAATCGTCACTTGATGACTGATCACAGTCACATCTATCATATTACTATCGTACCTATCACTGTTATACCTGTTGATGTATTTCATGCACTCCGTCCTGCTAGTGGCACCATTATTGGTGCTTACTGCCAATGCTTGCAACGCCAGAGTAAGAAATGCATTTTGATGGGCACTGAGAACACACACACACACACAAAGCAAATATAAGCGGTCGCTCACAAGTGGAAGCGCTGTTCCTCTCGCCCTCTGCAAGAACGAAGAAAGAGTGACAAAGAGATGGCCGTGGTGATGCTTACATGTTGGGGTTGTAGAACCACCCACGAGGTTTTCATGTGTTTGCTCTCGCAGGGGTCTAGGTCCCGCCCCCAGACGCACCTCGCCGCCGGTTCGCGATCCGTCAAGCACGAGCTGCGGCACATGTCTTCGGTGGCGAACCGGTTGGGGCCAATGTAGCACACGAAGTGCTCCTCGTCTCGCGTCGACATGCACTTCTGCTTGTGGCCGTCGTAGTAATACCCGTGGATGCCTTTTTCACAGAAGTTGAAGGCGCTCTTCACCCGGTGACACTGCGACAAAGGACGCGTGCGCTTTCCTTGAAGCTCTAACTTGATCACAGCTGGAAAAGTGGGCTTTCGAACTCGGCTCTTCAATGTCATAGCGGTAGCGCGAACGCTGGGTAACCAGGAAAGCAATGCTCATCTCGGAAGCGGAATCCGTTGAACGAGGACTTCACAGTTGTAAGTCTAGCGGTGTTGTGTACGTACCTCTTTGTTTTTGTCCTGCGTCTGTTTCGCTGGCTCCACCATTGCGCATTATGGTCCAACTAGCCCAGCAATTTACTCTATTCATACACATAAACGCCCTAAAGCGCTGTGAAGCTACTTCAGAAGACCGCGTTATTTTCTTTGAGGCAGGAAAAGTAAGATTTGCTGAAAGTGCGGTTATTTTTAGACCAGGTGTTTCAGAGGCGAATAAGTAATATTCAGATATAGTATTATTAACCTTTTAATTTGACTGGCGACATGGATTGTCGGACATGGATGCCAAGATTGGCGGACACCAGAAGACTGGTGAATCTTAACAACTAGTAAGATGGTTAACTAATTTCTAAAAATTACCTTTTTGACTATTAAAGTTTGCTGTCTGATAAAAAAGATCATGAAGGACGCACCTGAATTATCAAGGCCGTGTAATTCCTTCTGCAATACTAAAGTGTAGTTGAGAGTAATAACTTGAAAACAGCCTACTTAGGCAGATGTGCACAAATGTTCCTGTCTGTAATAAGCACTGCTTCCCATCAAAAGAGCCCCACATACCGGCTAGTAGGCTTCTAGCATTTTCAGATACTTACTATCTTGCCAGGTATTGGTTTTCCCGTTGTAGTTGTTGAACTGCTTGTAGTCGTTGTAGTCGTAGTGGTGGTTGTAGTCGTGGTGGTGGTTGTTGTAGTGGTAGTAGTTGTGGTGGTTGTAGTCGTCGTTGTTGTAGTGGTTGTAGTAGTGGTGGTCGTCGTCGTGGTGGTGGTTGTTGTAGTTGTAGTTGTCGTGGTTGTAGTGGTCGTTGTCGTAGTGGTGGTTGTAGTGGTGGTCGTGGTCGTTGTGGTTGTAGTGGTCGTTGTCGTGGTTGTGGTGGTTGTAGTTGTGGTGGTCGTGGTAGTGGTGGTCGTAGTTGTGGTTGTGGTGGTCGTAGTGGTGGTCGTAGTTGTGGTGGTTGTAGTGGTGGTCGTGGTTGTGGTGGTTGTAGTTGTGGTGGTCGTGGTGGTCGTAGTTGTGGTTGTGGTGGTCGTAGTGGTGGTCGTAGTTGTGGTTGTGGTGGTTGTGGTGGTTGTGGTGGTCGTAGTTGTGGTTGTTGTGGTGGTCGTTGTTGTGGTTGTGGTGGTGGTCATGGTAGCGGTGGTCGTAGTTATGGTTGTGGCCGGGGTTGTAGTTGAGATAGTGGTGTCAGTAGCGGTGCTGGAGGTGGTCGTGGGGGTTGTTGCTTTGCTAGTGGATGCAGTAGCTGTGTTGGAGGTGGTCGTGGTGGTGGTTGCCGCGGTAGTAGTGGCAGTATCTGTGTTAGAAGTGGTCGTTGTGATGGTTGCCGTGGTAGTGGTGGCTGTAGCGGTGTTAGAGGTGGCCGTGGTGGTGGTTGCCGTGGTAGTGGTGGCAGTAGCTGTGTTGGTGGTGGTCGTGGGGGTGGTTGCGGTGGCGGTGGCAGTAGCGGTGTTGGACGTCGTGGGTGTGGTTACGGTAGGCACACTGCCCACAATTGACGCAGTGGTCTCGGTACTGAGTGTGGTGGTGGCAGTGTCCACAGTGACCTCGTCCAGAGTCCCCGGCAGGGATCCTACGTCGAGGGAACGCGTGGTCTTGTTCGTGCCTTTTCTCGCAAGTGCGCCCAGCACCGCGCCCGACACCACTAGGAAGAACAGGAGAAGAAGCACGAGCATTGTGAGCAGCAACCGGATGCAGATGGGCCCCCACACAACGTTTTCTTCGTCTTGCGCTCTCACAACTGTGAAAAACAAAGAAGCAAGACGAAAAGAAAACGTAGACTTAGATTCGATGCACCCTAAGTAGGTTCATGTTTTGCGTTAGGTGTTAGCTTAGCGCTCCATAAAAAAATAATATAAGTATTCTGCTCGCATCAACATAAACACGGGCAGACAGATTCATTGGGAAGGCCTAGAAAATAATAAATAAAAATGCACAATTGAAATGAGGATGAATTTTACGCGAGTAACTGCTGTGGTTGAAAAAATATAAAGAAAAATAACGCTGAACGTCATCGCCCCCGTCAAAATGCGGTTACAAAAGCATCAATGTGCAAAGGATGCAATAGAACCAAGGAAGGAATCAAAAGGCATGGAACTGGTATGCTCGTTGACGAAACGACGTGCTGGCGAAGGGAAGAGGTCGAATGTGATGAACGATCGACCCGAAGAGCACGGCACTCGTGGTTTCTTGATATAATGGACCTCGCAGTGGCGGTGGATGTCGTACTCTTGGTTAATAAAGATCGTCCTGGCAATTACTTCGATGAATGTTCAGAATAAAGCGACAACTGCGTACTTAATGTTGAAAGCCGCACAATCTTTTGATCGTAAATAAAGAACCTCGATGCAGTATAAAATCGCAACAGGATTTCAAAATAAGCAAGCTGTTATTGATAGTAGCTTCAGCTTCGTAGGATTTGTTTAAGGTTTATGGGGATTTAACGTCCCAAAGCGACTCAGACTATGAGCGACGCCGTACTGAAGACCTCCGGAGAATTTTGACCACCTGGTGTTCTTTAACGTGTACTGACATTGCACAGTATACACGGGCCTATAGAATTTTATCTTCATCGAAATTCGACCGCCGTGGCCGGGATTGAACCCGCGTCTTTCGGGTCAGCAGTCGAGCACTATAACCGCTAAGCCACCGCGGCGGCGCCAGGTTCCAAGAAATAGGCAGTAACAAGCTATGTGGCATGAAAGTTACGAGGAACTAGGTACTTAGGCAGGCAGAATAAACGTAACGCTCCGAGTGTCGAACGCGGAACTTTACCATAGGAATAAACCTTCGTTCAACTTACTTTTCAGCGATGAGCAGATATCAAGCATAAACGCAAAGCATAGAGGAAAAAGGAAAAAAAAGTCACAAAATGTGGCTACCAAGTCCTTGAATGTTGCCAATCGTGAAAAACCAGAAGGGGCTCCGAAAATTTTATTCGAACGCTAAAAGGGAAGCACCTCTTACGTAATACCCCAAAAAGAGTCTTTAAGACAATAAATCAACACGACTCTGGTAGAATAAGGTAATTGAAAGAGCAGTTATAAAAACGGCGTAATGCCTTAAGAAAATGTGGAGGCCAAAAGTGCAACTACTAAAAGAAGATGCCGGAAATGACAGCGCTGGTTTTTCGTCAACAAAAAAAAATTGGAAGCGCAGATTATCTCTGTTTTAAAAATTCAAATGATATGTGAATAACGCTAGAAAGAGAGCATCATGCGCTGAAAATTCTTGAAGCGCCTAACATCTTTGGGGAGGAACTCCTGGGTCCAGTGTCCAAAAAGTGTGTAAAAACGATCTCGAGAAACAAGTCGTGGTTAATTGCATCAGGTACCGCATAACTAGGTCGTTTAAAAGTAGCAACGAAGCCTATAGTTTCTATCTTAACCTGCAGTGCAAATAGCAAGGAAGCTAATGCGAAAAGGGATTTACTCTGAAATAATCTCAGCTGTAACGAAGCGGAAAAAAAATCCTAATTTCACCGTAATACCGCTGCCCGTCATTCCAATGAGGTCAATCAGCGAACTAGGTTTATTGTTACGTGGTATTGTTACGTAGTAGTGTTACGTGTCAGAAAATCAAAATGCGAAAAAAGTGTTAAAATTTTCACATTTTTTGACGGCCATAATATTACAATTCTTATCGAGACCTCATTTCTCCACATTTCAAATAAACACTGGTTACAGGGTCTCAGTTATGCTTATTTGGTCAGTCCTCTTATAAAAAGTTTCAAATCGCTTTCTTGCAAACTATAAAAAATTGGCCCTAGCAGAGCCTCACCAAAGCTCGCAAAAACGCGGCGGCGTTGAATTTTAAAGACTATTTGTGCGTTAATGTCGCATATCTGGCTTTAAATAATACCGACGAAGATTTTGCACATTTAAGCACTTATTTCTAGAGCCCACATTTGTGGACATTAAGCATCGTGCACGGCGATTAAACAGTGTTCACGTCGCGTCTACAGTTTTAAGCGCCGTGCTTCAAGGGGTTAGGATAATTAGGGTCGTAATAGAAGCACGTCAAGAATCAATGTATAAATTAAACTGATCATTGTAAGGCGTGGCAGATAAACTAACAGTGACTGATGTGCACATTTTTTTGTGTATTCCATTGGTTGACCGTATAATGCGGTCATCCGGATTGGCCACACTCATTGGCTTCAGAGCTTTTAATCGCATTAAGAATAACCTCTTATCGGCAGTAGCTACGGGTTGAAATAGCGAAGGTCGCAAAGACCACCTTAATACATTCTCAGAGGTGCGCAGTGTGTGCGATTATAAAGCCAGATCTGCTGCTGCATGTCGTTAACAGATGAGGGCTTGCATGATGTCAGTGCACGCCTATTCTACGATTTTCGAACTCTGACCAGGCACTTACGCATGAAAGTTGGTGAGGGTAAGTGCAAGTCCTTCTGATCTGCCGCACTTGTTTTGTATGGCGCTCCGTTCGACGTAGAGTAAATAGCGATTCTTACAGCTCGTGGTCGTCCACTTTGGCACGGCTTCATCGTAGGAATTTTATGTGCAACACATGCGCCATATTACGCAAGACTTGTGCAACGATAAGACGGCACTGTCTCACACTTTAAATTACTTGGACTCAGTCTGAATAGACCACTCACTCATTTCTGCACGGATGATTTCATGCAGCGTCAACATTAGCCCGATTACGCCCACTGCAGGCCAAAGACCGCTTCCATATCTCTCCAATTAACCCTTTCCTTCTCCAATTAACCATGTCCTCTCGAATTAACCCTGACCGTGTTGTTGCTCTAAATCGCAAATTTAACCTAAGCGTTACCGTTATTCTTGTTGGAAGGACAACATTGCAGAATCAAAGGGCTGACATATGACGCGCTGTTCTAGGTACGATTCAGGCGACCATAGAGGAAACCGCTTCCTGTAACGGCAGTGAAAAGATGCCAGTGTACACTTGAGGCCGTTGAGGAACGACTCGCCTCACTCGTGATCATGTACTGCCACTCCCGTTCTATTGCAGCTGATGCTACCCTCCAGGCATTGCAAGAGGTGCCTGTCACGTACGCTACAAACGCTGAGAGTGGCGCCGTGCAAGAAAAAAAAAAAACATGCCACAGGCATGCGACCGTGGAAACTTACTTCGTAGGCCCAGCAGATCGTCCGAGTACGTTGTGGCGGAGGCACTGTAGACAGAGGTACGGCTGGTCATGGCAGCTGTGCCGCTCTCCTCGAGCCCTGTGGTGAAGGCATCACTCTGGCGCCTCCGCGCGCCCGCCGCGGTAGAGTAGCGTCGGGCCGTTGAGAAGTCGGTGTCACCGGCGCCCGTGGCAGTCGTCTCGAAGCCGGAGGCGCGCCTCGCTTGGAGCCTGCCTAAGGGGCGCCTGTTACTCATCTCTGTGCTCAGCTCAGCAGTGGACGTCGGCTTGCGTCGGCAATCATGGCCTTCTTTCTCTGCGGAGCGCAGTCGACCCTGGTGAGAGCGCTCGCCGACCTTCTTCTTCTTCACCTCAGTAAATATGGCACATGCCCACGCGGGAGGATTGACCAAGGTACAGCGTAGAATGCCATTGAAGCATTTGCACGGGGAAAAAAAGATGTGAGAAGACTGAGTCAAGATAAAAATTTGAAAATGCAAATGAATTAAACAAATATGAATTACCAGGAATAGAATCAAGCATTTTTGGACATGCGCCGATCGTGTCTTGTGCTCTTTTTTACCTGGAGATGGTGATGATGATGATGTCCTCAGTCTTAATGGCACATACCCACGGCGTGGATTGGCCATGGAGGTGCTATGCCCTGACGCGAGATTTCATCTTAGCTGCAGAGCTGTGGATGCCGATCCCAGATTTGATTGATTGAGATGGATCACAAATCCATGTATTCGATGTTTATGAGGCTTCCATTTTTAATGATCGGGCACATTATTGGGGCTACTAATAGCAGTGATGGCCGCAGCCAGAAATTGGATCACTGTATATATGATCACCACCATGGGCCTAACTGCGCCGCCTGCTGGACAGAGCTCTCACCCAATAAACCCCAGACAACCCTGTCCTCCGCCAGCTGCTGTTACGCCATCCCCGCAAACATCCACCCGCCTCCTCTATAGTCCGCGCACTTGACTGTCGCCCGTCCCTTGCTACGTTTGCCCACACTTGGAATTCACTTCGTTACCCTGCGAGCGCTAAGAGCGCTATGTTTGAAACAGGGCGGTGGCAGGTGGCATCAACCTCGGTATTATTTCTTTTGTGTGTGTCTGCATCGTAGCAGAAAGTTGGGCGAGAGGATGAGATTAAGAAGTTAGCGGGGACATGGTGGCCGCAGCTGTCAAAGAACAGGGATAATTGGAGAGACATGGAAGAGGCCTTCGCCCTAGGTAGGTAGGTGAAAACTTTTGATAAGTCGGGCTGATTATTATTATTATTATTATTATTATTATTATTATTATTATTATTATTATTATTATTATTATTATTATTATTATTATTATTATTATTATTATTATTATTATTATTATTATTATTATTATTATTATTATTATTATTATTATTATTATTATTATTATTATTATTATTATTATTATTATTATTATTTCGCCTTAAAGATGTCTCAGACTTAAAAAGTTCTATTTTTGAGCTATCCTTGTTGAGTAGAGATTCCACTGACATTTATGCCATGCCTACTTTTATTCCTGAATTTCTGGCTTTATGTCAACGCCCTGTTTTTAAGTTCATCCAACAGTTTCTTGCCAACATCCAGCGCAGTTGCATTCCCATTTCGGGTCTCTCCCTGAATCCTGTGGGTTCTGGCATACTGACGGTACCTAATTCGAAATCTGGATGTATACTACTGCATTCTAGCGAAGTACGCTTTTAAATGCGTAAGCACTAATCCGATGCGTAACAACGGAGAGCAAAATCGTCGTTGTCTGTTCCCTTTTCTGTTCTCAGCTGGTTGTTGTTGATGTTGTTGTTACCTTCGTGACATGGCACAAATATTATCGGTACTTTGTGTTTCAAGCAAATAAAGAAAGAAAATATTCTTACCAATACATTGAGGACGCCTTAATGCATGCATTCATAGAAAAATAAAATGCTTAAATACACATAGACAGCCTTGGGATCAAGAAAAAAAAGTAAGGAAAAAAGAAAGAAAAGTAAAGACAGAATAGGGATGAAAAAAATTTAACTGAGTCGATAATAGTGTCCGCAAGAGTAACTCCACTGGATGAGTCCCGCTGATGCGAAGCAGTCTTGGAATAACTTCTGTATAGCGGCTCGTCTTCTGAGGTTCCCCCAGGAGAAGGATTTTCCGACTGTCCTGTAATGGCAAAACTAACAACTCAAATAAACGTTTGTTTTATTTTGTGCGTCCTTGTACAAGACACCCTTGCACAAGACGTGCCCTTGATCTGCTTTACTTGGCACTGAGGGCAGTTCAGAGACTGAAGGTGGGCTACATTTGTAGACACGCTTGCACGCAGACGCCGTCAGTTGTATCTCTGATTTCGTAACGATGTTTATTAACCAACGCTTCTGAGCCTTATATGCACCATACAGTCTCAAGTGGTCTCGGATGCACTTGATTCAAAGCAGAAAAAACAGGAGAAGTAGGGGGGGGGGGGGGGGGGGGAATGCACTCTATGACGCTTGACAAGGAAGGTCTCCAGCTCTTTAAATCCACCCCCTTTAAAGGCCGAAACGAAGGCACCATTGGCTGGCAAAATATTGCGTAGTCCACGTAGACTACAGAAAGTTTGTGCAACAATGTGTTACACACATCAAGCTATCATCTTTGAAGGGTAGCGAAGTGTATTTTAAGCGAAGGCAAGCGTAGCAGTGGGCGGCAGGAAGTTAGGTGGGCGGATGATATTAAGAAGCTGGCGGGGATACGTTGGCCGCAGCTTGCAAAGAACAGGGTTAATTGAAGAGACATGGAAGAGTCCTTTGCCCAGCAGTAGGCGTCGTGAGGTTGATGATGATGATGAGCCCTTTCTTCTCAATGAAGTGGAAAAAAATATATTTAGTTCCGGGGACTTGAATCTTCGAGTCTTGAGGCTTGGAAAATTCGAGATTCTGGTGAACTTCGCTTGATTTTGTGTCGTTTCGCGCCATCCCATTTGGAAAGCTCCGTCAAGATTACATTGTCATAGACTGCACAGATGTTGGTTCAGGGTATTCAATGTACAGAACGCTCAATAGGATTGATTCTGGGGCAGGAGTCAACAATCATCCATACGCGATATACGTCACGTTAATCTCGCCATGAAGTAAGTAGCAGGATAAAAAAACACCACTGTTTCTTATAACTAACAGTATTTTATTAATTCATCAGTCTACATTAAAGCAGGAGTCCGTAATAGTATGCGGGATAATATTGCTAGTGACAGAAAATATAAGGAAAGGAGACTTGTCATATCACGCGAAATGAAGCGTAATACAACTGTATTCTGTTGTTGCGTATGCTAGATGTGACGGCTAAGGCCTACGTGGGCGCGTGGCGTACAACTACGCTCTCTTGTGTACACGCGGGAAAAAGCGGAGCTACACACAGCCCTGACAATAGACAAATTCGGTCTCCCTATCTCTGCTCTGAGCCATATTCGCTTGCATCAAGTTAACAGTTGCGTTAGTCGCCGAATCTCCTCTCGAAAGAGACAATCATCCGGGTAGGCAGTTTGAGCTTGCTTTTGTGGTTCAATAGAAACCTTCGCACCCAATTCGTATTTGTCTGTTAATATTTTCGTACTTTTTTCTCTTTCCTGTGGCGCACTCTTTAAATCTTACGTCAACAAATGAAAATGATTAAGCATACGTGAAACGAGCCTTACAAAGCGATATTGTAGATATGCATGTCTAAGGCCTAAAAATGGCACCCGTTTGGGTCAGTTCTAATCAATATTCGGAGATACCAACGCCTAGCTGGAACACGTTTCTCTCAGTCTCTAGCCAAATCTTCAAAGCGATGTGCTGCACATATCTTCGTCAATCTCGCTCCTCTAGGGCGACTTCGGTGACGTTGGTCTCATTTACGTTGCCGCTCGCACCGCACCCCTTTGACGTTCCAGCGGCGGAGCACGGAGACTTTGGCGTCACCTCTTAACGCAGGTGGCTTCGCAGTCTGTCATAGTGTCGAACCTGCGTTTGTTTGGCGTGACAACAAAAATTTATGGGACACTTATTCTATTACGCCATGATGCGATAGCATAGCGCTGCTTATATACTGAGCGTGACTAACTCGTGCCTTGTGACGTGAATTTCATGCTTGGATTACCTCACTTCCAGGCTGGTGACGTCACTTCTGGTCTTTATCATGAACCAAAGTTGTTCATTTGGCTCGTATATTCATACACAGTGCCAAACACAACATCACTTCACCTAAATTTTGCAAAATGCCGCAACAGCTTACTTAGGCTCCAGTGTGACATCACGGCGTCAACGCAATATTGTCCGGCAAGCTCCTTCTTCTCTCAAGCCATAAATGTGGGTCTTACAATAGGTCTGAAGCGGCCGGCAACAAATAGGGGTGATATGACACAGCACTGTTTCCGACGTGAATATCTATAACTGTTAGCAATGTTTTTTGATGCAACTGTGAGTGACTAATAATTCAATCTAAGTTATTAGGAACCCATTACAAGCCGCTTCGTTATGGTTGCCCATTATGAATTACGATCTCCTCCGTAGTGAAATCCCACTGCACGCGCATTCTTCCATCTCCTCTTCTGAAATATCTAGAACCTATGATCAGTCAGGTATTTGGCCGTCTGTAGCTAGATCCACTGCACATGTGGATGCACATGAAAACTGTATTGCGGTCAGCCTATGACCAAGTTGACGTACGCTCGGCTAGCCCCCAGACTAGACTCGTTCGCACCTCCCTTTACGAAACTGTGCTCAGTCTGAATTTTAAATGTCAGACTGTAAAGCGAATGTCAAATGTTCCAGTGATTGCGAGAATCCTGCACGAAATTTTACAACCTTGGTTGTGTTTTCATCATTTAAATCTATGTATTACAGGTGGCTAAACAGATATGCTTTGAAAAATAATCGAACGGTCACCGATTGACTGAGTTTCGCATTTCCGGCACTACAAAAGACAGTGGTGCTTGCGTCACTCACTCACTCACCAGCACAACCATTCAATGAATCTTAATGTTTAAGACTATAATCGACTCCTAATGGCAAAATTAATAATCCCGACGTTGGTAGCAACTATCAGTAAAAAGAAAAGTAGCAATCAAGACAACAATCAAATAACAAGTAACAGCCAAATAACATTACCGATAACGATCAAGTATTCGTAATTGTTAGTGTTTCATAAGCCTGCGGCTGCAGTACAGCGCCAGTATCGAGCTCTGCTCTCTCGTCAACGTCTTTTTTCGTTGCTCGAAAAGGAATCAATTCCAAATCGTGCAACACTCATAACTTCCGCGAACAGTATTTCCTGATTAAAATTGAAGGGGACACTAAAACTCATCCTTAAGGGCATGAAGCGATAGCGTAATAGTTCATTCTAATAAATGCAGAAGGTTGTTCTCTACTTTACATTCATAGATTTCTGATAGTCGTCATACCCCTCCTGACGCAGTGGTGCAGCAGTTAAACGATGCTCCACTGCCCAGCGATGGCAGGTGTTCCAAGCGGTGAGCCTTGTGGGGTACAGGTTGCTCTTCCCGAACGACCAATCATTAACGTAACTGACACCTGCCACGGTTGGCAGTTTGCTCACAATCCGGTGGCCAGGTTGTGATGACGCAGCAAGGTCAAGTGACCTAGGCGGCCCAATTGCCTCCTTCATTGCTCTCTGGGGACCACCTGCCAGAGCCATGCTCGTGATTTTTCGCTCACAACGCCGATGCCGACACCAAAGCTTCTGAATAGCGGGGTCTGTAATACTCTCGCGTTAAAACTTCTTAAAAGGACTTCTCACTGTCACACATTAGCACAGATTTGCACATCTTTCTTGGCTCCAGTTCCCATATTTAACATATATTTAACTAACAGCCCAACGATGCAACACCCCAACGAATGAGCTAACGAATGAGCTAACAAAGGAATGATTTTTTTTGTTTAAGGGGTTCAACGTCCTAAAGCAACCCTGGTTACGAGGGGCACCGTATTGGAGGGCCCCGGAAAATTTCGGCCACCTGAGGTTCGTTTACGTGCAGTCTTACGAAGGAATGAATGCTGAGAAGCTGTGCCTACTGACCTTCGTTTTTCCTCGACGCAACGGTGGCCCTTAATTGTTTTGATGTTCGCCGAGTAGCAGGTCATGCTCCCGTTCGCATAACGAAATGCGAAGTAGGGTTCGCGCATGAGGAGGACATGGCACGCTTCACCGGAGTTTGGGGCGTTGCACAATGGGACATAGCGATCAGACTTGCATTTGGAAATGCATCCAAATTCACTGTCTGGCTGAGTATATCCGTAAGGGTTGCTGGGGCACTTGCCGTCTTGGAATTCCCACTCCACGCACCTGGAACTAAAGAAAGGAGAATGAGTGGAAGGGCCAGTTGGAGCTGCCTGCCGCGATAAGGCATTTCTGACTTCTGTTATCACCAGTAACTATTGCTAATGACAGCGGAACGCTCACCAGCTGTGTTTTTCTTCGCGATCACGTTTTCCTGGTGCTACGTCTGATGTACTGTGTCGAAATTGCCACAGATAGATGAAAGAGGTATTTACAAATTTCCCGGCGACATCGAGGTTTACCTCGAAGGCACGAGAATAAAGGAAGTCCCTCTTATCCGCATCCTGGGCCTTTGGCTTCAGAGCGACAGGAAAGCCAACCACATGTTACAGCGTCTCCGGACAACTGCCCTCCAGATCTCCCGCATGATTCGGCGCATCACTCGCAACCGAAAAGGCATGAGAGAGGAGGATACAATTCGACTGATACAGGCTCTAGTTATGAGCCGCCTGTCATATGGTCTCACATTCCTACCACTTCTGGGGAATGAGCGAGACAAAGCAGATGCCATCATCCGTACCGCCTACAAACATGCGTTAGGCCCCCCGATGTACACGGCCAACTGCCACCTCGAGGACCTGGGACTGACCAACACAATAGAAGAAATTCGAGAAGCCGTCCTAGCATCGCAAAAGGAACGCCTCCTCACCACCAAAGCTGGACGCACAATCTTGGAAAGAGTGGGTTCCCCGGCTGACATACGCGCCGTCCAGGACAACCGAGACCTACCCTCAACTCTGCGAACTCGCGTGTATGTAGCTCCACTCCCGAAGAACATGCACTCGGACTCACAAAAAGGACGACGGAAGGCGCCAGTGGACTATCTGCGCCGCACACATCGACAGGCACAAAATGCTGTATACGTGGACGCAGCCACGTACCCCGATTCAACAAACGCGGTGGCGGTCGTCTTGGACACCAATTTAAAGGAAATCGCCAGCGCCTCCCTACGAAACTGCTCTCCCACAGTAGCAGAAACTGCTGCAATTGCCCTCGCAATCCAGCACGGCGATGCTACGGGAAATGAGTTAAAAATTATTACAGACTCCCAGTCCACGTGTCGCCTCTTCCTCTCTGGCAGACTTCCACACTCCGTCGCTCCCATTCTGACTACCCCACAAGTTCAAAATTCCACATGCAAGCACCAAATCACTTGGACTCCTGGGCACGAGGGGCTCGAGGGAAATGAGGCCGCGGACAGTCTAGCTCGAGGATATACTAACCGAGCGACTAACCTCCTCGACCTCACCCCTCTCCCCTCTACGTACGGCGAGCGCCTCCTCCTTCTCCGAACACAAAGACAAGTCTATCCCCCACCACACCGTAAGCTAACGGCGGCAGAGGCGAGGGAATGGCGACAACTACAGACGAACACCTTTCCTAACCTACACAAGTACCACATCATCTTCCCCGACAGATATGACAGCAACTGCCCCTGGTGTGGCGGAATTCCAACAACATATCAAGTAACATGGGGCTGCTCCGGTCCCAAGCCCCCCGAACTAGACAAACATCACTCCGAGGAACAGTGGTAGTCTGCCCTGCTCAGCTCTGACTTGGCGACGCAGCGAAAGCTGATATCCCAAGCAAGAGCAACTGTGGTGGACATTGGGGTCCTGAAATAAGGACTCCACCCAAAATCTGTATTTTTGCCTCTCTATACCTTTTTGGAATAAATGTTTTCTACTACTACTACTACAAGGGTACAGCAGTAAAGGTAAAATGTTGTTGTTTTTTTATTTCAAAGACTAGATTACACTGCTAGGCTATTTCAGTATCGTATTTCTTGTGAATTACAGGCTCTAAGTAACCTGCACATCACACTATCACATATACCAGCTGCTGCATCGAGTGATTTGCAAAACTATAAACTCTGCGCCAACATTCTGTTTAATGCCATGAACTTTATTATTAGTTAAAGTTCTCCACGAGGAGGAATAACAGGCAGAAAGGTGAAAAAAAAAAGAGACTCAACAATAATTTTGCTTTAAGAAAGGACCGGTACTGTTAGCAGCAAGAAATGTGATGACCGCTTGTGTTTACTTGCCCCGCTTCTCTTTCACCACATTTTTGCGCTTGCGCCCAGCAGGAAATAAATTAGCATAATACATGGGCCTGCTGGTTGATCATGTTTTAAATGTGCGCGCTCCTCTGAATGCCCTAATCTCTACTTCTGGTACTATCAAATAGAACAGAACGACGCACGAAACAAGCGAAATGTTACAGCTGTTTATTAAGACATTTTTATAAATCTGGAATGTCAACATCACAAGCAATGTCATGCATGCTAGCGAGCAGTTTCATCACGTTCTGTTCTGCACTGCTCTAGGGGGGTCATTTCAATTTCGCGCATTCAGAACCGCTTAAAATAAAATGCTTTTTTTTATTTTCCTTTCTACTATCTCTCTCTCTCTCTCACGCACTACTACCTATTTTTTATCAAATCACTTATCAAAGCCAATGTTTGATAAAACAGAGATAGTGAATTATGAAAGAGAGACAGTAGAAATGGAGGTCGTGGAACCTTTTTTCTTTGCAACTGGAGATGAATGAATGTGTACATGTGCAACGTTCTCAAACAAAAAATTTTGAAAATTGCAAAATCGTAAATAATTGAAGTTAATGGTCCATTCTTTTTTAAAATGTTTCGATCGATCACATCGAACAGTTAAGACTGCGATAGAAAACCAATGGGGAACGCTTTTGACAACAGCAAGAACGTTAACAGAAAAAACAAGTGCAAGACTGCTGTCGGGTGATCTGCGTATATATTGATTGTTTTAGTGAAATAATTCATTATATGAAAAAACTGTGTTCATCAACGGTTTCCCGCTCAAAACTGCTTTTGTCCATAATTTTTGGGTATGCTAAGAGTGATACTTCAATCGCAATCACGAAAAGTGAGATTTTATGGAGGAAAAACGCTAAGGCGCCCGTGTGCTGTGCGATGTCAGTGCACGTTTAAGATCCCCAGGTGGTCGAAATTATTCCGGAGCCCTCCACTACAACACCTCTTTCTTCCTTTCTTCTTTCACTCCCTCCTTTATCCCTTCCCTTACGGCGCAGTTCAGGTGTCCAACGATATATGAGACAGATACTGCGCCATTTCCTTTCCCCCAAAACCAATTATATATTATATGACTGCATTGAACAGCTAGGGCATAGGCAAGGTGAAACAGCTTTCTTGCATGTATGACATCATTTGTGATCGTTATGTCCCATATGGATAAAATATGTGTGGTAACAAACAGTTATAATTTTGCGCTCGTGTTGTGCGTCGTTCTGTCTATTTTGTATTTTGGTGTGTACGTTAGGTAGCGCGTAAATTTTAAACTAAGCAGGAGAGCCACGCATCATAACGAGTACACTAACTCCCTCTAGGTACAAAACAGTCACTTCGTCGCCCGCCTTGAGAGCTTGCGCTCCTGAAGAGTGGCGCAGCAATGTAGTGTTACTGAAGCTCACGTGGTATACTGAGTTTTGCTTTCGACTCTACAGATTTATCTTCAGATAGAGTTTCACTACTGGAACATTTTGTATATAACCAGCGCATACGAATTTATGCTAAATGGAGTTCATATAATGTGGAAAATGAACGGAAACGCGTAAGCTTTCAGTATGTTTTGCGCATGTCTACCATTTTTTTCGGTATTGTCTGCGCACAAGTTCTTCATGGTGTAATATGAAGACATTCATAGTTCGTAACCATATGATCCAGGAAATCCAGGGAGTATTTCTTCTTATTCTTTTATATTTTTCTTTTTATTTTTTAAATATTTTAACATTTTAAATATTTTAACATGACATTTACGATCTATAGTAATACCAACTGTAGCGGACCTCAGAAAACACGTCAAACAGTGTTAATGTGTTTGCTGCTGAGCTAGTTTCCAATAGTTATCTTTTCAACTGTTACTTTCAGGAGCCAGGTACTAATTTGTGATCTTTTCATAGCTATATCAGTTTTCATGATTTTTGAAAACGTGATTATGCTCGGCGCCTTGGCGCAACGAATTTTAGCAGCCCCGTGAGTAATTTAAAATCGCATGGCTATGAACACACGCCGTCACACTCGCTACCACACGCCACTTAATGTCAGATGTGCCACGTGAATTACTGTGCGCCACACAGGTCCAAGCATCGCCTAGCTTCTCCAGCTCCCAGCGTTGAGAGGACCGGGAAGGCCACGTGACGCGTGCGTCGGTGAGTGACGTTTGCTTGCGGGCGTAACTAAGTGCCCTCCACAGCCGCGCGATTTTTAACAATGCGGGCAAATTATATTAAGCTCCAAACATATAACCTTCTTTTCAAAACTAAAAACTGCTATCGCTGTGACGAAAGTTATGGTACAAAATTTTTTATCACAATCAGGCGCTTAACTGCATTAGCTAAAATGTTGACAACCCGAAATTAGTTCGCCAGCAATAATTAACGTGATGCAGGTGTCCTCCGATGCCCACCGCCTGGGTGGTTACTAAAAAAAGGCAATATACAGAAGGTGGTCTCAGAGGGAATGACCTTATCTGGACCTCCCATTAATGGTAAATAAGCATTTGTACGATACCGCTGCGATATCACCGTCACTTTTTCGTTCCGCTGCTCCCGGGGCATTCAGTGGGTGGAGACGTTATGAAGGGTAGAGCAAGTGGGGTTTGTGGTGGGTATCTATTCTGGACGGTGAAGCTTCCAAAGGACATCCATGGACATTGAGGAAAGGCAAAACAATGAGTGATATCGCAAAAACAAATTTATCGCTTACTTTTGACGGTCGTAGAACCACCACGACCTCGTGACGTGTTTCCTTTCGCAAGGCCTCAGGTCTCGCCCCATTTCGCATTTCTTGGGAGGCTTGGCTGGCTTCACGCATTGCCTTACGCACTCATTCGCGTTGGGGAAGCGGTTGTCACTGTTGTCGCACAAGAAGTGCTCCTCGTCCCGGGTCGAGAGGCACTGCTTCCTCTGGCCGTCGTAGTAGAATCCGTAGTTGCTCTTTTCACAGAACCTGAAGATGCTCTTGGTCGGGTGGCACTGCAGGAAAAGTCAAGCGCATTATTCGTAGCTGCAGCTCCAGAGCACAGACAGCAAGTTGCACTTTCAAAGACAAGCTGCAAGAATGACACCACGGTTTCAGTGCTCGCGAAGTAGGCGAACAAAGCTGGATTAAGGAGCGACGCAGTCGAACTACGTCAGTTGTCAGTTTAATATTGGACTGCGGGCAGTTCTGATCAGAGGCCCGGTAGTACGGCTTTGTTAGGACTAGTCCGATTTTTGAAGCGAAGAGCTTCACTAGGCTCGTCAACACCGGGCTTCGCGTGAGCCACAGTACAGATTTGCCATAGCTGCGCATGCGCGAAACCGAGTGACGTCACGCGGAGCGCAGGTGGCCGCTGCTGCCGCAGCCGTCGTCGCCGCCGCGCGCTGCCTCCATCGTCTGACCTTTCGCCATGGAAGGAGGAGAAGAAGCAGAAGTGGTAGCATGGGAGTTGGCTCAAAAGCAGCGAAGATAAGAAAAGTGCAAAGCTAGAAAAGCGGCTGAAACGCCAGAATCACGAGAGGCACGCCTTGCTAAACGGCGGCCAAAGGACGCTGAATTGCGCCGTTTGGCTGCGTCAATTGAGAGTGGCCAGGTGAGCGAAGACTGTACTTCGGGAGACGTCGAGCGGTTTCGAAGAAAGAATGAAAAGGCCAGAGCTAAATGAGCAACCGAAACACCCGAGCAACGAGAGGAGCGTCTCGCTAAACGACGACGACAAGACGCTCAACAGCGACTCTTAGCCGCGTCTGCTACCAGTGTTAGCAGCCAACAGAGTGAAGACGACGACGCTATAAAAGAAGAGGTAAAGACTCCCGCTACACAGACTACATGTTGAAACTCGGTGAAAGTGCCAGCATGACCAAGGTCTTTACGACAGACTTTGTGGACAACCCGTTCGGCCACGTGTGTGACGTGTGTGAAAGACTATGGCAGTTGCGGGATGATTTGATTTGAATAGTGATATAGTTTAAGTTACGTATAGTGATGTATATACCAATAGTGATGAAACCCTATGTATGAAACCTTAAGCTAAACCACGAGCATCGCCACGAAGCTTTTCGCTTCAAGATATCCAGGCTTAACACCTTAGCTAAGCCTCATCCCACCTTTTTCTGGAGATCATTTTTAATTGTAAGGCAACTATGAGGTAATGTGAGACACAGTTATTATTGATAGGAATGGTCTAATAATCCGATGCGTAGCAAAATGTTAGTATTTAAGCTTGCCCTAGTAAACTACAAGCGCTCCGTAGAGAGATCTGCAGATATATTGATTATTATAGTCCAGTCTTACAACGGTGCGAAAAAATGCTTTCATTAATAACTTTCCTTCCAAAAAATGGTCTTTTCCAGAATTTCTGTATATGACCTGCCTTGCGTCATAAAGGTAAAGATCCGACGTGCAACAGTTTTCAAAACATAGAAATTAAATTTCTCGTTTTCAAAACATAGAAATTAAATTTCTCGGGAAGCAACTAGCTCTCGACAGCTGGGCCATTGCTGTGAATGCGACTGTAGCATATGTTGATTTCTTCAGGTTTATCTATCGAATTTAATGGTGTCTCATCCGCAGCTCCGCGATTTATTTTTTATAAATAAGCAAGAGCCTGTGGTGAATTGCAAAGCGGGCCGTACAGAAAATTGCAAAAAAAAAATCACGAAGCTTAATGCAATACAAATCACAAGTTCACATCAAATCAAAGGAAAAGAGCACCAAATACAGACCAAATAAAAGGCATAATGATAAGAGAGAGTAAACTAAAACCACATAGCAAGCATACAGAAAAAGTTAAGCAGTGTCACAGCACGTTCCCAGTTTCGAGAAATTATATTATTGCGCATTGAAATCTAGTCCGATCTGTAGGGCTGACGAAGGTTGCGGGCAAAGAATTCCATTCATTTATTCGTACTGCTCAGAAAAAATATTGATATTTTTTGATGCACTTGAAAATAGGGGATACATTGTGCGCATGGCCCATACGACTGCAAATATGATATGCATGGTGTGTATGAGAGGATGCGAATGATGGTTCACCATAGAATTGTGAGCGATAAAGTTCTAATTGGGCGAATTTTCTTCGCTTGTAGAAGCTTAAAAGTTGTGGGATGTGTTGAGGTTCGAATCACTCTTACTAGTGGATAACATCACCCCTGGGCTGTGTGCTAAGGAATATTAATCGCTTTGGAGAAATATGAGCGCCTATACGGTGCGCTCTCGTTCTTTGGCTCGTCGCGCTTGACTAGGTTACCCAAAGGAGAAACTGGGCGTTTTTTTTTACTTAAGTCAGTCCTTATAAAATAAATGGCGAAAGCTCACCAGGCGTCATTCAGGAAGTGCGCCACTTATTACCGTTAATTATAAATTCCGAAGGCATATCGGGAGCAATTGAACGCTCGACAACAGAATGCATCTTTGAGGGGGAGAGCGCTCACTCTGGTCTTTCTTTCTAGCGCTCGTAATACACCCAAGTCAAGCTGCGATTTCACTGACGGGAGCCTGCGTCCATTCCTGCAGCAGGAGCAACAACGTTCTCTGACAGAACGGTATTGCTCCTGCAGCAGGAGCAACAACGTTCTCTAACAGAACGGTATGCAGCGGGCTGAAGGAGAGGACAATCTGTGCAACGCTCCCGATTGCTTGACGTCAAAATAATTGTGCCACGCAAGCTTCCGCCTATTTCAATGGAGCAGTCCGCAGTTATCTTGGCTTGGCAACTCTTTCCGCTGCTCCTTTAGCACACGCAGTCCGTTCTCTCAACGTGTTATCTCAAATGCTTAGGTCAGAAAACAGAATATGTTGTTCGGGATGTTGCTCCGAACTACGCTTTGAAATTCAACAGCACTTAACGTAACGCGTCGGAACGATAAGGCACAGTCACTTCATATGCGACGCGTGAGTGAGAGAAATTAGGTGGCGACACTGAGCGACAAGGAACATCACGGCCAGTTTCTAACGTAAATGGTGACACATTACAGCGGCATTCAAGATTGCTGTCGTAAACTGTGGCTACATATGGTGATCAACACTATTATTATTTCATCACGCTTACCTCTTTTACCGGTTCCGGCTTTTGTGTAGTAGTTGTTGTAGTGGTAGTTGTCGTTGTAGTAGTGGTTGTAGTAGTGGTTGTGGTTGTCGTGGTAGTGGTCGTGGTAGTCGTAGTAGTGGTAGTAGTGGTAGTTGTAGTAGTCGTGGTTGTGGTAGTCGTGGTGGTGGTAGTGGTAGTTGTAGTAGTGGTTGTGGTAGTAGTGGTAGTTGTGGTGGTAGTGGTTGTAGTAGTCGTGGTGGTGGTAGTGGTAGTTGTAGTAGTGGTTGTGGTTGTTGTTGTGGTAGTGGTGGTAGTTGTGGTGGTAGTGGTCGTCGTGGTAGTTGTAGTAGTAGTGGTAGTAGTTGTGGTGGTTCTGGTAGTAGTGGTAGTTGTGGTGGTTGTGGTCGTCGTGGTAGTTGTAGTAGTGGTGGTGGTAGTTGTGGTCGTGGTGCCGAGTGTGACTGTCTCTTGTGCCACAAGTCCGGCGTCCGCCTCATGCCATGTTTTCTCCGTCAGAATACAAAACGCGATCCACACAATGACCATGACGAGCACGAAGAGCAGCAGAAGTAGGAACAAGATCACCAACACCAGGTAATAGGAACTCTCGTGGTTGTCGCTCCCTGCGCGAAGGAAAGAATACATGGAGGCTATAACAGGCGCGACAAAAATGAAATCCGTCAAGATATGTTTTTGAATACAATAAGACTATACACACATTAGGGCACCGAGAAAGGCGAAGAGAGAAAGCTGATAGAAAGTAAATGATGGTAGAATTGCGTAGATAGGCCAAATGCTAATTAGATGCGCTAGCAGTTCTGTTTTGACTTCGGGTCCAATGTTCAGATACAATGTTCACGGATGGAAGTTGGGATAGTGATAATAGCGATATGTCCATATATGCGCAATTGGTCATTCTCTACATTCATAGATCCCTGGGAGTCTTCCTACCACTCCTTGGGCAGTGGTGACGCGGTCAAGTGATGCACCACTGCCTTTGTATGGCAGGTGCGGCCATGGGTGGAACTTGGGTTACTTGGGTTGGGTTGGGTTGCGATCCTGGTTGCTCTTCGCGAGCTTCCTCTCACAATTGAGCTGCCGCTTGACACAGTGGGCAAGCTGCTCACCTGCTCAACACTCGGTGGGCAGGTGAGCAGTCTACTACACAACCGGCTTCAGACAAACAGACAAACAAAGAGACAAACACACAACGGCTAAATGCTGGAATTGGCCATTATAAGTGCTAGCGTGCTAAAACTTCCGTGTTTTGACGCTTTTATTCTGTACCGCAGATTTATCAGGTACCGTAACGTAAGTCGCACTCATTGTGCGCCGCTGAGGCCCAGTCGGTGCTGCATGCCGCAAATGTCGCGCTGTGAAAAACAACCATAAAACATCGACACCAAAGACTTCAGCATTTGAGTCCAGTGAGCCTCACTGACGTGCAGAGTGTACGAAGCATTGAGTGCAATGCAAAAATGCAGCGCCTCACCGTTTCCCCTTACACTAACTACAAACTTTCGGGCCATGAAAGGAGCGCCCGACAACACGTAACCGACGCAGTCATGGATAAACCGAGCCCAGAAACACGCTCACTGCAGCTTCACTCTCTTTCATTTCGGAAAAAAACGCTCATGAGCTGCGCTTTCTCGTACTAGCGGCATCGTTTTCAGAATATCCGAAAAGCACCGGAGCAAAAATCGCAGGAAAACGCCATCCATGTGAAGACATTAGTTGTGTCCTCTACCTAAACACTGAGCTGCAGTACTTGAAAAGTTCATAGTCTTCTCCGATCACCCTCTGAAGAGGCGAACTCAAGTGGCTACTCCCGAAAAGGTGACGACTACAACTGCGCACTGGCGTCGCCCAGGAGCAAATCATATCTCTGGCTCAAATGTCACGCTGTTCCGGAGCCATTCCTCTAAGCTGACTCTTTCTCCCCCTCCTTCATCTCCTCATTTACTCTCTGCCATACAGATCACTTTGGATGACCACTGTGAGTGAGGTCACTGCAGAGCATTTAACTATATCATTTTATTATAGCCACACACAAGCACAGTTCCTTACCATTATCATAGAAGATGTTTAGCAAGCTTCCCATGATGAACTCACAACAGGCCACCTCAGATTTACACCTATGCTTGGACAAATTCAAAATAAGTCTTCGCGGCTGCGTCAAACTGTTGACGTCCACATTATTGAAAAGGCCTGCCGAGGCTGTAAATGACGAAGAAAACCCCACTCAAGGCCAGAAGGCCTCGTAAATCAAAATGCTGCTTGACCAACTTATAGCACAGTTTTGTGGACTTTTCTGACCGCTTCAGAATTTTCTTCGCAGAAATGAAACGGATTATTCTGGCAAAAAATTCCATGACACCTTAAACACGTACTAGACATCTTCCTCGCTGTAGTGAAACTTTGATTTCAATTGTTTTGCTCGCAAAACATTTCTATGTCATGCCGACTCTAAAGCCCTCTGACCAATGAGAAGAAATGCCCAGCGAACATAGCCCTAAATTACAGGGAGAAGTTTGATAGAAACGCGACTATCATTCACTGGCCAACAGACACAAAGCGCCCTCAATGAAAACAGCCATCGCCGTAAAGATTACGTGCGCTGGGTGTCTGTACAATAGCTAATGGACGCCGTATTGCCTCCACCCACTGCAGTTCACGAAAAACAATATGTTGAACGAAGAACGCAAATAACGTTTAACGCGTACTATAGAGCGAGTTGACTCAAAATATTTTATGGTGGAGCAATTGCCGATAAAATAAGCAAGGCTAACCCCACCTGTAGCATTCAACACCTCAACTCAACTCACCTCAAAATGTTTTAGTTAGCAGCAGAAAGAAAAGAACACGTGAGAAGCCTGCGCGTGGTTTCTCTGACTGCCGTTTAATATTGGCGCCTTTTTCGCAAAAATGTGGAGCCCACTGATTACATCACGTGTTGAGAACGCGATAGCATTAAATTTTGATGTCCGCTTGGCCTACTTCTCCTAGTTTTTTATGGGATGCCAGCTGCATACGCTGAGCCTGTACGGCCGCCGATAATCCATCTGCAGCGACGTACTTCCGTGGTTGACTCCACTTCTGCGGGTATATGCCGTTACGGTAGACACACGTGGCGTTGATTTTGGCTTCATGACAACCTGATGCTCAGAGCTGCCTAGACGTGTCTGCACCCAACAAAGCGCCTAGCTGCCATATGCCAGGTGACTAGCGCACCTGCTAAATACAACTAGCAGCTATTAAATCGGGCATGTCATGTGGTCTCTTCACGCCACACACCTCTTCGACCAAACAGTGCTCGGCCATGCCAAGGGGCTCTCAAGACGTCACACATCCCGTCGACCAATCCGCAACTTTTATGACAGACGACGCCGGTCGCCTCGGGGTTGTTACTCTATTGAGGCTTTTAATACTGTTCCATTAATATGCATATAACACAAATCATGTTCATTAAAGGCCGGAACGTAACGATTCCGCTAGGAGAAATGCTGGCGATAATCATTGTAGAAGACATGTTGAACATGGGACCCTTTCATCGAAGTGCGAAAGAAGCGTGGCAGTCACCCGACCTCAAAAAAAAATTGGCTGCAATATGTGCCAGAACATAAAGGAATAACAACCAGACGACCGCGTGTAAGTGCAAGACGCCTATTATTGTATTTTCCGAACTATAGTCCGCGGACTTTACCTGCTTAAAAGCTGAAATTTCGCGCGGTACGCACTATTTGTTGTCATACGGGAAGAAGCCTAGCATGGTTGTCGAAGTAAAAACAAAACGGGGTCCGACTGCGGCTGCGACCTTTTGCCGTACTAAATCACATAGCGAAATCCGCCCCGATATGCAATCAGTTTCGGCATGCAATCAAATGCTACTGGCGGTACTAAGAGTAGCTATTTTTCAGCGCTTGGATTTGTGGACAAATGCGAAAAACCTCAACGAGTAGCGCCAGAGGTGTCGTAGTCCTTTTTGAAGAACTGTTGCGATAGCAATGAAAAAATGATGAGCCTTCCCGGCAGCTTTCGAGTTCAGTGAAGTGGAGCGTGCGCAAGCAGTCAAGTTAAACCGAGCATAAAAGAAAGAATTCGACGGAAATAAAAAAAGTGAACCACCTAAAGAAACTCTGGCTGATTCGCTGTAGAAAAAACCTAATTTCAGCAATATTCAGCCGATATTCATTGGATTCAATGACACAACCTTGGCCTTTACAACCGAACACAACAGTGAATGACCCGCTATATTGGGCGCACAGAACCCTATTATTAACCTGCCTCATCCCTCTCGTGACCACCGATTTATCCCGTACCTGCCAGTTTACTGCTACTCTATAAAGATCCGCCGCTGACAACGTGCTCGGAAAGTTGTAACGGACTCTCGCCGTCAAACTATAATAGCAGCAAAGCTATTGCAATGGGGGGGTCGACGTGAATGCTTGCCTCGTAAATATAGTAGTTCGTCCGAGTGCATCGCGTTGGCCCCACGGATGATGCGGTCGGTCCCTCTGGCTGTGCCGGCCTCTTCTAACGCCGTGGAGAGCGCTTCGCTCTGGCGCCTCGGCCTGTTCGCCCGGACGTTGGCGGTGCCGTGGCTCTCATCGAACGCCGTGGAGAACGCCTCGCTCTGGCGCCTCGGCCCGCCCCGCACGACGGTCGTGCCGTGGGGCGTCAGGAACTCGGTGTCCCCGGCGTCGGCACCGGCCGTGTAGTATGCGGAGCTCCGCCGCCGCTGTGCCTTGCGGTACTGCGGGCCTCTCATCTCACGGCCTAGGTTCCCGCGTCGATTGAGGCGTTGAGTTCGACTTCGCAAAGCTGACCTCAGTAGAGCCTCTCGATAGCCTTCTCCTTCTTCTTCTTCTTCTTCTTCCTCTTAAAACATGGCACTACAGCTACTGCGCGGGTCAGTAGAAACGAAGAAAACGTTTCATTAGAGATCCAAGGTTTCGGTCACTATTGCTCATTACCGATGCAGAGGGAATTGATCTAGATTATATAGGCTGTACGTGCGTCGCGGCGTTGTCTCAGCGAGGAAGCGCTTGCTGCTTAAAACAGCGATGCTCCTCACTCTTTTAATTTATATAACAAGCTGCTGATTTTAATTACAATGTATCGCGCGCATCACTTTTCGTAGTTCAAATGATGGAGATGTTTCTGTTCAAGAATAAAAGAATGGTAACAGTGAGGAAGTGCTCTTGTATGTGAGGTGCTCCTGAAGACGACTCATAAAATGTCCCTGAAGGTGGTGCAGCAGTGAAGACAGAGAAACGCGCATGACCTGGCCAGGTGGGATTTGGGAGGAAGAAGATGGATACGAGGTTTTGGGGTGTGGTGCGTGATCGAGCATTGTGTGCGCTTGTATCAGCAATGCAACCTGGCCAATCCCCTGCCGTGGGTATGTGCCATTAGGCCTGTGGACATCATCATCATCATCGTGATCGAGCAGAGAAGGCGCGTCATCTCGTAAGGGACGGCGATGGCGAGTTCCTGCCACCACGGTCGAGTTCCGTGATGGCCGGATGTTGCTGAAGACGACACTATGGGTGTTGACTCGGCGGGCAGCTTTTAGCAACTCGGGATCCACCGTGCTTTGTTGGACGCATTGGACACTTCTCGGATGGACGCTCCCCAGTACCTAAGCGGCAAGGTTACCTCAACGTGTCAGTTTGAGTGATCTACCTTGAGCTAGAGTAGTTTAACTGCTTTGCGTGAGTGAGGTGCGAGCGCGTTGCAAGACAACTTCGCCATGCGGCATTGGACGAGAGCTTAACGTGTATTCTGGGTCATTGGTGTTAATTATTGTTGCTTTCCACCCTGCCTTGTTCTCTGTGCAAGTTGTCCTGCCTGTGTTGCCGCCTGTGGTTTCTCTCTCACCATGGTCCGCCGGGACCCATCCATCAGCATAAGGACGGTCAGGTCAAACTTTAAAACGAAAGCAGGTTTAATAGGAAGCATAGGAGTCAATTAGCGGGTTTGAAGCTAAAATGATTATATTTCTCTGACTTTTTAAATTCATGCTCAGAGGTTTGGGGAGGGTGGTGCCACCTCTTAAGAGTGTCGATTTTTTAAGCTCGACGATATTCTTTTAAACTATGAAACAACATTCCTCTCGTGGAGAAATCCGTCAGTGCTGAGAGAAAAAGGCACCAAACGTCAACCTGTCGTGCAGAAATTACGGAACTCTGGAGCAAACTGACAGTGAGGATGATAATGTCCTCAGGCTTAATGTCACATACCCACGGCAAGGGATTGGGTAGGGGGCATTAGTGAATCAAGGCAGGAAGGCATAATGGTGATCATTTTCGTTTTTGTACTGAGGCCAGTGAACAGTGCTCATTCAAGCTATTCACCATGATGTGGTCAGTAGATGTGAAACACCTTTGCAAGGCGTTGTTTCGAAATGACTGCTAACACCTTCCCGTTGGTAGTAATAGGGGCATTCGTTGACTGGACTCTGAATAAATTGAGATGGTCGTAGGCAGCAGGCGGGGCTAGCCTTGCGTAATTCGGTCTGTGATTTCCCCATTTTTTTGCGATGCCGGCACTCGCACCAAGAGTAATCTACTCCTTTCACCGTCACAAAATTTAGACCGGTTCAGTGTCCTGGAGGTTTTTATAATAATGCAAGGAACGTTCTTAGGCACTGCTTGGCTTTAAAATGCTTGCACTATGTAGAGCACAGGCCACCGAGCGTCCATGCCGCGTACGAGACCTCAGAAGCGGGCGGGAAGTTTACAATACATTTTTTTTTTAAATACCGCTTATGTACCTTGCGGCGACGTGCGGTGCCGGGCTTTCGCACGAAAATCTGGCATACGATGTCAGGTCGTGCAACTGACGTCAGCAGCCGTGGGTTATCATTGGTTCAAGCGCCAAATTCTTTCAGATGTCACGCGCCACCATGGCCGCGGCCACTATTCGCGCGCCTCAGCCGGCGGAGGCAGGGCAGGGGCCGAGTGGGCGAGGAGCACCGCCGTTTTGGCGTGCGAGAGGAGAGGGAAAGGCGCGATGACGTGGAAGTTCAAATTTTTTCTGCACTTTATTCAGCTTCCACAAAACTCATTAAAAATATTGTTGCTGGAGGATAATTATGAAGGGGTGTCCTTTAACACTCCAGACATATTGCAAATTTATTGCGAGCCCCTTTCTGAGGCCCTTTATTGACTGAAGTATGCTAGGGTCCACATCATCATTTCGGCTGGCGCAACAAGCAGAATAGCCCTGTTTTAGCCAATGCTTGTTTTTTCAACACATCCGAAGCCAAAGTAGGGGAATAAAACACCACACGGCATCACGGGTCTTCTTTCGTGTGGGCGAGGTAAAATTCGGAGTAACAACTTTGAATATTGTCGTGCACCTGTGTACATTTTCGTCGCTTTGATTTTGCTTCTTCCCTCTCCACATTCGCAGTCTTTATTTAGCGCGCTGTGAAAGGGTGAGAATAAAATACACGTTAACAGATCACTAAAATGTGATACTCCACCAATAACCTAAACTGAGTTTTAGACTATACCCGTTCTTGTTGTAATTAGTGTTCAAAAATATCGTGAAATCGCCTCAGGAGCTGAAGGAGAATCCGCAGTGGTACACAGCATATACGCGTATATCAGTCAATATGTCTTCCCTTGGTGGATTCTTGGTTCCGCTGGTATCTTTTATGGGGGCGACTGGAATGCGCATTGTGCGCAATGGAGGACCGATGGCAGAGCTTAGAGAGCTTGATGAGGACTTCCGACGCACGTGGCTTCGCAGTCCTCGTGGGTGTCGAACCTGCATTTGTTAAGGAGACAAGGGCAGGAAAATGAGAGGACTGGTTATGACATGAACGAGGGAAGCCAACAGTCACCAAACCCAGGAGAAGCATAGGGGAATGTTTGGATTTTTTTGTTTAACTTTCGATGTAGATAAATGAGAAATTAAGAGTGCAATTACATAATGGCTGAAAAATAAGCACAACATAGAAGAAAAACTGGAGGGAACACGCAAGACTGTTTTGTGCCCTTATGTGAACATTATGTGGCTTCCTTCATTTTTCTACGCTTGTTTAGTCTTGCTCTTATGTGAACCCCATGGGGTGACTCTCATATATGCGAAATTGGTCATTCTACACTTTGCATTCGTAGATCCCTGCGAGTTCTCATGCCACTCCTGGCGCAGTAGTGCAGAAGTTAAACGATGCGTCACTGTCCTGCGATGGCAGGTGCTGCCACCGGCGGGGTTTGTGAGCCCCAGGTAGTTCGTGACCTAAGTGACCCACCTGACCCCCAGGATACTCCTCTGAGAATTTTTCCTAAATTTTTCGCTCATGGCCAACGACCCTGAAGCTGACGACGACGCCGGTTTTTCGGTGACACGGCCCCCTTAACGATAACGCGTTTTAGAAACCCCACATGCCGCCGGTGGTCTCTGAACCCATGACCTCAAAATTTTGTGTCCTGTGCTCTACCAACTGAGCTTCGGTGGTGGCTGTCCAAAGCGGCGGACGTAGTACGACCTGTATTACCGTGAATGTCACGTCGAACTCTATCGAACGGTGAGAGCGGGAGCTGTCCTGAAACCCTCTTATACTATGTATGGCATCAAGATTGCCTGAACCGAAGACCTCGTTAAGCTATTTAGCAGAGAAAAATAGGGAAATTAAGGGTTCTTTATCTCACGCAAATGAAGGAAGCCAACAGACCCACAAAACAAAAAGAAGCATAGCGGAATGCATTTTTTTTTATTTCTCACCAATTTCACAGGCATAAAATAATTAGACAATTAATTTCCCATTAACCAACATCAAAAGTTAAACAAAGGGTAGAAACATTCTCCTATGCTTTCCTTGTTTTCAGTGACTGTTGGCTTCCTTCGTTTCTACGTTTGTTAAGTCTTGCATTAATAAAAGTGGTCTAAGACCAGCGCGTTCATAACAGGGAAGCTTCGTGCTGTAACCACAAATTCCCTTACTTGGAATTTGAAGCCGATATACCCTGATTTGGGGCAATTTTTTTCCTTCAGGAGTCTGCAAAATTAGTCTATATTGACTACCGTTACCTGATATTCTTTAAATTATTTATTCCTGTCCCCGTTTTTTAAAACAGACCAAAGTACAGGAATTCTCTGCGTACTACTCGTTGCGCGTGTTTTTGTTTTCTTGCCCGTTCTCGTCACGTGTTTCAAGCAGGTGTAAACCGTATTCAAAGTTGGCTGCCATCCCTAGATAAGGCTATCAGTTAAAACAAATAGTTAATGATCCAGGTGCTGGTGTGTTCAGTCAGTATGCATATATCAAGAGAACAGAAGGAAAACATTACGTAAATGGCCAGCATAAACTCGTATCCTGTACATGACTTTTACAACCCGGGCCAGTGACAGCTCAATGTCATCACCCTAATTACAACGAAATTGATCGACCCATCGTGTGGGTAGACAACTTGAAGTCGGGAACAGAAAAAAATAGGTTTCCATTGGATGCCGTATAGACCACCCAAAGAAAGTTCGAGCGGCCATCATGCGATTAAGAAACCGACACAACGAATTGCATATCGGTGGCTGGTAACATGATCTAGTCCATCAGTCACTGTGTGACACGCCGTACCCCTCTCCACTCACTCGGCCGATCAAATCCTAAAGTCACAGTGAGCCACGCAGGCGGTACACCCTCGCCACTCCCTGCCCTCCCCCTCCCTCCTCGACTCTGCATAACGACCGCGGTTTCGCTCTCGCCAACCGTTGCCTCCCAGTGATACCCTCTTTCCATTTCCCCTGCCCTCTTCCTCTCCTCCTTCTATTCTTATTCCTCCATTTCCCTCTCTCCTCCTTGCCACTTCTCTCTCATGGCTTCACACACCGGGCACCAACGCCAGATAATTCGTCCCTAATGTGGCTTCTGATGCCAACGCATCAAGAAAATTGATCTTCATTCCCGAGGGCAATATTCGTATATATTCACTTCTGGTGAGTTCAGTTTCATTTCCGCGCAGTTTCATTTCCACTTTCGTCGGCATCGCTGCACCCAATTTTTCTATATTCACAATACCCGACGTCTCGTTCACGCATAGTCACATACGCTTGATTACTTGGTTCATGAAATGCCCCGAATGGTCCTGGCCATTCATACAGTTGGTTTTGAACCAAGCTTCTCGAAGCGCCATGCGGTGTGAACCAACGGGCTTTTAACAGGAGGAAAACGAGCATTTAACTTTCAGTGGCAATTTGTAAGGATGTCCTAACACTTTTAAAGGACAACAGAAAACTACACAGAAAGAATGAATGAGCCACATGACGCGATTTCAGTCAGCAGCTATGAAACAGAGCGAACGGAGGCAATTTTATGTTGCGATTAACTGAAGACCACGATACATTAAAAATGCTTTCCCTTTTGAGAGGGGAAGGCAAAGCGGCTGAAAACGACTGTGAAATTCGGCCGCATGTGCTCACCTTAGCGTCATGTTTGTTTACACTACGAAAGCAGTGGCACTGCGACCATGCACAGCATAGTGTGCAGGTGCTGTGCGAACTGACCTTCGCTTTTCCTCCAAGCAGCGGTGATTGTTGATCGTATATACGCTCGCCAAATAGCAGCGCATGGTCGTTCGCTTGACAGAACGCAAAATATGGTTTGTGCATTAGAAACGTGGGACAGGCTTCACCGGAGGCTGGAGCGTACCAGCCTGGCAGGTAGCGATCAGTCTTGCATTTTCCAATGCAACCGTGATTAGTGTCGGGCCGATCGTAGCCGTATTGGTTGCTGAGACACCTGCCGTCTTCGAAACCCTACTCCAGACACCTTGAACTGGAAAGCGGAGAGCCGTTGAGAGGGGCAACTTCAAATGGCTGCCAGGCTCATTAATTTTAGGACCCGTTATTTCTCTTATTATTCTTGTTGCCAAGCGTAATATAATATTTTGTTCCAAGCATTTCCTTCGAACATCAATCCATAGCATTGTTTCTATGTCGTATTCGAAACGTTCGGTTGAAACGCGTTCTTCGAGATGCAAGAAACACGTTACAGAGGGCGTACAGCACCAAGAACTACAGACATTAACTTGGCTGGCAATTTTTACCATGCACTAGTAAACTCTATATTTCCAACTGCCGTATTTAAAATTATTGCAACTTCATATCAACGAATACAAAACTCCGTTATTCCTGTTAGTCATTATGTTGTTATCACAAATTGTGCGAGATGGCCACGACTCTGCTGAAACCAGTATCAAAGGCACGACAAGCGCTGAACAAAGGGAAATGATTTTGTCTGTCTCCCGCACGCTCTTGTTCTTCGTGACTGTATCTCCACCGACTTATTTCTCAACACAAGTGTTGCGTCTCGCTCGTGCAGAAAACTCGAGCAGTCAAAACAAATAATTCTCTCCTTAGTAACCAGTAAGTCAGTGAAAACAAGAAAAGAGCAAGGGAATGATGTGGATGAGAGTGCAAAATTGTACTGCGTAATTATTTCTTGTAGAAGCTAATTCTAGGAGAAGTAGAGGAAGAGTTAACCATATGAGCCGGATGGGATCCCAACCCCCGACCTCCACATGTCGCGTACGGTGTTCTACAAACAGAGCTACGGCGGCGGCTGTCTGACCTCCTACTTCGTGTTCAGTACAGGTTAGCCTTGACTGTGTTCTCTAGCGCCAACCCCGATAATGCTCAAATGGTAGTGCACTGCAGGATACTTTTTAACAACAAAAAACACGCCAAAGTATTTATTCTGATGACTACAGCACCCGTTTGGAGCATTGTTGTAGGAGGGGATACAAGAGGAACAATACAGTTTCATAGAGATGACACACTATCTAGAAAAGAGAAAAGAACACAAGTAAAAAATACAAACAAAAATACAATACAACGCATCCTAATTTGACAACAACGAGTACTAATAGAGGGTAAAAAGTTGGCCATAAATTCTGATCACATCGGTGGCGCATGGGCGTCTCTCCTTTTACTTTCTGAGTTATAATATTTTCTCTCAAATAGATTACACGACTCATTGCTCATCCTGAGGAGCACTGTCATAAAAAAATAACCTATGCTGCCCTTGTTGTCAATGGCTGTTTCCTTCTGTAATATGTGTATCTAAACTATCTCCTTCTTTTGCTTCCCAATCAGTTGTGCTTCCCAATCAGAGAAATGCGTATAAACCACTGAGAAACAAGTTGACGTTTGCACAGTTAGAAAATAACGTGTGTAGGTGCTGGATGACAAATTAAAAGTTGAGAATTAGAATAGCATGATGATGCTGAAAAAGCACTCATCTCTTGCGCAAAAAAAAACAGCATCTTAATCAAAAAGCACTCATAAACGCGAAAAGAATGAAAGACAAAGGCTCTATGTGCTCACTTCTAAATCGTATTAAACACGTATAGAAACAATATTTCTACCCTTAATGTTGCAGTTTTTACGCATACAAAGGGATTCTCCAGCCCTTTATGAGCTGTTTGTAAAAACAAAAATAAAACATCAAATACATGTTTATCGCTCACTGGAGAAGCAAGCATCAGTAACGTTTCTTCGCACGATTGAGAACCAATTGGAAATGAGCACTTTTCGTTATGTCTTCGTCTCTTCGTCTTCGTGAGCGGACATTCACCCGTATAATTCTAAAGCCCGAACTCTTCTAACGGTTCGATAGCTGTACAAATGCGTACAAATGCGAACAAGATGGGGTAAAAAGAAGGTATCTTTTTCTAACACACTTACTCAAGCTTGTTGAAGAACCACCAAGTCCTCTTCATGTGTTTCTTTTCGCAAGGCATCAAGCCCCGCCCCCTTTCGCACTTTTTGAGTGGCCACGCCGGCGTCTCGCACTGCTTACGGCACTGGTTTGCGTCGGTGAGCTGGTTGTCACTGTTGTCGCACGCGTAATGCTCCTCCTCATTGGTCGAGCGGCACTTCCTTTCGCTGCCGTCATAGTAGTACCCGATGTTGCTCTTCTCACAGAACGTGAAGAAGCTCTTCGTCGGGTGGCACTGCAGCGAATGCAGCACAATTGCCAAGTAAGACGCAGATTCTGACGACGTCAGCAGCGAAAACAGTGTAAATGCGACTGAGCTTTTGAGCTCAGTTCTCAGAAGTTCTTCTCAGCTAGAACTCTCAGCTCGTCTCAATGGAAAGTAAACAATTTAGGGTACTTTCTTATTCACGATGGGATAGACAAGCTCTCGAGTTGTTTGAGGAAACGCGCTTTACTGCGTGTTACGTTGGGAAGAGATCTTGCTTTTAAAAAGTGAGGCAATGAAATCTAAACTTATACGAGCTGTATTTATAGTCGAACTTTTTTCCGCGACATCTGCTCATAACACGCGAAATGCTGTGGAAATGGTCTCTCTTCCACAGTTACAATAGGGCTAACAACTATCCTGGACAACATAAGCAATATTAATCTCGGCAGGTCCTCAAGCTTTCAATTTCACCAGCAATAATCTGAAATCAGAAGGCCCATACTTGACTGCAAAAAGAGCAGGGAGTCGTAAGAGCGCAGTTTTTTTTTTCCTAGTCTTATTGTGTTTGACGAGGTAGTCTATAGGCGCGACCAATGCTTCTCTGAACAATAGTAGTCGAGGTACACAATAACGGAGATGCATTGCACTGTGAACATGAATTAGCCTATATGGAATAAAAAAAGCGAGTAAGCTGTCCCCTAACGCCATTTCTTTAAGATGCAGGGTATGTTGGCTAATACTTGCGCTAGATTTCCATCATTTAAAACACGGAATATTTACCGTGGACAACAAAGAAATTTTCTCTTCAAAACATGCGAAGTTCTAGCAGTACACTGACGATATTTCAATCTCCTATACTTGACAACTTCAAGAAATCAGATGCAGAGAGAGAGAGACTCTTTAATGAAAAAACAGAGAATTTAGCCGGCGTTTCAATATCGCTGGCATGCTACTCTGCGTAGGGAGGGGAATTTGGGAGATAAAGACTGAAGGAGAGCAGCGTGAAGAGGTGGAAGGAAAGAAAAAAAACGAAGATAAAATGCAGCCATGAAATGGGTACTAAGGATGCAGTGGCGAGTATTGATGTAACCTATGGAATGATGGAGTGCATAGTCCGACAAATGGGCTGACGAAGTTCACTGCAGGAAGAATGCATGAAGGTAACCTGCAAGTGAATTTAGAGCTTATCGAGATGTCCAATGTCTTTTAAATATGTAAAAAGAAAGTTCATTGCAAGTCTCTGTTGCCTGAAGCAGGCTAAGGGGCCTAAAACTTTGTCCATTGTTAGGGGCACTGGGCAGAGCTTCTGCATGCAATGTTCATAGTACGCACGCTCGTTAGCATACGCAGGGCACTCAAGCAGGATATGTTCCAGTTTCTATCGAGGCACAGTTTTCACAATGCGGACTGTTCATTTGTCCAAAACGGTATCGCAGGCCGTTTGTATATGCAGCATTCAGACGAAGTCGGTGATAAAGTGTTTAGAGTTGTCGAGGAATTCTGTGTGAGAGTCTTGATCTAATATGTGGGTCGATTGAGTGAAGAAATTGGTACTGATGTGTCGGCAAACTCCAAAGCCAATACGTTTCTTCGTACGCAAAACTTTTAGCCATTTGGGACGCATCAGATTTCGTGAGAAAACTTCGAATGTATCTCTGATGTTGATGGCCCTTACGGGCCGCTTCATCTGCTTTTTCATTAGCCATAATGCCACAGTGAGCAGGTACCCACTGAAATGTTATGCAGTGGCCTGCGGCAATAGCTAAATGATGGATATACCCAATGTCCAGAAAAACTGGCTGGTGACTCGTTTTCTTCAGCAGGTTGGCCAGGATGCTGTGTTTAAGGGCCTCCTCTTATTGTTGACTGCGTGAAGTTACTATGCTTCGCGATGAGAATGTGCTTCCGTTGCCATGAGTGAACGTTCCGAATATTTAGTGATCGATGCTTACCCCTTGCCTTGGGCAGAATACCCTGGCCCTAAAAGTGCGCTAGAGGACAGCCTATTCCCTTTTTACTCCCATATAGGCGTATTCGTGTTTCTAGTCTAGACAGCCTACTCAGAGCGTGATGCCAATTTGACATTATGATGAATTGTAGGAACTTTTGTGTAGCGTTTCATTTTATCTGTGACAGAACCTTGCGGGATCCATGAAGACCATGCAGTGCAAATATTTGGTTTCAATTCTAGTTAAATGTTGACAAGGTAGAATAGGCCGGCTAGTTGGTCAGATATATTGTTTATGCGAAGAATGTAGCGTAATACAACATGTTGGAAAGGCGAGGAGAGGAAAGCCCTACTGCATTTCCTTTTCCTGTCCTCGCCTTTTCTACGTGTTGTTTCAACGCGGGTTCTCCGTTTAAATGCTAGTGAAATGGCCGCAACAATGCAGGAGCCCTCGCGTACGCCAGGCGCAGAATGTACTATTCCGCTCAACCCCATGCGTTAACTCCTCGAAGCCTTGCGCTCTTTTATGATATCGTTTGTGAAATACTCAATATGGTCCACGTGTTCAACTTTAGCTTTTTTAGCCCAATGTAAAGACGTTAGCGGACTTCCATGCCATCGGCGGCGGTCTAATAAACTTCCCATATGTGGTGAAGGAAGAACGTCGAGGGCCCCACAACTAGTTGCTGAAATCATCAGCGACGCCATAAACTGGTAGCTTATGAAGATTATCGAGGGTTCTGGTCGTAATTGAATCGAGGATTCCTAAATGACAAGGTTTAAGAACACTGGATAAAACCTGCAGCTTTGAGCTTCTTGTGTAGCCAGCGTAAGCATCATCGAAGGCCCATACATGCGCATATTCCTGTAACATGAGTGTGCAGTACTGGGAAGCTGCAGCGATGGCCACAGCGCGAGCGGGACATGTATACTCACGGAAACTTTTTCTGTTGCCTGGAAGGCGGGAACTATGGTAGATGGTGTTAAATTAAGTGCCGCCGAAATAATACACCACCATGCTTCCGGTCTATTCCCCACTGTTGTGCTACTCTCCAGACTGTTTTTAACCGGCAGCTGGAACATATGGCTCACTTCCCTTGACTCGTCCTTGGAAGAACTAATATGCCAGTTCGCTAAGTTAATGGGACTAAACAAAATCACAAAGCCAGCGCGCTTGTTAGCATGAATAAATGAGAAATAGGGAAACATTCAGCGCGGAAGCAAATAATTGTATGTAGGCCTTTCATTACCAAATTCTTGCTCGACACACCAATATTAATTGTCATCACAAAAGCTTCATAACAAGGTTCGTGAATCGCAATCCATTATTAGCAGTCAGAAATCTTGCGTACAAGCAAGCTTCTAGGTTCTTTCCAAAGCTTACCAACTTCTTCGGTTCCGGTTTTTTCGTCGTGGTTGTCGTAGGAGTTGTGGTGGTTGTAGTTGTGGTTGCAGTAGTTGTGGTGGTTGTAGTTGTGGTGGTTGTAGTAGTTGTGGTGGTGGTAGTTGTGGTGGTAGTAGTTGTGGTGGTAGTAGGGGTGGTGGTAATTGTGGTTGTAGTAGTTGTGGTTGTTGTAGTACTTGTAGTTGTTGTAGTAGTTGTGGTGGTTGTAGTAGTGGTGGTGGTAGTTGTGGTGGTAGTTGTGGTGGTGGTAGTTGTGGTGGTAGTTGTGGTGCTGGTAATTGTGGTTGTCGTAGGAGTTGTGGTGGTTGTAGTAGTGGTTGCAGTAGTTGTGGTGGTGGTAGTTGTGGTTGCAGTAGTTGTGGTGGTTGTAGTTGTGGTGGTTGTAGTAGTTGTGGTGGTGGTAGTTGTGGTGGTAGTAGTTGTGGTGGTAGTAGGGGTGGTGGTAATTGTGGTTGTAGTAGTTGTGGTTGTTGTAGTAGTTGTGGTGGTTGTAGTAGTTGTAGTGATTGTAGTAGTGGTGGTGGTAGTTGTGGTGATGGTAATTGTTGTTGTAGTAGTTGTGGTGGTTGTAGTAGTGGTTGTAGTAGTTGTGGTGGTTGTAGTAGTGGTTGTAGTAGTTGTGGTGGTGGTAGTTGTGTTTGTTGTAGTAGTTGTAGTGGTTGTGGTAGTGATGGTGGTAGTTGTAGTGGTAGTAGCGGGGCTGCTACTGGTGGAAGGAGCTTTAATCGGCAGACCCGTGGTCACGTTCCTCTCCTGTTTCAGGAAGGACGCCCAGGCAAATCCCGCGTAGACAGAGAAGACCAGGAGAAGCCGCAGTGAGAGCGTGACCAGTAGCAACACACAGCAAATCCACTTGGCACTGCCTCTCTCTCGCGCCGCTGGGCGTGAAAAGGAACGCCATGAAATTGAAGCAAGCACTCCATCGAACGTAATCGCGTGTTTTTGTAGGGTCGCAAAACAGCTAAGACTGAAGGCAACGATGCGAAATGAAATGCCAGCCCATCAAGACCCAGGGCCCCCATGCCTGCGAAAAAAGACGAATAACATTCCCTTCAGTATCAAGCCTTTGTTCTACGTTTTCCCAACAACTCTTATCAACAGCGCGCGCATACTGTGATGTTTATACAGCCCTTCCTACGTGCAGCCGAAGACTGGAACAACCTCTCGGAAAACTTCCCTACGGTGACACGTCACTCCCGTTTTAAATCAACCGTCGAAAACAACCATGACCATCCAAATTCATGGATTTTGTTACCGCCCGCACCTTATGTATTCCCCATGACAGGGCCCCTGATGTTCCGTAAATAAGTAGATAGAGAAGTTTTTCTCAAGTATAAAAGGAAGAAGTGCTATAATACGGGATTACTGCCGTTTTCGTATCGCGTCGTTACGACCCTGCTGGTGTAGCAGGGTGGAAAAGTTTCATTAAGCGAGGGTTTGGGACATTAAGCGACTCGTCTAGACTAAGCTCTGACGTCATCGGGGTAGGGGACGCGGCATTGAGGTGTCGCCCTATCGGCTGCTAGTTATTTCGAGCAGAGTTTTCTTTAAATATTTCTAAATTACAGGGCCCGCGCAGAGCTTTCCAATTTGACTCGAATACCCGCAAAGGCCATCTCTACAGATCTGTTGCAATAGAATATGCTCAACGAAATCTTTTCATGGTCATTTAAAAATCGTTATGTTCAATGAATATAAAAGATTTTGCTCAAGGATAAATTTTCTCTCAAAATAAAGCCAAAATACCATAGATGTATTCAAAATTTGCCTTTGTGTACATTTCGCTGTAGTCTCTGCCGCAGTGGTCGCTTTAATTTCAAAGTGCGAGAAATGACGCTACCAGCGAAGAAACACGCTTCTATAAATGCTTTTGTTACAGACTCTGTAAGCGGTTTTCAGTGCTACTTGAGTTAGTTAGTAGTGCTGCGAGATGCACGCAGTGCATTCACCATCAGCGTTTAAACAAAATCGAATATGCCATTTTTACAATGAACATATCCCATCCTTACTTCAGCGACAGGTTCTGGAATAGCTGGGGAACTACCTGCGCAAGATATCTGCAAAATTGCTCTTTTTTGAGAAATTACAGCCATTCCTTCACTCGTGCCTAAAGGCAGTGTGGTGACAAATTTCTGACACCACATATTTCAGGGCGCATGGCTGGATCAAACGCGTAGCATTCCAAGGAGCCGGCGTCTCACTTTGTTGGATTGCTCACAGCGTGGAAAGATTACCCGTTACCCCTCTCCGTGTTGCCTGCCTTAATACAGCTCATCTTCGAATAAAAAAACAAGCAATGTGACAACATAGAGGCTTACGTCTAAAATAGTCGAAATTTTCAATTACAGCTTTTAAATATGGACCACTGTCATGCAGTGCAACACATTGTACAAACCCCCAGCATCTTTCATCGAGAGTGCCAAGTATGTTGAAGATAAACTAAAGTGTTGCGCAAAGATAATGTAAAACGTTTTAGGGCACCCAATTCTGTTATCTGTTGGCAATGCGATAGAATTAACAGTGGCTGAAGCCTTTAACAGAAGTGACATTACTTCCGGCCTGGTTATGTTGCTTCCCTCTAGCCAATAGAAATTCTCCTGTCAGGTGACGTCACTTCTCTCTAGCCAATGGGAACCCTCCGGTCTGGTGACATCACTTCTCTTCAGCTAGTGTACATGGTCAGGTCTCGTGATGTCACTTCCTTCCAGCCAATAAGCAAATTTAGCCACCGAGGACAGATTTGCTTCGCAATGTGGCTTCTAATGCCATCGCAATAATATAAAGATTCTGTTTCTAATGGGCACTCCTTAAAGTTAACCTACAGCCCACCTCTAGAGCAACCCCTGCTCTCTAAGAAGGGGGTTCGATCCCGGTCGCGGCGGTATAATTTCGATGGAGGCGAAATTCTAGAGGCGCGTGTACTGTGCGATGTCAGTGTACGTTAAAGAACCCCAGGTGGTCGAAATTTTCGGAGTCCTTCACTACGGCATCCCTCGTAGCCTGAGTCGCTTTGGGACGCTAAACTCCCATAAACCATCTCCTTCTACTATTCCACCATAACGTTGTGCACGTTATCACGTGAAAGAGATTCTTCACTTTTCGTTTCTTCGTAGCCACACATGCACACATGTTCGTCACCATAGAGGCGACGCAGCCGCGCGTTCAGCACTAATCTTCACGAAAGGGCTATGCATAGCGTTCTCGCATGGCCATGACGTCATCCGCACTAGCCAAGAGCTGCTACAGAGCATTACTCAGAGGAAAATAACATTCTTGTCTCTACGGTGTGTCCTTTCTTGCGCTCTCAAGCAGTCACGAGCGACCCAAAGGGCTCTAAGTGGCCAATAGCCCTCTCTCCACTGCAAGAAGTTGTAAGATATAGTATAAACTCCTGTTAGTGCTTCGCAGCGCACGCGCGCCTTCAGCTTGCACAAGTTGGCATGTTTACTATTTTTAGTCTTTAAGACTGTGGGATGAATGAACACAATAAAATATCAATAAGAGTAGAGTTTTGCGATATCGGCTACGCTACCAATATTTCAGGCACCCCTGTTCAGAGTTTTCTTGTGTCTTCCTTCTTTCTTTCGTCTACGCCTATTGCGCTATAGCTACGTACGGCACTCTTCAATGACTAGCCAAAGTAATCTGGCGCTGAAATACTGCCTGTAGCAACTGCCGCTGTGAAAGAAAACACTTAATGGTCGGGGGTGCCTACCTCGAAAATATTGTATTTTGTCCGAGTGCAGAATGGCGGTAGTACTGCCTCGAGTGGGGTGCATGACGCTCACTGCTCCTTCGCCGGTCTCTGCGAACGCTGTGCTGAACGCCTCGCTCTGGCGTCTCCGGCGGCTCGATTCGTAGGTCGTCGGGCGGCCCGTCATGAACTCTGTGCCTCTGCCGAAGGTGACACCCATGTCGCGGTCGTAACCGCTCGCTTCCTCAGCCGTGAGGTAGTGAGCATCCCTTATTCCTGTGTTTGCATAGAAGCGTCGCTTTACACGGAGACTGCGCCGTTGCACCGGAGAACGCGATCGGCCCTGCTGACTACGGGCACAGTTCTTCTTCTTCTTCTCTTCGTCACCTTTCCGCTTCTTCCTTTTTATTTAACCTGAAGGTGGTATGAATGGACAGCATCACTGTGTCAGTGCCTAACAAAAATAAAGAAAACACTTTTTCACAAATCTAATTGGGTCTTTAGAATGATGATTAACTGAGATAGTCAAAATTAACCAAAATGACATCAATGTATAAAGGATGCGGCTTCTGAAGAAAGAATGCAGAATGCTGGTAATGCGGGCTTGACCTCACCACGAGAGAAAACAGAAATGCTGCTCGGGCAAGGCAATCACAATGGTAACAGTGCACATGCAGTGCTCCTGCGAATACGTACAAATAAATTGGTAAATGATTCGAGTGCTTCATAAGAAGAATTCATGTTAGATTAGTGTAGTGCTAGACGTACAAATGTTTATTTTCTTTACAGCAAATAAACTGACTACATTAACAAGCGTGGAATCAAATTATACAATGTATATGCCAAAAACTTATGCGCTAAGGAAGACTAAGTATTACTTAGAAACAGCGGCTGTTTTTAACACTTCCATACAGTTTATGTGTCAAGAAGGAAATTGCGCTCTTAAAAGGTCCTTTCGCGTTGCTGAATAGAATATTTGGTGACACTGAATAGAAAGTGCTTAGTGGTGCTTAATTTCATTACGCGCTTAAAGGGCATTAATAATTAGCATTAGAGGCCTTTGCGCACTATGTAGCGATTTGTGTAGCCGCGAAGTTTCTGGGCACACCTTGACTATATGTCGGGATGCTAGAGCTTTTCTTCGGCAATGCAGCTGCATAGTACGATGTGGCATTCATGTGAACTTGGAGAGGCGTTCAATAAGGCAGCCAGAAGACTCGGCTAAGATTGTAGCTATTTATTTTATATGATGAAAGAGCGTTGACCTATTAAGGATTTAATCGCAACTAGAGATTCATTCTCCTTCTTAGTCGTATTCTTCTCAGTCATTATTTCGTACTTCTTACCCATTTTTTCACTCCTCTTTTTCATTTTTGCTGAGTCATTATTAGTCATAATACATTTTGCAGAGTCATTCTTTGATCCTATTTGGGAGTGGGGGGTGGGGGGAGGTGGGTTCTTTTTGTGGCAGCGACATTCCAGTCTCTGCCTGCTCTCCACTATAAATGCAATGGAAAATTTCTCTCTCTGCCCTTTTCCACCAGCTAAGCGTGGCAGGTGGCTCTTCAGCGTTCACAGCCTTAGATACACCGACACCGGTTAGTGCTCACAAGAAGGGATCTAATGCTAACGCGTTAAACATTTATGGCGATATCTTTCTTAGTGAGGGTGGGAAAGCAAGAGGTTCCGCTAAAGGGGGAGTCTATTGCAGATGAAGTCTCTTGCTCTGACCCAAAGTGGATTTGATACCAGCTAGCTCAGGAAGTAATTTTCTTCAACTGCACGTCCCAAGTTCATGCAGAGTAACTTTTTCCCGAGTGGGCTATAGCTGGTAGTACACCCCCGCAACTACAGCCTCACATTTGTACATTGAGCTAAATCTACCCAATCGAAGAAAGACATGGCGAACACTGGCTCTCTTTGTCCTCTGCTAAAGTATCCCGGCTTTTAATCAGGCTACCGATCGTGTAGCATAAAAAATCACTGTCCATTCGCATATTTCGGCCAAATGCGAATTACATGCGCTAGCATTTCGGTTTTACTTCGGTTTCGGTGTTCGGAGCCATTGTTAGCGGATAGAATTTGTTCTGATACCTATAATGAGTTAATGCTCATATATGCGGACTTGGCCATTCTCTACATTCATAGATCCCTTGGAGTCCTCATACCACTCCTGGTGCAGTGGTTAAGCCACATGCCACTTTCCTTTAAGTGCAGCCTGGGTATCACTATCGATGGGGCTTGTGAGACTCAGTTTGCTCTTCCCGAGCAGCCACTCGCGACCAATCATTTATTGAACAGCCACCTGCTGTGGTGGGCAGCTTGCCCAAGACACGGTGGGCAGTGGCAAGTGGGCAACCTGCCAGGTGTAGACATTTATAAACACACACCTGGGCAGGTTGGTCACCACGCGGTGGGCAAGTCGGCAACCTGCCACAAGCCGGCTACAGACATAGAGACAGACTGAAAAACAAACACAAAACGGCTAAGTGCTAACGCACTAAAAGGGGTACCGGATATCAGCCTCCAGAAGAACTATCTATGCAGAAATGAAGTTTACTGGAGCTGCTACTTCAAGTATTGATCCGAAAGAGTAACCTGCCCCTCGCAGTCCCTATCGCTGGCTGTGTTTAAAACAGCCGCCTGCCAGCGCAGTAGTGCTTCGCTTAAACCCTGCTCCACCGCGCTGACAGCGTTTGGAGGACTCGCCTCGATCTATAAATCTGACACATTTTTCCTAGCTGCGCAGCCTATATTCGAAGAGAATAAGAAGTGGAATGAGTGAAAGTCAATGAACTCAGAATTGAAGTAGGATATGAAATGGAATTAACTGCCGAGTGAAAGAAGCTTGCTATCGCATTTCCTCCGCATCAATCAAATTGACCACCCCTATTTTTTTCATTCATTGAGTTCATCAACAAAAATATTAATCCGGACATACAAGAAAACAAAGCTCCTCTCGAACGCTCATTTTCCAACCGAAAATAAAACAAAATATCCATTACAGTATCCAGTCACATGTCAGTGAATTACATTCTCGAAGTGTTATTAGAGAAATAAAAATGTAAACTACACGTTGTTAGCCGAAACGGTATGCATGTTGCACGAGTAGAAAAGAATGTGGTTCCTGACAGTGGCTTGTGTACCACAATATTTATCCAGAAACTTCAGTATCGTGTTTTAATGTATTTCTCTAGCTGGATGCATCACCCCAAAGATTTTTCTTGTGAAGATGCTCGCGAATCAGTACCGACCAATGTAGCAACCTGAATTTGCGCCGCGTATATACTCCTAGACCACGCACACAAGCATGAACTAATTTATATCTAGCACTCAATTCGGCATATACGAGAATTCCTTGCTCAATTTGTTAATGAGTATACCGGCGTTCGCCGAGCTAGCCTGTTTCGACATGGGGTGAGACAGGCTGGTTTTGTGGGCGCTTTACTGTTTTCGTATTATCATCACACAGTTGCTTCGCTCCTTGCACTTCTAATCTGCCCCAGTTATCTACCTGCATTGCTTTTGTTTCTTCACACCTCGCGGTCATCATGCGTGCATGTCCGATGGCCTGTGCTTCTAGTTATCCCCACGCACAGTAATCCCGCCTAAGTCCCTTTGCTTCTGCCTCTCGATCTTGGTGAGAAGAATCTCAACCCATGCGTTGAACGACCGGCAGTGGAATTCCTCTTTCATGCTTCAGCCCGTTATTTATCTAATTCCCTTGGATCTATTGCTCAGTGCCGTAAAGTTTTCGTTTAAACTCACGTTTGTCTTCTAGTGAGTGAAAGTGATCTGCCGTACCCATGTCTATGCTGAATTCCTTCGACAAGAGCAGCGGGAATTAATTTCGTCGCGCTTCTGCAAAGCAGTTTTAGTGTTATTGCTGCGCACAGACTTGTGACCGCGCCCTTCCGCATGCCCGTGCCGGCATCAGATGATAACTACCGTCTTTACTTCACCAACTGATTGCAACCTTAGTAAAAAGTAAAAGCTCCTTTTCTGTAGAAGTGTTTTGCTCTACTGCTGTTGCGTAACTTGGTGCACATCTTTGTTTAGAGGTCATGGCAAAACAAGTATATGAATCATTAAGCATACAACTCGAAATGTCAAAACTACTATATGGCGTTCTTGAAAAATCGACTGCGCATCCGAGAGTTGCATTTAAAGAAAGTGGCACAACATTTCTTCTGACATCCCTAGTAAAGTGTGATCAGGGTTCGCTCGTTTCACCATCTGTTTCTTTACGGATATCGAGCGATAGCGATGATTACAAGCAATATCAGTTTCTTCTCCTACAAGCTGTACATGAGGCCTGATTTTGCACAGTTGATGTTCGAGAAAAGAAATCTTGCTCGTATCACCCATGCGATCTCAGACACTAACTCCGGGAACGTCACGGAATTTTAGCAAGTCTCTTCAGCGGGCGTGCTTCATGCGAAGATTCGGAGTCCAGTTAATGCAGCTTAAGAGCTTCTGCTTTAATGCGGTGTCTATATTCCGAGAGCACAGATCAAATTACTCCAGGATTATGCGCCCGTTCTTTACCCATAGTAGTAATGGCGATAGTTGTATCGTTTTCCCTACCCGTGGTCATTCATCTCGCATCTCACTATCTGATGCTCCGCTCCACAAACCGCTTGTCCTCAGCGACTATGTACGATGACATTACAAAAGTTAGCCCTTTATTTGTGTTCGCCACAATTCTGAGCCTATGTCCCTTGCATAGACTGGACAGGGATAACCAACGGGCGGTCTCCAATCTGTACTATGTTTCTCTCTCGAAACCGTCAGCCGAGCAAGGTGTATCCCGTCATTTTAATTACCAAATTATTCTGGGCCAATTGACTCCTTCTTGTACACAATGACTTCCGCGAGAAAAACGTGGAAAAAAAACTAAAAAAAAGGCATGTATAGTGAGCAATCAGCATACTTCTGCCGTACGTATTTGGCTGCAAACATAACGAGTAGTAGATTAAGAGTACGAAGTAATATAATTGATACAGGATTCGGAATCGGTCGCTACTACGACCATAACTAAATTGATCAAGATTAGTTTACAAAATGGGCTTCCAGTCTCTGCACACCATGGAACATTTGAAGGGATACGTTACTACACATAACATGATGCGACATGACAAGTTACGCTGCAGTTTCTGCTAAGTACACAGTGCCTCCGTTTTCAGAAGCTGCAATTCCGTTTCAATGTGTTTTGGGCAGCAACAGGGGCACAACTGTGGACACTGCACAAACAATATTCGCTCCCTTGTTGAGAAAAAAATCCACCATGCCCTCTCGACGCACATGAAAGGCACATTTGGTCTTCCTATTCATAGAGCTTGTCAGTTTCAGAGCTTCTGTTCAATTCCACTACAGAACAATATCCTTGGGGCCTGGTTTGTAACGTTTAGACGCACATATCCGCAGTCTTCATGTATTCTTACTAAAAAAAGTGAGTGATAGGAATACTACCACTCCGAAAATAAAACATGAAAGTGTGCGCTTACGACAGTAAAGCTGTTTCTCCCGTAACCCATTCACATATACCCTAATCAGTGATCAACACTAGCGTAATTTCGAACACGATATTGTCTCAGGAACACTGTGAGAATTCCCAGCAATGCCGGACACATTTGTGCGTCAGTGCAATGCTTCTGACGCTGGCTTTGTGACGTTGGTCCTCCACGCGGTGTCTTTCGTTCTGAACCGCATCGGCTGGAAAAGCGGTGGCAGAGCCTGGATCGCTCGTTGCACTACACACCGTTCGAAGCAGTCGTCCAAATTGGTAAACCTGCGTTTGGTCAAAAGCTCTTAATAGATTGCAATGAATGAAGTAATAGTAACTACAGACAATGTTTACTGCATTCAATTTAGTGCGAAAGCACGCATATTTGCTACGTAAAAGACGACGATGGGCGGGCAGGGCCACGTGACGGAGCGCTCACGCTAGGCGAACAGACAATAATAATAATAATAATAATAATAATAATAATAATAATAATAATAATAATAATAATAATAATAATAATAATAATAATAATAATAATAATAATAATAATAATAATTAGTTTTGGGGGAAAGGAAATGGCGCAGTATCTGTCTCATATATCGTTGGACTCCTGAACCGCGCCGTTAGGGAAGGGATAAAGGAGGGAGTGAAAGAAGAAAGGATAATAGGTTCCGTAGTGGAGGGCTCCGGAATAATTTCGACCACCTGGGGATCTTTAACGTGCACTGACATCGCACAGCACACGGGCGCCTTACCGTTTTTCCTCCATAAAAACGCAGCCGCCGCGGTCGGGTTCGAACCCGGGAACTCCGGATCAGTAGCCAAGCGCCCTAACCACTGAGCCACCGCGGGAACAGACAACGGACGAATTTGCTCGCGATTGGTACATATAAAATCAGTGCATGCGCACTAAAAAAATGAGGTGCCAAAGCAAAGAAAACGGCAATGAGAAACACTGTTGTACCCGCCGCGGTGGCTCAGCGGTTAGGGCGCTTGGCTACTGATCCGGAGTACCCGGGTTCAAACCCGACCCCGGCGGCCGCGTTTCGATGGCGGCAAAACGCAAAAGGCGCCCGTGTGCTGTGCGACGTCCATGCACGTTAAAAATCCCGAGTTCGTCGAAATTATTCCGGAGCCCTACACTACGCACTGCTTTCTTTCTTTCTGTCTTCTTTCACTCTCTCCTTTATCCGTTCCCTTACGGCGCGGTTCAGGTCTTCGCCGAGATGTGAGACAGACACTGCGCCATTTCCCTTCCCCAACAACCAACAACCAACACCATTGTGAAGAGCTCGATCAATTTCTGCCACATGGGCGACCACAGATGAACTGAAATCTTGGAGTTCAGGCGTTGCTGAATTTCCCCTTTATTCCAATGCAACCCCGGCCAGAATCGAATCCTCAACCTTACAAGAAAAAAAAAACGCAAGCTCCGAGGGCGGTAGCGAAGCCGCAAACATGCCTCGAAGCCTCCACTGAGCAAATAACTACCGTTGACAAGAAACACGGAATGGAAGAACCGGTTCCTGATTTTGCTTACACCGCCAACATTACGGGCTGTGTACAGAAGGCGCAGCTGTAACATGCACATGCCACCTAAGCACAGCAAGTGGAGGTCATGCGCTCCTCGTTAAAACGTATCTTTCCAGCGTGCCTAGTATTAACAGTCGAATTCCGAAACGATTAGGCCTCCGCCGTATTCAGCAGAAACTGCCCCTCCTACCTCCGCGCGCAAGATACAATGATTACCAGCACAGTTACATTAGTAGCCGTATTTTTCTGGTGGAAGCATAAACTAACTGCATGCAGCACGGTTCTGCTTTCGACAGGGAAGCCAATGCAGCACGCGTTCTTAATCCAGCCAATGAAACATTTACAACCATTCTTGTCCCAAGCAACCCTGTGAGCAAAAACCACCCGCCAGGCTTCTGTATTTTCTCTATCAAGTGCCTCGCCTGCAGGACGCTGATATGCCAACTTGTACTCATCTTCAATATAAAAGCTGTTTGCGATTCGATTGCAGGGTTGCAATAGCACGAATGGGTTCCTCGAAACGTCGAATATTCAGTCAAGAAACCCGACAAAAAGCAGCGTTGTGCGCGATCGTGTTGTCAGCTGACCTGCGGTACTCGTCGATGCAGCGGTGCTCGCTCATAGTCGGGACGTCCGCCACGTAGCACTCCATGTGCCCGTATTCGGAACGGAACGCGAAGTATGGCTCTTTCATGAGGCTGACGGGGCAGGGCTTGTTGGAGCCCGTTGAGTAGCAGCCTTCCGAGGGGGAATCCTTGTTGCAGTTCGCCATGCACTCCGACTCGGTGCTGTACTCAGGCACCCTTTCCTCGATGTCGGGGCACTTTCCTTCGCCGTGGGTCCATTCCGCGCACCTGGAACTTAAGCGATGAAGGCCGGTGGAGCTCAGAAGTCGGGCTGGTTTGCACATTTACACCTCGAATTCTATCCCTGACAACAACTGCTCGGGGGAGGTGAGCAAGAGCACTTTTTGTTGTTCAGTTCAGTATACTGTGTTAAGAAGCGTCTGTCTAGATTTCAACGCACAGACCTCGAGCGCCGGTCTCGCCTATCAAAAATGCTTAATGTGCTAACCCTCAGATTCTATTCGTTGGCTGCTTAGTCATCAGCGATATTTTACCGCCTGTGTCAGGTGCTGAAGACAGTGATTTCAAATTTTATTTCTTTCATTATCATTGCCACCCCTGGTCCACTGGATACCAGGGTCTTTCCAATCTAAATTCAAACTAAACCAGTCTAGAGCCAGCTGGGAGCAAACTATCTCAGCAAAATTTCATAAGTCATATTCCCATCTAACACTGTCACTCGCTTCTATGTTTCTTTATATGTATCCCATAATGCTCTGAGCTACACCTATGTGTGGACAACCTTACCTGTGCATCTAAACTTGCACTACTAATGCAGGTTAGATTGAAAACCACATTACTGCAGAAATGCAGCTAAAAGTAAATTCAAACACAGGTAGTCAAGTGAAAGAACATATCCAGAAATTCTGGACAAGAGCATTTTTCGATGCGATGTTGGTTATGAACAGTATTTTTTTTTCATAGATCTTAATGTGCCGCTTTAATAATCAGTGTTCCTGCAGTTCTCCCATTGAGAGCCTTGTATTTTTTACTATTAACTTTTTAGCTATCGTGAAAAGCGTTTCCCATTGGTTTTCAATTCCAACCTACTCTATGAACAATGGCGATGGGACAATGGGCGATGGACAACATTTAAAATAAAGATTTCGCTACGCACCGGAAGAATGAACCAGCATCTTCAATAGTTTTATACCAATAACTTACGTTGTTTCACAGTCACCTCACAACTAAAATTGATGTCCCAAAAATCCTGCACTTGCAAGCGTTGAAATACGAGCGCACCGCGTCCGAAATGGAAAAAACTGCCGTCTTGGCCGCTTACTTTCGTTTGTCGTAAAACCACCACGTCCTCTTGAGGTGTTTACTTCGGCAGGGAGCCAAGTTAGGCGCTACAGAGCATCTGCGCTGCGGCGGCTCCCGCGTCAAGCACTCCTTGCGACAATCATCGACAGTGGCAAAGCGGTTGGGACCGTCGTTGCACAGATACAGGTTCTCGTCTTTGACATCGTAACATCTGTTTGTCGACGAGTCCCTGTAGGCCCCCGGGATTGTCCGCTCGCAGAACTGGAAGATGCGGCCTCGGCCTAAACACTGCAGAGAAAGATGCGTGATTTGCGTTAACATAAACCAGAATGTACTGCTTCAAATGGCAGCTGCGGTGATATCCGCTTCAAAACCAATGGCATGCTTTTTCCGCAACCTTGCACAATCGGGTCTATGTAGTATATGAAAACAAAAATACGACCCATTCATTTCGCTAAGCAAAATATCGGTAACTAGTGTATTCAGTACGTGACCTTTAAGCACGATGCTGCAAACAAATTATCCAAAACCGCCACTCGGCCATTGTGTTTTATGTTCAGATAAAAAATATTTACAATGGCAGGATTTCCTCAGGATCAAGAAGAGAAATACTGGTTCTTGCGTTCGAAACTTTCTATATTATTCATTTCCTTTTTATGCGAAATTGGGCCATGTTCTGTCTTTGTTGCGTTTGTGTAGAACTATAGGGGCTGCGTACTCCCGCCTCTTCCGAAAAAAAGATGACGTTTGCTTGCGATTCTCGACCGTTCATTTTTCTTTCTTGCGCCAGTTCCAATGAATCAATAAGCCGCACTTGGGAGGCCAGGATGCCTCCCTAAGTTTCCCAAAGTATTACGCCACTGAACGCCACTCAGCATAGAGTCTCCGCAACAATTTCAAATATCAGAACACTCTCCTCACAGCTTACGTCTCCAATGAGTGGGTCTGCAGTAATACTCGTCTTGGAATCACCCGAAGCAGTCGTAGTAGTCGTCTTCGCAGTTGTTTTTCGAGTCGTAGTTGACATCGTGGTCGTTGCGGGTGTAGTGGTAGTTGTAGGTGTGGTCGTAGCTGAGGTCGTTGTGGTTGTAGTGGTAATGACACTAGCGGCCTTCGTGGTTGTAGGTGTGGTTGTGGTTTCCTCTGTGGTCGTAGTTGGTGTAGTAGTCTCAGTGGTCACAACGTCTTGTGTACTCCGGGTGTGGTTGGGGTCCGGTTCGGCTAAGGTCACTTCGACGCTGGTAAAGACGCTCCTGGACAGGCTGGAGACGATGCTGACGTCTGTCGCCCTCCCCTTTTGGAAGGCTACCTGCTTCACAGCCCACACCATGCCTGACACGATGAGGAACATCAGGAGCAACACAAGCGCAAGCGTAAACCCGCAGCGCCACGCCAGCATCGTCCACGGTTTCACGGTGCTCGAGTCATCCTCGTCGTATAAATGTCGCTGGAGCCCGGAGACCGCTGCGCAAAAAGAGCGAGAGGGAGCTGACGCATGCCAGAATATCTGTTAGAAATTCTGGAAGCAATTCAAGTTTTGATTAGCTCGGCGCGCCGAACTGGCGTCGGTTGGATCAGATGACTGTCATTCGAGCGGTTTCTGGGGCGACTAACTACGAAAAGTGGCTGCTGGTGACATGAAGTTCATGCTGCATACGTAAGATGCTTAAATTTTTCCTGAATACCAGTGAGGCTTTTCACAATATTTACGGAAACTGACTGAACCAGTTGGAAATAAATGTCGCTTACTGTCATTGAACAGTTAGTTCTAGTTACTGTTGTTGAACAGTTAGTTCCTCGTTAAGCAGAGATTCTTGCCTATTTTGGTCCATTCAGTATTTTACATAGGTCCATGTACCACTGTCTCTACGACAGAAGCATATGAACAAGTCTTAGCTGCTTGTATTAGAAGAAGAATATTTCTTCAAATATACGATGCCATCAAACTATATGCAATTCTTAGAGCCCGCCTATTAGAGGACACGCCCGGGAACACAGACGCCTAAACTATAATCAATCATAGTGACATTCAGAAAACCTTTTTTCAACGTGGGCTTACGGCTGCGAACATGGTTACCTTAGTTTTTCAACCAGTGTTGTTCACCGCTGCTAGAAGAGAGCCTAGTCATTTTAATGACGGGACGAGTAGCCGTAGTACCAGAGAAGAAACGCTGTTCGTTAGCCTCTAAAGGAAAAATGAACAACGGGTATCTCCGATTCATTCGCACGGTTCTGGGGATTAAGGGCGGATATTTATCGCCACGCTTTGCAACCAATGTGCCACTCTACATGAAAACCTGATACTCTCAAATCCCCAAAATGCACTCATGAAGGCCCGCAAGAATTCTTAATTCCATTCGACCGTCACCGGCAACATCATTCTATTCAATTTGTATGCATCTGCTCGGCCGCTTTCCTGCAACAAGTGAACGCAATAAGTGTATTAACCTAACCATCCAGGATGAAGCTAATCCTTTCTACTCAGCAGTGACACTGCTGTGGACATGCTGCCTGTCAGCCTGTCTAACTGCGTCGACTCCGCATAACAGTCTGTTGGGTCTTAATATTAGCCACAACTAACGCAAACGTGTAGCTCTAGCCAACGAGCTTCATCGTGAACTACTGTATTATCGCGTACGTTAGAAAGGTGGTCGCGGATTAAATCGCCCTCGTGGTAACCAAACGGTCAGACGCAAGAATACAATCAAATGGAGCACCGTTTTTATGCACGAAAAGAGTTAACGCTGCTGGTATCCTGGCTGTGGCGCGGCTTTCACAACAGTTTCAATAAATTTTGACACAGACAACATTGAGAGCCACTGAACAAATGAGCCTAGCTATAACTCAACAGGTGCAGTTTCAGACGCAAAAGCTCACGGATCGATATCATTATCGCAGGCAACAAAAAAAAATACCCATGGATCCCAAAAGGCAGCTTATCATCGCGCTCTCTCGCGCTCAAGTCTTATACCCATGACGCAAACACATATTTGTTGCCAATAAGCACTTAATGCCTGAACAGTAATTGTCATTCACGCGGCATAGCATGCACAAATAGAATGCCATTGGCCTGAGGGTCATTTGTACTTGCTGAGTTCACCATAACTCATTTGCCAATGTAATGCGTACTCTCGACCCCATTCCTTCTGCAGAACAGCGTCCATCATTTTTAGAACCATGATCCTATAAAACGGCAGATGAGGGCAAGTTACACTGGGACAAGGCCTCATATCCACTGAATTTTAATTGGCAATAATGCTATTTTTGAGCTGCAATCTTGATCGATACTTTCCAATTGTGTGCTGGCACACGAGTTAATGGACACTTTTTAGACTTGCACACTGGCGGATTTTTTTCTGAGACAAATTTTTTATTACATTTTGCTAATATAAAGAATATTTTGTACTTATATAAACTGTTTATATTAATGTGAAATTTTATTGCCGACTTAAAGGCGTGCAATCATGACATGCCATGACTTAAATTTGGTCGCACAGCACGGGTTCCGTTAATAATGGCATTAACTAATTCAATGACTTGACCTCTTTTTGTCATTTCTTGTGCGCGCATGGCGCGTTTATCAGTCACCTCTAAAAGGTCCAAATTTCTTGGCACAGAAGTGCAAGCTGCATTGTAAAATGCCCTACATTACAGCTAAACGTGATATGTTTCATTGAAGCATCAGGCACTAGCAAACAGGGTCCACGTTTGAAAACCAGGACATGTATTATAGCCTTGGTCGAGTCTTCACGCTACGCTATCTGCTTTTAAGCCCTCTAAATTAACTGCCTGTAGAACTACTAGAGCTCTTAATCTCGATAGGACAGCGAAAATCGTCGGAATCACGTTTCGACCCCATTAGGTTTGTAGAGGTGGCGTAAATGTTGTACTGTACGGCTCAAGAGCAAGCCATGTGACCTGAGAACGTTAGACTGACGGTTCATGTCCATGACGAGGCATCCAAAAATTAGAGAAAACCATAGTACTAATCAATTCTATAAAGCTTCACAAGGTTTAGAGCCGAGCGTCTTTGAATGGCAAAATTTCTATCTTTCACCGGTGTATCACAATCGCCAAAATCTCGAGCTGACTCAGTTAAAAAATTTCATGATGGCTGAAATGTTTATATGGCTGAGCAACGTGCTACAACTTCCACTTACTGTGCCTACAAATTATGAGACAGTTTATAAGTGGCGATGAAAATCGCAAAACATCTGTGGCTGGTGCAAAACTTGTCTGTGTGCATAAAATTTACTGAAGAATAAAGGTTTCAAGAAAATTTTCCACAGAGCGTCTATCCCTAAGCTTGCAGGCCACACATAACATTACTATTGGCTGTTATGCGTATTTGGGTGCATCCGTCAGCGCCTGCCAATAGTTTGCTGCAATTAATTTACATTCCCTAAAGCTACCGGAACAGACGCAACGGAATGTTGTTTGAAAATATAACGCAAGTATCACAGAGTTAGGGTGCTTATGCGTGCAAAAAACTCAGCTTTAATGTCCTCGGAACTTGCTACTCGCCATTAGGCAACGACGCACAACTTTACCAGTGCTTTTAGAACACAATTACCATTCGCAACCGGCCTCGCTTAGGCCTCGCTCAGGAGCAAAATCCGCTCTCCGATGTCACAAAATTCACTGATTAGTCGACGGAGTTCACGTGACCTTGTGACGTCATCACAACCTGCCCACCGAGTTGTGAGCAACCTGCTTCTCCACTCGGGTGCAAATATTGGCACCGTCACAGCACAGCGTATACCTGCTACTGCATCTAACAGTCTCAATGTGGCTGTTGATAGACCGATAATTGCAAAGAATCTGACGCAAACACGTGCAGAATTTGCAACAAAAGCTGTGACAGATCTGAAATGTAATGTTACCGCATTCCACTCTTAAGGTGCCTTAAACGGCCGCGCGTAGTTTTTGTAAACGGTTGAGATAACGACGCTTCGTCGAGATTAACAGCATGTGCAACTCTGCCCTCGGCCCTCGGAGCGCTTTATAAATTTGGCGACCGGGGCTTACATGTTGTGTGCGGTGCTCCAGACTCAACTTCCAAGCTTTCCTCCGTCGCGGCAGACACTGTAGCAGACGGCCGTCGTGGGCTGAGAAGACGTCGGGAAGTGGACGAGCCCATTCCGCCCTCAGGCTCCTCCTCCATGGCCGTGATGTCCTTGACAGGCGTGGTCTTTCCGAGCGGAGTCTCATCTGCCGGTTGGCTCGGAGTTCGAGTGCGCTCAAGGCGTGCGGTCAACGAAAGAGAAGAGAGAAGCAACAGGAATAGCCACGAAAAGGAACTCTCCGCGGAGCAGGAGCAGTCGTCTGCAAAGAGCATCTGATCGGAATGCAGGGGCACTACCAGAAGTGGCGCGTGGCAAGATGCTGATGCTGATGCTGATGCTGATGCTGATAATGATGATGATGATGATGACCTCAGGCTTAATGGCACATACCCACGGTTGGTTGGTTGGCCTCAAATAAAGATGGCTCATACCCACTACAGGGCAGTGGCCAAGACACAGGCGGTTAATTGCTGGAAAAAGGAGCGTTTCGAAGAGAAAAGGAGTAGTAACAGTATATATATAGGCTGACAGATTTTAAGGCTCAAGGACAGAGGTTCTCTTAATTCGAAAATCGAAGACGGGGCAATGGCTTAAAGTGCATAATTGTATACGGCGCCTGCAATGTTTCAATTTCGCACTGACTGAGAATGGGAAGAGAAAAAAAGAGGAAAAAAGAAATTAAAAGGAAAAAAACTCAGAATGGGAGTCACTGCGTTTATTGTGAGAAAATTCTGCACAGCAGAACGCACACTACTGTAGCTTCGTCTTAGCAAAGAAGCGCCAATAGAAAGAACTACAGCAGAGGACACAGGCAAACCGAGTTGGTGAAACGGAATATGCAAGAGGCGCCTCCTCAAAGAAGAGAAGCGGCGGCAGAATTGCAGCAAGTGATCTATTGCCTCAGGTTCGGCACAAAAAGGGCACAGTGGGGAATCTTACGGCGGCAAGTTGCAACCAGTGCGTGCAACTTGAAATTGTTCTTGTCTTCAACAATGCTGCGCTTTCGCCCGACTGCTAGCTTCGAGCTGAGTTCAGCAAAATTATATCGGAGCTGAAAGTTAATAAATCCCACAAATTTAATTTCTAATTATTTTTTTATTCTGTAGTTTTCTCGGCCGTCTGTTCAGTAAACAGAACCCACTCCATCGCCGCAAAGCATCCAGTGCGTTAAGGAAGGGGCTGTGCCGAGCCGCGACCTATTAATTAGGCGGCGTTCACAGCCATTTGGTGACGAGACATAGTAAAACCAGTTTTGCAAACACGGCAGGGTAATCAATCTCAGGTGCTATGGCTTTTAGCTTGGGCCCTCATCTACTGAGATATGGCGCTAATTTCTTTCCAGCTTCAGTGCATCGAAAGATAATTTTTCTACGCACATGACGTCCCGGTTAGTATACACACTCCGTGTTCCTTCCCTCTGCCGACCTGAACTCACACCTAAAGTTGATATTTTAATTTTTTTATATCTTCTTATTCGCGAGTGACACATACAGCTTTTCGACCAATCCGCATTTTTCGCTAGCAACGAACGCCACCGCATTTCCTGCAGGACGGGACCCTCAAAAAATGCCCTTTTAAATATTTGTGACATCGAAGAGGGCACAGCAAAAAGCTACAGTGTCTAAGCCGTAATGTAAAGCGTTTAGAAACTTCATCGATAATTGCACAGGCATTACCAAAAGCACACCACTGCCTAAAGAACAATCAGAAAAGAAAAGGGGAGCAATTACAGCAAGGCAGTTGGCCTAAAATAAGACTTCGTTAATGGATTCATAGTGAAGCATGAAAAAAATAAGGTGCAGAAGACCCATCTTCAAATGAAACCATAATCACAGCAAAAGATATATTCTGTTGGCTGCGCAAAACTTTATGTCGCTCTTCTCACTGCCATGGCCCATTAACATTATCACAAACAATACACAGTAATCCAACAAATGTAGCACCTCCTTAATTTTATATAACCAAAACATGACACTAGAAACTTTAAAAAACATCAATTAACATGGAAAGCATTGTATAACTAACGTTGTAACGTTTGTAAAGATATTGGCGACAACACACCTTCTGTGAGCGTTCATATACAGCATACATGCAATTATGTACCCCTACTCGCGAAGCTATAGTTCTTCACATGTACAGCAGAGTACAAGAGTGGATTCGTATTCATTTTCCAGCCTAGATGCCGCCTCTATGGCCGTTATGTGGGGCACCCCAGGACTAGCATGTATATTAGAACGCTTGCTTTTTCCTGTCGCGCAATGCCAGTGCATTACCTCGGAGGAAAAAAGACGCATAGCGGCGGTCGCCAATGGGCTCCTGTAATGAGGAGCCCAATTAGAGATTGCGAGAGGTTGCTCCGGCTACCTCAAGCTTCCTCCCTGAAATAAAGTTTTTCACACACACACACACTTTATGGGGTTCTTTCTTTCTGTAAACCAGTTATTAGTTTTTCAAAACTAATTATATTCCAATTACGAGCTGATTACGTCTGGGTTGCTGTGCAGGTTGAACACGAACGAATAACAAGCCACCATCACTTCAGCATGAAGATGACGGAGAAATATAGGTCTAAACTAACTTCGACAATTGAGATGCACCAGTCGATTCAAAATATTATAGATTCAGTCAAATTTTTCATGGCAATCTAGTACAGCTTCATAAAAATAAGCCCAATGAGATGGTTCCTGTTGCAAGCAGTGACACCATGGTTAATTTCATGAAGTGGGGCACCCCAAGAATAGCATGTATATTAGAAGGCTTGCTTTTTCTTCTCTCCTCCGAGAGGATCATGCAGATAGCTACAACTTGCCTCCTAAGTGTTAATGGGTACGACAGCGACTGTCTTTGCAACCGCTCCCGCATTTACTGTCGCTGGGTATTATCGGTAAGTAGACAGGCAGACCAGAATGGCGGGTCTAAAAATTAATATGCAGAAAACCAAAGTAACGTTCAACAGTCTCGCCAAGAAACAGTAGGTAGCGAGGGTGCGGGAGTCGTTAGGGAATACGTCTACTTAGAGCCGGTAGTGACCGCTGATCCAGATCACGAGAAGGAAATACCTTAAATAAGGAAGAAGTGGAGCCGTTTGTCTAAGGTCAGGTCTGAGGTACTCACCTACGGGGCAGAAACATGGAGGCTAACGAAAAAGGTTCAACTAAAATTAATGAGTACGCAGCGAGTTATGGTATCAGAAATGTTATTACGTTAAGGAACAGGAAGAGGGCGGAGTATGTGATAATTAAACGCGCGGTAATGTCAAGCTAGTTAATTCAAGAATAAATGGGCTCGGGCAGGACATGTAATTCTAACATACGATTATCAAAGGTCGCTAAGGGTAACGGACTTGATACCAAGAGAAGACGAGCGTAGCAGGGGGCGGCAGAAAGTTGGATGGGCGGAATGAGATGTAGTAGTTTGCGGGGATACGGTGCCCGGAGCAGGCACTATACGAGAATAATTCGAGAACTACGAGAGAGGACTTTGTCCTCTGATGCACGTAGCCAGGATGAATTTCTATTAAGAAACCGCAAAGCGAGAACAAGAAAAAACTGCCCCATGGGTTCTAGTGCGTGATCTATAGGTAGACAACAGACTGTCATCTTCAGCGCAGCTGTCGCGTCCCTTTTTGATCGCAATCTGCCTCAAGCAATACCGTATCTGGAGGTCTTAAGCATTGAGCTTTATGATGCTTTTGCTTTGAGTAACTATCAAAGCAAAAGCATCATGAAGCTCCATGCTTCGAATTAGTCTTCTTAAGCAACAACAAACCGCTCGAGCCGGTACCTATGATTTTTTTACTTGATACCCCCCTCCTCCTCCTCGACTTTGGGCTGTGTTTGATATTTATTACATCTTAGCATTTCCGCGTTTTTGAAGCGTCTTCTCACAGCTAGCTGCTATTTTTGCGAAAGCGTTCAAAAACTCTGCCCCAATGAAGATTTTCTTAAGGCCGAAATCCTAATTGCATAGAATCGGAGAATCACAGTCTACTCGTAAAATTGGACTCAAGCACTACATTTTGCGCTTTTCGGTTCTTGTACACCGTCACACTATACAAGACTATACACAATGAAGGCTATCAAAGCCTGCCAAAGGTGTGCACATGTAAGTCACTGTTGCCGCGGCATTTGTCGCCCTTGTAATTAATTGGCTTGACAAACAGCGCTTGTTGTCGTTGTAGTAGCAACAGTAATAGTAGCGATCGTTGTAGCGGTCGTCTTGGCCCTGGTCGTGGTGTTTCCCTTCGGAGTTTTAGTAGTCGTTATGCTGGTTGAAGAAGTGGTCGTCGGTGTAGTGGTTGCAAGTGTTGGGGTTGTTGCAGTGGTCGTCATGGCGGTGGTTTTGATTTCTGCAGTGGTTATGAAGCTCGTGGTCGACACTGTGGCCGCGGCATTTGTCGCCATTGTAACTAATTGGCTTGACAAACAGCGCTTGTTGTAGTAGTTGTAGTAGCAACAGTAATAGTAGCGATCGTTGTAGCGGTCCTCTTGGCCCTGGTCGTGGTGTTTCCCACTGGAGTTTTAGTAGTCGTTATACTGGTTGAAGAAGTGGTCGTCGGTGTAGTGGTTGCCAGTGTTGGGGTTGTGGCAGTGGTCGTCATGGCTGTGGTTTTGATTTCTGCAGTGGTTATGAAGCTCGTGGTCGACTTGTGATAGGGGTAATGTTTGCCTAGTAGTTGTGGGTAGCATTTCTGTAGTTCCGAGGAGGGGGGGGGGGGGGGGGTAGATTTTATAGTGACAGTGGCGATACAAGTCGTGTGAGCAGTTGGGGTCATTGTGGTAGTAGTTGTGATGGTGGTTGTGGGCACCACAGTAGTGGAAACTGTTCTTCGTGGTTTTAGTTGTGGTGGTGAAGCTTGCTACGGTCGTTGTGAAGCCGCTTATGATAGCAGTAGTTGCTGTCGTAGTCGTCGTGGTGGGTCGCCGTCTTTGTGGAACTAGCTATACCTTTAGTCGTCGTGGTTGTAATTGTGGTTGTGGGTTCATCTGTGCTTATTGTGAAACTCGTTGTCGTAGTAGTTCTGGTTGTAGTTGTATTTGCAATGTGTTTGCAGTTCTGGGCCCATTTGCCACTTCAGCTCTTGTGGTAGTGATTGTAGGTGTAGTGTTTGCAGTAAAGCAAATGGTCTTCTTGCTTCTTGAAGTAGGTGTAGCTGAAGTTTAGGTTGTTGTGAGGCTCGTAGGGGTAGTAGCAGTGGTGGTTGTGCTCGTTTCGGTGACCTTGGTGATTGTAGTTGTGTTAGCAGTTGTTCTGGTCCTTGTGTTGTCGTAGTGGTGGTCCTCATGGTTAGCTGCGGTTGTATATCTGTGGTCGTTGGGCGTAAAATGTTGTTACATTGTTCAGTGAGGTGTTCGAGGCGGTCACAATTCCAGGCGTCCAGCGAGAGTGGAGGTGTGTGGTCTAGGCACAGTCGATTTGGCGGTGGGGAAGGCGCTCTTGGACAAGCCGGTGACGGAGTCGACCTCCAGCTGCCGCCAGTGTCGAGCCGCACCCTGTCTCGCAGGCCGCACCATGCCTGCCATGATGAGGAATAGCAGGAGCTCCGACGGAGCGAAAGTGCACTCGAAGTGCCACAGTAGCACCGTCCGGAACTTCGTGCTGCCGAAGGTGCCATAGCCGCCGCACAAAGATCGGTCGTGGGGGATGGCCACTGTGCACAAGAGGTACAATATCGGTGATGCGCCTTTACTTTAGACCATTTTTATTGTAGTGATAGACGAGTGCTCATGGTTTATAACCGGATAACTAATAGTATTGTGGGTGGTTTAAGACAAAGAATTTTCAATCATTATACAAAACAGTAACCAAAAGTTTTAACATTTACTATCTGTTTAAAAAATTGCCTAAGATACGCCAGGTTACCTCGACACCCACAGTAATTGTTCCGTTGTAAACCTATTCCTTATGCAGCGAAGCATGATCGTGTTAGACTTTCAGACAATGTTTTTTTTTTCTGACTGCAAATATCAGAAGAAAGGCATCCAGGACTCCAAGAATCTAAAAGTGCCAGCAACCAAAGCCAACAATACTTCGCATGTCTATGCCATCAGACATTTTTGCAAAAGCTTGACAGTTTTCCAGAAGATTCTTCCTCTGCGCCAAATAGTGGCAATAGGCACAATATTGCAGGTACAGTTTAAACCCTGCGTCCCGGTCAAGTTAAACCTATGCCCAACAGCTGTCTTCGATAGAACATCGCACTACGACATGCTGCTCACGAAGTATTCATTAAGCAAGAAGGCATTGAAAGTCCAGCTTATGCACGATACAGGAGATAAACTGCTGATTAAATTCGTCGCCGACCGGCTGAATCAGACCCTCGAAAAAAGGCTTGCGTGACAGGTCCACATAGAATACCACTAATGTGGGACTTCGTTGTTTACATCGCTCATCACTACAACTCATGGTTCCAGCGCACAACAAAAGTTGCGTGTTTTATGCATGTCCGCGTATTTTATGTGCGCTGGTAAGACGACTCAGTGCTACAAACCACCAACTAGCCCAGCTGTCTACACTTAGCTCTTCTCACGTGGGACATGCTAGTAATCTATTCTTTCTTGAGCCTCAAACTACATGCACAAAACTTCAAAAGCGCAGAGGATAACACACAGGAAACTATTGCGCCCCACCTGCAACAGAAGCCTCGACCTGGTTTGTGGTTATTCTATCCAATTTCGCCACTTATACAAGCCTGGACATCGCAGCGGACGCAGAGCCTACTGCGACTTTAAGATTGGTACAGCATTACTTGGCCCATTTTCTCACCCGCGGAAAGTAGAAAATATGAGAATAAATATATACGCTCTGGTGATGGCTGCACATTTCTTTACGCTTGAGTAAACGTGGCAGAATTTGTTGTCACTTCTACAGGTGGAAAAAATATCAATGGGAACACGCGAGCTCGTGGTGATGCGGACTGGTCGCGCGCCTGCGGCTGTTCTAAAAAGTAGAGGTACCCACTTCCGCAAGAACGACCGGACATATCTTGTCGAAGAATCAAAAGAAGGCTCTTACTATCCTTTTTTCTTCTCGCCGAAAAAATTCTCCAGTGTATGTCGGCACGAAGCCACTAGAGTTTCATGTTTGTGTTTGTTTCTTTATTTCCAAGTACTGTAGGCAGTAGTGCTGCCGAATCAGGAGAAGGTTACAAAAAGTTAGTTTGCAAGAGCGCTTAGAAGTAATAACGTGAGTACAGTCAACGTCGTTTCATCATTATGTTTGGTCGGTGCCTAGTCCTGGCGTGATAAGGCCGCATAAATTTTGTGTGGTTCAATCTTGAAGATCATTGAGGTGCACGAAAAGATGTATTATTCACATGGGAATCCATTTTGACCTGGCGATCTGCCTGCGCAAAGCAGCGGCTTCAACTTATGCTGCCTAAACATAGCAGTAGCAGATGAATGTTTGCGATAATTAGACAAAATGCGCCTAGCTGCATTCTGTTGCGCTTCAATATTCACGCTAGACGGAGATCTCAATATTTGCAACGATGCGCGCTCATTGCATAGAAACTTCTTTCCCATTCTTGACTACAGCTCTGTCTTGCGGCGGCGGTCAGGACTACCACTTGTATACGTCATTGTTACCCCGCCGAACTGTTACTTTGACGGCCACGTAACCGCTGTTTAAACTGTCCGCTTTTCAAGCCTTCGCTCTATTTTTCGTCTAGCTTTCTTGAACACGCCACTTGACGATAAATTTTGTTCCACTGAGCGTTTTCACTCAAGCAAAAATTGCCACCGAAGAGAGAGAATCGGAGACCGGACAATCAAAGCATCACGCGCTTCGAACGCCGGTTACCGATGTTGCATCACACACTTGCCTCCGAAGGCTCCATGTGGCAGAACATTCCAACGTGCGAGAAGCCTCGTGCTTAACGCTCTTCATTTCTGGTTTTAGCTGACGAATTCCACTTTTATGTCGATGTGCTGGGAGATCATGCGCAGGCATTCCCGCTGAAGCTAACTGCAGAAGTTTGTTCAGGCATATGGTTCAGGTAAATGTACCTAAAAATGCCCAAACCCGCGGTCGTGATCATTATCCGCATCAAGAAAAGGATGCTAACATTTAAAAAAGGTAGTTGATTTTCCCAACATCTAAGCTCACGCATTAACCACCTACTCTCAACTTCACTTTTTTTTTACATTGACGTAGAAGCCAGAATCGGCACCCTCAGTTGAGAGCTCAGATGAACAAACCCGCTTGAGGGTTAAGGACTGCTGCTTCAACGACACTTTTGCTATTAGTTCACGACCACCCTACTTTCTTACGGGACACGTGCTAATTACTTCCGAACAGTTTCACAGCGACAGCTGTTATAGCAAGGTTCTCCTGCATTCGCGTCGACCGTCGTTAACCTTACGCTTCCGTGAGCACCGGAGAGAGGCACAGGTATCGCGGCAGAGCGCGTTGGTCGCAGGAAGAAGTGCAAAAATAAAAAAAGAAGAAGAGAGCGCAGGAAGAAGAGGTGGTAACCGCTCTAAGGAAAGTCCAAAAAAATTGAGAGGGCCCTTAAGCTCTGCCTTGAGTTCATGACGCGATAGCGTAGTGCGTTAATTCCCATAAATGCAGAAGGTCATTGCTTAACTTCCGAAGATACCTGGGAGTCATCATACTCTTCCTGGGGCACGGGCCAAGTGGTTAAAGTGACGCGCCAGTGCGCTGCGATGGCAGGTGCTCCCAGTGGTGGGCCTTGTGCGGCCGAGGTAACTCTTCCCGAGCGGTCAGTTAATAATTCAACTGCCAGTTGCCACAGTGGGCAGGTTGCAATGACAACGCAAGGCCACGCGACTTAGGTGAGCCTCCTGCCCCAAGGTAGCTCTCTCGGGGACTCCTGCCAGGTCCATGCTCAGGATTTCTCCCACAATGCCGACACTGGATTTTCTGGTTAATGGGGTCGTTGGGGCTATCACGTTAAAATTAAGGGAAAACACCGGAAAGCAAGAGGTAAATGAGTGTGTATGCGTTGGGGATAGCCGCCGGAGCACACTTTTATGTAGTGACGCAGATAGGGGGCCCTGGGACAGGGAGCAACACAGCGGCGTAGATAGAGGGCTCCGCAGCAGAATGGGGGAGTGGGAACAGCAGAGGGCACCGCCCAACAAAAAAAAAATTCTTAGGCCATCTTTCATGGATCATTTGAATGCATTCGTATTTTCGGTTGCTGCTGACTTTGTAGCTAATTCCCGTACATCCTGAATCGGACATTGGCTACAGGCATATATCGCTGGGATACCTAATACCACTCCTGACGGAGTGGTGCGGCCTTAAGCGATGCGCCACTGCCCGGTAGATGGCTGTTTCAAAAACACCCTCCGCTAGTGGATGTGAGACGTAGGTTACAATTCCCGAGCAACCTTTAGCGGCATATCAATGAATTAACTGCCTCCTGCCACGGTGGGTAAATTGTGATGACGTCTCAACGTTTGCACCAAGTCACGCGTGACGGCGGTCGTTGTTTCGGCTTGCACAGATCCTTATATCGCTTTCGCATAAATCAATCATACATGCCGCCGTCGCATAGTCCGGGAGTGTCGCCTTGATAGGTGATTCGCGTTAAGAACAGTCCCATGGATAAATGGGAACAACGGCGTATGGCAGCCAGCACGTGTGACATGGCACATTAGCGACAGGTAAGGTCTTGGAAGCGTCAAGCCGAGGGCGTTGATGGGACCATAACAATATACGTGGCTCTTGCAAAGCAAAGGGTGTCGCAATGCAAAACAAAAGCAATACAAAAAATAGCAAACAGCTGGCGCTCATAATCCGCATCGGCATGAGTGTACATTTTAACACAACAGCGTTAAGCAGCTCGTGTCGCAGAAAATCTGGAGTCAGCGCCTTCGGCGTCGTTGACCGTGAAAAAAAACCAAGAAAAATCCTCCTTGAAGCAACCCAGAAGGCATATGAGCCGCCCAGATGAAATGGCATTGCGGCGTCATCACAGCCTACCTACCGGATTGTGAGAAAACTGCCCACAAGGGCAGGTGGCAGTTCAATTCACGATTGGCCGCTCAGGAAGAGCAACCTGGGTAGCACAAGGCCCGCCTGCCGTTGCAGGGCAGTGCCCCATCGCTTAACCGCTACACCATTGCGCCAGGAGTGGGATGAAGACCCAGAGATCTATTGATGTAACGTAGAGAATTACGAATTCAGAATATATGGGTATAAACCCATTGAGCTATAGCGTCATACCCTTAAGGCGGAGCTTAAGTGTTCCCTCCAATTTTTTTACAAGCGCTATTCTTGGAGAGTTTACCCACGATATTGGCTGGATCGATCTGCACCTCGCACTTCTACACTTTAAAGTGTAGTGAGCATACCACCAAAAGCTCGAAGGCAAACATGACATCTGAGATAAAAAAGCGTAAATATGAGCCAGTGAGTCGCTATAAACAACAACAAAAATTCAGCTTTTGAGGTCGTGGCACTCACACCTGAGAGCTTCATTGATCAGGGTAGCGACCACCTGAAGGCAATTCCCTTTCGTGACCGCCATGAATTATCTTTGATTCCGCTGCTGGTTGACAGTGGGGGTGAGGTAGATTTACCACCGATACGCCTGTTGACGTTAAGTGCATATTGAGAGCAAACAGCAATCGCCTGCCGGTATTATAAAAATAAAGGGCCGGACTGGACTTACGTGGCTTGGGCTTAGTAGTCTGCAGGGCTCTCGGCTCTCCATCGAAAGCCTCCCCCAACCACACCAGCACCAGGTTCCTCGATCGCCTTCGCGTGCTGAAGGCATGGTGCGCCTTGGACAGGATGGTCCGACCCTGGGTGTCCTCCATCGCTGTGGCCTTGCCAGTGATGGTTTCCTCCACACGCATGGTCTTTCGAGCGCGGTCTTCTCCTGCCTTGTCTCGGGGACGGGGTCGTGTGTGGTCTGGAGGTCTGGTCCAGATGGCAGTTGAAAGAAGCAATGGGAGAAGAACCTTAGTGCAACTCTCGGGAGAACAAAATAGGTCGTCCTAAAGAAACAGCTGAGCTGATCAGAAGCCAGGCACGGTATTCGAAGAATCACGGGGCGCGAGACAGCGAGCAGTGCGCGCAATGTTTGCTGTCTTCCTTTTCTTCAACAATACCGGGTGACGGTCGCATTGAGTACTACCAGCACAATCAACCAAAAATAAACCGTATATGAAGATTAAATATAAGGTGTTTTATCTATGTTTTTAGTTAATATTTTATAGAGGCAAAATAGAAACCACCCATAGACTGTTCTACTGAACGGTGTCAGTTCACTTTACAGAACCCCAGATGGTCAAAATTAAACTGGCGCCCTTCACTACGGCGCCCCTCTTAGCTACGCCGCTTTGAGACGTTAACGTCCATGTACCATAACATACCTTCATAAATTATTGATTTCTTAATAACATAGCATTACAATTGTCACAGCAAAGCTTCTCGGATGCCCGGTGTCACCAAATTCGCAGATTGGTTGAGAAAGGTCACATGACCTCATGACTTAATTTCTACCTACCCTACCAGGCAGGTGACAGGCTCATCAGTAGAGTTGTCGAATCAAAACGCCGCCGATGTCCAGTGTGACGAAATTCGCTGATCGGTCGAGAGAGGTCACGTGACATTGTCACGCCATCACAACCTGCCCAGCGGTTTTTGAGCAACCTAGTTTCCAGACAGCTACGTAGATCAAGAATCGAAATCAAAAATCAGGAAAAAAATGCGATATATGCAAATGTTGGCACCGTCACACACCACAGCCTATGCATAGCAGCAGAGACAATTGCAATGAAAGTGACGCAATCACACACAAATGTAGCAACAGAAGGCGTGATAAATGTGAAACCTAATGCTATCGTATTCCATTCTTAAGGTGACTCCAGCCTTCCCATAGTGTTTAATGCAGGAATGCACTTAAGGGCTACATTTGCGTCTCTCTTTGCTGCAAGGACCCCCCGGAGGGTAGTGACGTTGGAAGGGAGGGGAGGGCTAGCATGGAAGGAAGAGGATATGGCGACAGCATATGAAGGCGTAACTGGAGGGTTGCTGCCTCGGGAAAAGTCCGTCCGCAAGGTAGTTACGGTGAAAGAAGTATGTGGCGAGATCGGAGGAATCGCCAACCGGAGGATGGCTACCTTGGAAGGAGGTGGGTATGGCGAAAGCATAATAAAGCTTGACCAAATTTTTCTTGTCGCCGACAGCACTTTTCTTTCTTCCGACCATGCTTTGCAACTCATCCCCAGAGTGACTTAACAAGGCAAAGCAGTCCGCGAATCGCACGTTACTGAGATATTCACCATCAAATCTAATACCCAACTGCTCCCAGTCCGAGCCTCTGAATACCTCCTGTAAAGATGTGGCAAGTAGCATTGGCGAGATCGTGTTTTCCTGCCAGACACCCTTCGTTGCTGTAATTTCATTGCTGACTTTATAAAGGACTACGGCGGCTGTGCAGCCGTTGTAGATATCTTCCTGTACTTTAACGTAAGGCTCACGTACACCCTGATTGCGCAATGCCTGCATTACTGCTGAGGCTTCGACTAAGTCAAATGCTTTCTCGTAATCTACGAACGCTATATATATATATATGGGTTGGTTACTGACGTATTAAATAAAACACAGCACATTTTACGAGTGAGTGAGCGATGACTTTGTCTAACAGAAGAAGACGACCTCATCTACCCTCGGGCTCTCCCTCTGAGTTCAGAGATGAGGGCCAGGAGAGATTGGGGTGGACAAGGTCTCCGTGTCAGATGCTGGCCTGGATTTCTTGAAACCCGCCGGCCTCTTCAGCCAGTCAGACGGCGAGGAGCTGGTGCTCAGGGTCCGGGCTACGCAGCTAGGTCTCCCAGGCGTCACTAATATCTATTTTATTTGTTCTTTCTGAGGATTGTGTTTACTCCCAAATAATATTGTCGAGGGTCCCTCTCGCTCCACATTTCCTACATTTGTCATCCTCAATTTCCGGGATAATATGTTTAATTAGTATTGGGTGCGGGCCTGTTACAAGACGTCTCCACGCCACTGCTTGCTGAGCCCCAAGCAGCACAGGTCCAATATTGCAACAGGATGGTTCCATCCTGGTCCTTTGTAGGGCCCTCCTTTGCCGATACGGACAAACCTCACGGACAAAGAGGCCTGGGAGATCGTGGTCTCCTGCTCCGAACCGGCCTCACAAAGGCGGCTGGTAGAGTGGACTGAACAGGTCGCCGCACGTCATGGACTGTTGGCCACCACCCGGGATCAAGAGCCAGACCAACCCTAGGCAGTAACTCATCCATAAGGCTCATCATACCTACCTTGCCGATACTGTTCCAGCATTGGGCCAATTACCTGTGCTGATTGGGTTATTAAGCGTCACACCGGGCGGGGGTGAAGTTGCCTGCGGTGTTGCCTGTATAGTGCTGAGTTAATTTTTGATATATTAGTCGCCCTTCTCTTCAGTGGCTCTCGAGGTGAGGCCCTTATTGTGCTGCTCGGTGGTAGAGATCTCGGCCCAGCTCATGGGCAGCCTTGTTGCCACGGACAGATTCGGGCGAGGGGGTCTAAATTATGTTAGTTGGCCTGCGCAATTTTCTTTGTCCTAAAGTTTTGGCTGTAAGAGGAGAGAGCCTCCCTCTAACGAAATTTTACGAAATATTCTGAGCAAACATATTCCAGTAGTTCTAGTTTCTGGCAACTTGGTGCAAGACAGTGGATACCAATGACATCGCTATGTAGGAATATTTTTGATGACCATATTTTCTTTTTATGATCATGATGAATTTTTACGGCGCAAGGGCATCTGCGGCCAAAGAGCGCCACGACACTGGTTTTTTTTTTCTACTCAAGGTGGGGTCAAAGGCCCATTTTTCAAGCATTTCACCTTAAAGAAGCCGGGCACCAGGCAGGAGGGGAAAACTTGTACCCGTTATATCACCAATGGGTACCCGGCGGCGTAACAATATTTTCCGTGTAGCTCTAAAATTCCACGAACACCTTTTTTTCAAAAGGCACAGCAGTTGTTCATACAGTACGCATATTCCGTATGTATTCGAAAGAGAGAACCAGAGAAAGAGAGAAACTTTTATTTACAGCACATCACTATAGACTGATGGCGTTTTGGCCATGGTTCATCAGGGGCAGCCGGTCGTACAGGCGGTCGAAGGTAAATCAAACACTGCGTGTGAGGCAAGGTAAGACGAGGGTTTGTAGTTCGGCGTCATCGAAACCTTCCTTTCTATCCGAACCATGCATGGAAATGTGCGTGGACCTGATGGTCATGTCACCACGGTTTCAATTAAACTCCAGCTGCATGCTCCGCTAAATGAACGGTGAAAGTGTGCACGGCGGCATGTGCACGGCGGCAAAGTTATTCCGTCCCATTGGGGGGTAGGAATGGCCGCCGACTATCACCAAACACCGCGGTTCCCTTTCAACCCGCTTTCATCGCGTGTCGTTCGTGCTGTAAAGACGTGCGGAAGCTTTCACCCAGCCAATTGCTGCAACAACGAACTGCCTATATTTACCGGCTTCGTATTTTATGCCGCTGAATAAGCAACGCTGAATGACACTGTTATGCAATAAAAAATTGAGAGCGAACGCAGCCTAGAATTGACTGAAGTGCACGAGTACACGGCGCTATGGTAGATTTGTGTGTGTTAAACTATCTCGTCAGCTCTCGTAACCTCTCCAGTAACAAGTTATGAGATAGTATCTAATGAGGCATCGTTTTTCAAAATCTGTTCTCCAAGGACTTTGCAACAAAAGGTTCCTGTCTGGCTGCCACCCGGTTGGAGGGCATAATTTGGTTATCTTTCTTTAGCGTAGGGTGCAGCCGTACTAACTGCAACCATCGTTACATGGCCAGCAGATCTAACCTTTTTCCTGCGTAGTCTGACCAGAGATCAATATTTTGATGCCTCCGAACTCCAATTCATCAATCACCCTTTCTCTCGCATGGAGCGCTTGATTTTACGAAACAAAGCCTTGAATACTTCGCAACTTACTGTTATTTACTCTAATAGCCTCAGTAAAAACAGAATTGAACAAAGGATTTTATTAACCTTGTCCTAATACATAAACCTTTACCGCCAGCGACCGCAGAGTCAAAATTGATTCGTAAAATCAGATTCCGTAAAATAGGAATTGAACAGTACATGCTAATCATTTCTTCCTCCTGAATGAGAAATGCGCCAACCAATATCCTACAGTATACAAGGGGGTCATTCAAATCTTACTAATGATGCACACATATAAAGTTGTTTTGCGCTGCACCATTTCAAAAGAGCAAAGCGCATTTGCAAAGGCTTAGGTCACACTCGTGTCCAGCTGGCTCTAAACCAGTGGTTGTAGCAGTTGTCACTGTAGCGATAACTGGGAAAGTTGCAGTGTCGTTGTGGCAGTAGTCATGGTACTTGTAATCGCGGTTTTAGTTGTGGTTGTGGTGGTGGTAGTTGTGATGGGCACCTTTGTTGCAACTGGGGCTCCAACTAATGTGCTCATTTTAGTCGTCAAGGTTGTGGTTGCGAGCTCTATGGTTGTTATGTGGTTTGTCGAGAAGTTACCATTGCAGTAGTCATTGCGGTGTTCATCGTGGTGGTAGTTACGGATGAAGTCGGGGATGATGTGGTAGTGGCCGTAGTTTTTTTGTAGCTGCAGTTGTTCTGTTGCCGCTGTGGTGGTCGTCGTGATTGCAGTTGTAGTTCTCACTGTGGTCGTTGTGTAGATAGTCGTGGTAGATGCTGTGGTAGTAGTGCTTGTTAGTGAGGCGCTATGGTAGTTGTAGAAGTTGCAGTTGCAGCTATTCATGTGATTATTACGGTGGTGCTCGTGTTGAGGTGGTAGTCACCACTTTTCTCTTTATGAGGCACGTCGAGGTAAGAACTGTTGTGATCGTCGTCCTAATCATCGTAGTAGTCGTGGTAGTCGTTGTGGGCGTTGTAGTTTCAGCTTTTCTTATGGTCATTGTGGTGGTTGTAGTGGTAGAAGTATACATTGTGATGTAAGGTTTGTCGTGGTCGCAGTTGTGGTCGTTGTGATAGCGGTCGTAGTAGTAGTGGTGGTTGTTGTGGGCGATGTAGTGGCAACTACCCCTGGTGTCGCCGTGGTTGTAGTTGTGGTGGCAGTTTCTGCTGTGGCTTCTCTGAGGCTCGTCATGGTTGCAGTTGGGGTTGTGGTCGTTGTGATCGTCTTGTGGGCGTTGTGGCTCTAGCTATTCGCGTGGTGATTGCGGCTATGTTTAGTTGAGGTTCAAGTGGCTGTGAATTTCGTCGTGGCAGTAGGTCTGATTTATATCGCTAAGGAGGCCGCTATGGCTCTTCTGGAAGCTTCAGTTGTGATCAGCGTGTTAGTGGTCATAGTAGTGGTCTCCGTGATAATTTGTGATCGAAGTTGTCATTGTGATTGTCGCGGGTGCTGTAACGGTGGTCACGGTGCCACGGTTCCTGCGAGTGCAGCGTGTTCCAGTGCGAGGGATGGCCACTTCGAGGCTAATGAAGACGCTCCTGGAGACGCTGGTAACGAGGTTGACCCCCGTCTCTGGCTCCCTCAAGGCGGCGGCGTACCTCGCAGCCCACACCACGCTCGTCAAGATGAGGAACAGCAGGAGCACCAGGAGCGCGAGCGTGCACGCGAAGCGCCACACCAGCATCGTCCAGGGCCTTGTGCGTCTGGATTCGTTGTCGTCGTCGTAGTCGCAAGAAGATATGCCGCGACGGACAGGAACTGCGCAAGACAGATAGCGCATAGTTGACGCTGCTTTACATTAGATTACTCTAATCAGTGACCGATGAGTGGATATATATATATATATATACATATATATATATATATATATATATATATATATATATATATATATATATATATATATATATATATATATATATATGTTTAAGTGAGGACTATGAATAACAATGTTCAAAATAAAACCAGCATTTTTAGTCAACGTATACGAAGCCAACAGATAGTTTTGAAATTTCTGTATCGCTTGCTAGCGTTTCTTTATCTTTCTCAAATTCAATAACAAACCAAGATTTGGTACAAACTTTTCTTAACCTAGGTGTGACGCGCCAAAGTGTACCCATTTTTTTCAATCAGTATCAGGAAAAAAAATGCTTGCCCTTTGAGAGCTGAACGAACTGAATAATTGAAATTGAAAATTGGTTTTTGGAGATAGGATATGGCGCAGTATCTCTCTCACAATTGAGCCGACACCTGAACCGCGCCGTAAGGAGAAAGATAAAGGAGGGAGTGAAAGAAGAAAAGAAGAAAGATACCGTAGGGGAGGCCTCCGGAATAATTTCGACCACGAGGGAATCTTTAACATGCACTGACATCACACAGCAGACGGGAGCCTTTGCGTTTAGCCTCCATCGAAACGCTGCCGCCGTGGTCGGCTTCGAACCCGGGAACCAACTGCAGGGGACCTCTACCTGGGGATCTCATATTCGAATACATCGCTCCGAACCATTTAGGTGATACGCCTCTATATCTGTCTGTCGACGGGGCACACATGAACGCCTGTCAAGGCTCCGAAAATCAAAGGAATGAAAATTAAAATTGGTTTTTGAAGGAAGAAAGAGGCGCAATAACCGCCTCTCCTATCTCGGTGGACACCCGAACCGCGCCGTAAGGGAAGGGATAAAGGATGGAGTGAAAGCAGCTCTTGCTGCAGCCTATTCTGTGGCTTCTTCGGTAGTTACTGCATTATACTTGCTGCCCGTATATGGTACAAATAAAGGGCGAAAGATATACATGTCATTGTGCAGAAAATATGTTTGAGACCATGGAGTTGCCCGCCGCGGTGGCTCAGTGGTTAGGGCACTCGGCTACTGATCCGGAGTACCCATGTTCGAAACCAACCGCGACGGCCGCGTTTCGATGGAGGCCAAAAACGCAAAGGCGGCCGTGTCCTCTGCGATGTCAGTGCACGTTAAAGATCCCCAAGTGGATGAAATTATTCCGGAGCCCTTCACTACGGCTTGCCTCAAAGCCCGAGTCGCTTTGGAACGTTAAACCCCATAAACTAACTAGCTTCTAACGTCTCCGCGTCGACATCGGCCACTGGTGCGGTTGTATTTCACACTCTATAACCGGTTGATCCGCAGCAATTTTTTTTTATCCCTGCAATCTTTTGATCGCAGCGGCGCAGTTATTTTCTCTAACCCTCGCTCTACGAATTCTGCAGTACATGTTGCATCGACTCTACTTGTCGGCTCACGAAATAGTGTGGCAATGCATCTTTTTTCTGCAGTTATCATGAATATCATCTGCTGTGCGCACCATTTTGGCGCCATGTTTAAATGCAGCTTTGCTGTGAGTCAGCGGTGTTGGGTCATAGCTCCCAAGCGTGATGGCACCGTGGCTATCAGCCAAGTAGCTTTATTTGATGGCCACATATTCGCTTTGTAAACTTTCTGCTTTCAAAAGACCGCTTGCTTGGTTGTCTAGCTGTTGGCCCACTCTATATGTATACGTGACACTACTCTATCACATTACATCGCGACTGGCGCAAAAACTTTGGATGAACTCAGCAAATCAGGAACTGGGCTAACAGAGCGCCCTGCACGTTAGAACCATTCGCGAACTCGCACCAACATTGGCCAGCAAAGATGACCTTCCCGCTGCGGTGGCTCGGCGGTTACAGCGCTCGACTATTGAGCCAGAGTAGCCAAACTTTTTACCCGCCACGGCGGTCGTGATTCTATGAAGGTGAAACGCATAAGGCGGCCTGTGCTGTGCGAAGTCAGTACACTTTAAAGATCCCAAGGTGGTCAGCCGAAACTATTCGGAGTCCCTCCACAACGGTTAAGGCGCTCGTCTACACAGCCGGAGTACCCAGGTTCGAACCCGACCTCGGTGGCAGAATTTAAATGGAGGCAGAACGCAAAGGCGCCGGTGTGCTGTGCGATGTCAGTGAGCGTGAAAGATTCCCAGGTAGTCTAAATTATTCCTTAAACGACCACTACCGCTATGGCACCTTTCTTCCTTTCTTCTCTCAGTCCCTCCTCTATCCCTTTTCTTACGACGCGGTTCAGGTGTCCAACGATATATGAGACAGATACTGTGCCATTTCCTTTCCCCAAAAACCAATTGTTATTATTATTATCACAGTTGCGATGCAGTCGTTGGCCGTACCCCGTTCCCGGTTGTCAGACGCGTGCGCGTGTGTGTGGGTGTAGTCATTACTGCGAAAAAAATACCGATCGCCTGCCAAAAACTTCGTTTACAAACCTCAACCAACCCCACTGCTATGTGGTTAGAGCGCTCGGATACTGATCCGGAGTACCCGGGTTCGAACTCGACCGCGGCGGCAGCGTTTATGTGGAGGCGAAATGCAAAGGCAACAGTGCGCTGTGCGATGTCAGTGCACGTAAAGATCCCTATATGGTCGAAATTATTGCGTTAACAACCAGCGCAAAAAACACACAAAGAGGACGAGACGAGACACACGAAGGCGCTTTCGTGTGTCTCGTCTCGTCCTGTGTGTGTGTTTTTAGCGCTGGTTCTTAAAGCGATGGATCACAACCATCTCGCCGAATCCTCAGCTCTTGTACAGAAATTATTGCGGAGCCCTCCACTACGGCGCCTCTTTTTTCCTTTCTTCTTTCACTCCCCCGTCATCTATTTCCTTACGGCGCGGTTCAGGTGTCCGCCGAGATGTGATACGAATACTGCACCACTTCCTTTCCCCAAAAACACATTTCATTTCATTTCAACCGCAGCCAGGCGTCTACGTATTGGAATTGAAAGCTGAAAGCTTGTTTTCTAGAAATGAAATGATGCAGAAACTGTCTCACATATCGCGGTGGACACCCGAACAGCGCCGTAAAGGGAGGAATAAAGTGAAAAATGATGAAGCTAGGCTTTTATGGCGCAAGGGCATCTAAGGCCAAAGAGGCGGCGTAGTGGTCTCCGGAATAATTTCGACCAGCTGGGGATCTTTAACATGCACTGACATCGCACAGCACACGGAAAAATAGAAACAGGTGTCCAACGAAATATGAGACAGATACTGCGCCATTTCCTTTCCCCCCAAAACCAATTATTGTTATTATTAAACTTGGTTTCTGGGGAAGAAAAATGGCGCAGTATCTGTCTCGAATGTCGGCGGACATCTGAACCGCGCCGTAAGGAAAGGGATAAAGGAGGGAGTGAAAGAAGAAAAGAAGAAAGAGGAGCTGTAGTGGAGGGCTCCGGAATAATTTCGACCACCTGGGGATCTTTAGCGTGCTCGTAGATCGCACAGCACACTGGCGCCTTTCGCGTTTCGCCTCCAACGATACGCGGTCGCCGTACCATCACATGGTTTCGCATTCCCAAGCGTAAGCATTCTTGCCTCTGTTGATTTTTGTAGCGGGAGCTACACTAGGCTACCAGTAGAGCATTTCGCGGTACATGCGAGAAGCCATTTGTGCGCATGCGCCATTACCATGGCAACCGTAGAGGAGCAGTGGGTGCGCCGCGCGCCCGCTCTACCGTCGAAGGTGAATGTGACATCACGCGGGTAAGCAGTTGTGCGCATGCGCCGATACTATCGTAACCAGAAAGACCCCACAGCTGTGCCGCGTTCGTCACCACCGCCTCGCCGCACGCCGCTCTATCACCCGAACCGCGCGTCGTCGCATGCGCAGCATTGCGTAAAAGGCGGAGATGTAATCGGCGGGGGGGGGACAGAGAGGCAGTAACCTGGAGAAGGCTGCAGGCCGGAAATTTCATAAACCCGCTATGGGCGTCACACGTCCTACAAGACGAGGACATAGAAGATAAATGTAAAAAATGTGGAGAGAGGGGGACCCTCGACCATATAATTTGGCAGTGTGTACACTCCCCAGGGGTGAGGGAAGGAACAGATAGTAGAAAAGCCTGGGAAACCCTTCTGCCTGGGACACCTCTTTCATTTCATTTCTCCATTCTGCCTGCTGTCCTTTATTTCCGCTGCCCCAGCTCAGGTGCTTCAGTATCGATGGCAGATGCCGGGGCTAGCAAAAATCTTTTCCTTCTTTTTTTACTATTATTTTTTTAATAAAACCACTACCACCAACGAAGCGCGGACCCCGCGACCCAGAAGAAAGCCATCCAGCTGGCGGCAGAGGCCGCGAAGAGCCAACAAATCTTTGCCTGCATCTAGTCGCGGAGGCCCTGGCCTCTGCCCCTAGGCTTGCGCGCCAGGGGTAGGGAGTAGAGGGCCTCCACTTCTGATGGAAATAAAAGTTTTTGGAACTGGAACTGGAACTGGGGGGGGGGGGGGGGGGGGGGGGGACCGCCGCGGCTACTGATCCGAAATCGCCGGATTGGAACCCGACCGCGGCGGCTGCGTTTTTATGGATGCAAAACGCTAAGGCGCCCGTGTGCTGTGCGATGCCAGTGCACGTTAAAGATCCCCCAGTTGGTCGAAATTATTCCGGAACCCTCCACTACGGCACCTCTTTCTTCATTTCTTCTTTTACTCTCTCCTTTATCCCTTCCCTTACGGCGCGGTTCAGGTGTCCAACGATATATGAGACAGATACTGCGCCATTTCCTTTCCCCAGAAACGAAATATTATTATAATCGGCTGCTGTATCGCAACGCTTGATATGGATGCGCAGAAGGGTAGTCCAGCCGCTGCTAAACGGCGGTGTTGACAAGAGAACAACAACTCTTCTGATCCTGAGGTTGTCGCCTGGCACATGGCTACTCAGCAAACAGAGAATGAGCGTCAGGAGGCGAAGAGAGAAGCGAAGACGCCCGAACAGAGAGAGAGGAACGCCTTGCCAAACGGAGACGCCAGACTGCCGAGCGTCATAGACGCCGCATAGCCGCCGAGATGGAGCCTATGGAAGGCGTCAGTCAACGGGAACCAGCCGAAGAGGATGTGAAGGCCTGTTGAAGCAGACTTTGTGAACAACCCAATTGGACACATTTGTAGAATGTGCGACAGACTATGGCACCAAAAGGACTTGGCACCAGTGAGTAATCCAATGTATGACACTTTGCGTTTGGCATTACCAAAACAACAAGCTCAGCCAGGGAAACGTGCCTCCCGCTACGTATATCCTGGCATAGCGGAGCTAAGCCACTGCCAATTTTTTTTACAGCAAGTCGTGAGACAGAGCACAGGCATAGCCATCGGAACTACCGACCTATATTTCGGTACAAAGGACCGAAGGTTCACCGCGGTATTATTCTGGTTCGTTATCACCCCATCACCCCTCGAAAAAAAATTACCCCAGCTCGCAAAATGCAGAAATATTCCCCAAGCTCTCATCTTTTCCTTTTATTTCACTAGAGCACGAAACACTCCTCGCATCTGTTTCTCGCTGCGTGTTCATCAACGCTAGCGTCTAATGCAGATTAACGTAAACGAACACAAGCTGAGGAAAAAAAACTTAGTTTAAACGTAAGCTATTCAGCGGCGTGGTAACGGATGCAGCGTTATCCGGTGTTGAGGCCCTGATACTCCATGCTGCACGTTAGCTCTTGCAGGGTAGCTCGACCAGTTCCCAACTACCACGTCAGAGCGATCACCTGCCCACCCCCCTCATCCATTATCTTTGCTTTGGTTGCACCTTGAACTTATAGGCTAGACAACCCAGCCTATCGGCACTCCGAGAGGGAAGATTGTCTGTGAACTTACATGAGTCGGACTGAGTAGCCTCTTCTGCTCCATCGGAAGCCTCCTCTACTACGACAGGGATTCGGTTCCGTGAAGACCGTCTTGCTCTGGAGGAATGGCGCGTCTTGGACAGCATCGTTCCACCCTCGTTGTCCGCCCCGATTGTGGCCTTCGCAAGTGCGGTCGTCTCGACGCGCATGGTCTTCTCGAGCATGGTCTCCTCCGCCCGTGGTTAGCTGGACACAAAGGAATGCAAGAAGGAAGCTCTTAAACAGCAATATCAGAACAAACACGTTCGCCCCCTCAGAGCACCTGATCAGAAAAAAAGGGATTGCGTTCGATTCGGCTCGAGGCACGAGATGATGATGATGACCTCAGGCTCACGTGACTTCGAGCAGCGGTGTTACTTTTTTATCATCTTTTTCTCTGACAATGCCCTTCTGGGAAAATGCAGCACTGTGAACTGTTATCACAATTCATCAACAATAAAGCAGATTCGGATGTTGAATGCGTGCTTTTGTTCAAAATTTTTAGTTTATAATCTATATTTTTCTTTAATATTACATGCACTTTACATGTTTCTTCTCATTACGTACGCTCTCGCTTTCGGAAGTGAAGGTAGTGGTCGATGACACGTGTATCGTGGACAAATGAAATGCCAAAGCGATTCGAACAAGCAATTCAAACAGAGAAGGCAAATAAATTAATTCATAAAAAATATTAATGGTGTTTGTTATCCCGGTCGAAAAACGGTCATCGCACTTTTGAAGTGCAAGCTGTCTACTCAAGAGCTCAAATTCATTGGACTTAAATCTACTTCCGCTATTCTCATATGAATTGTCCCCGATACTGCATTGTTGATAACACACAAGAGGATTTGCAAAAATAAATATCACAGCTGTTGAGTGTTGAGATACCAACAGGACAGGTTTATTCCAGCCAGGCGAATACCGGCACGAGTACGAAACCCGTGGCAGCCGCAGCGAGCCTCGCGCGAGCGCGCAGCAGCGCAGCCAAGCTAACCGGCCTAGCCACTGCACGTGGCTACTGCCTACAACACTGACGAACTTTTTTAAACATCGCGGCGGCTGCGTTTTTATGGAGGAAAAACGCTAAAGGCGCCCGTGTGCTGTGCGATGTCAGTGCACGTTAAAGATCCCCAGGTGGTCGAAATTATTCCGGAGCCCTCCACTACGGCACCTCCTTCTTCCTTTCTTCTTTCACTCCCTCCCTTATCCCTTCCCTAACGGCGCGGTTCAGGTGTCCAACGATATATGAGACAGATACTGGGCCATTTCCTTTCCCCAAAAAACCAATTATTATTATTATTAAAGGTGATAGACTCTGCGACTAAAATGAATTTGCTTCTAGGGAAAGGAAAGGCACGCTAACTGCTTCTCTCTCTCTGTGGACACGTCAGTGGCGCTGTGTAGGAATAGATGAATGTGATGAGATTGTTGAGGTTTACGCATTAATTTCGACTACCTCTGGTTCTTCACTGTGCACTGACATCGCAGGAGCACAGGCGATTTTCATTTCGCCTCCATCAAAGCGGTTGCCGCGCTTTGAATTTTATCCTACATCCATGGCTGTGAGCGAGCGAGTGAGTGAGTGGACGATAGAGCGAGTAAGTGAGTGGGCGAATGGGAAAGTGGGCGACTGGGCAAAGTAGCAGCAGCTAGCAGCAGTAGCAGTAAACATTTATTATGCACAAAAATAAAGGTCCTAAGGGTTGCCCTTGCAGGTCGGAGCTGGACAGAGTGGCCTTCCACTGCTCCTTTGTTCTATGTGTTTGAAGGTTAGGTGGCTTGTGCCCGAAGCACCCCCATGTCGCATGATAGGCTGTGGGCTGACCGCGCACCATGGGCAGGTGAGGCGGCATCATTTTGGGAATATAGTGCAGATTGGGGAAGGTGTTGGTCTGGAGTTGCCTCCAGTCCCTAGCTTCCTGCGCAGTCAGCTGTTTGTGAAGGGGCGGTAGGAATCGACGCTCAAGGCGTTTGTGGTCGAGTGCAGCCTTGTAGACTGTGGACATGGGTTGGATTAGCGAACGGTTGGGGGAGAGCGGCTTAAGGTCCGCTTGTATTGTAGTCTCGAGATAGGCCATTCACAACCCCTTTCCCTTCCAAGCTTGACTGTGCCGGCGTCCAAGCTATCTTATGTTTGATGGATGTATTTGACTCGGGAATTCCCGTGACCAGCGGGAACAATCTTTTGTTTATTCTGCCTGCCGAAAGGAGCCGACAAGCCGCCTGTGAGTCGGTCACGGCGTGGTAGGATAGGCCGGCGGAATTCCCGTGCTGTATTACCAGGGCTATCGCAGCCACAAGATCGGACCCACAAGCCATGCCAAACAAAGGCACACCTCAAGACATGATCACCTCACCCCTCCTATTTAGCATCGCAAATACAAGGGCCGCCAAGCATGGCAGTGTCTATCCCAAAGATTTAATTCATCCTGTAGGCCAATGACATCATGGTAGGGACAAGAACAGGCTCCCTGGCGGAACAAAAACAATGTCTCCAATAAGCCGCCACCTGCGTAGAAGATATCGCCTTCGACCACCTGGGGATCTTTAACATGCACTGACATCGCACAGCACATGGACGCCTTATGCGTTCCGCCTCCATTAAAACGCGGCCGCTGCGGCCGGGTTCGAACCCGGCAGCTCTGGCTCAATAACCGAGCACCTCATACACTGTGCCACCGCGGCGAGTCCTCAAAGTGCAGTGGAACGGATTTTTGAGTTAGCGTTAAAGTTGTCCTCTTGTGATTTCATTTTTCCCCGATATCGCATGCTGTTGGGAACCGTCAGCTTCCCTGCAAACGGTTTTTGCAACGAAATTTATACCTGGAACACAGTGAAAAATGAGTGCATATTTATTTGCAAGATGTCATCATCATCAAAAACGTGCCTACGCCCACTGCAAGACAAAAGGACCTGCTCCATATCCCTCCAATTAACATTGTCCTCTGCCAGCAGGGGCCATTTTATTCCCGTAATATTCTTAATCTCATCCGCTAACCTAACTTCATGCCGCCACTGCCCCCCTTGCCTTCTCGTGTTACCCTTATCGACCATTCATTATCATGACCTCTCATTACATTCCCTGCACATGCCCATTTCTTCCTCTTAATTTCGACTAGGATATCACTAACTCGTGTCTGATCCCTGACCCACTCTGCCCTCTTCCTGTCTCTTAACCTAGCACCTATCATTTTCTTTTCCATAGCACGCTACGTTGTCCTCAGTGCAGTTTATATGTGTACTTTTTATCTATGCGTTGTGCATGTAGTTGCCAGATGATGTTGTTGTTGCCTCAACAACGATGGCACATACCCACGGTGCGGGAATGGCCAGGGTTTGGTGCGAATCCAACCAAGCGAAAATTCATCGAAGTTTATCTTAGTCGGCTGATAAATATCAATAGGGGGATCCCACATTCTTGCTATTGGCGTCTGTTGCAATGGTACGTACCCACGCAGGGGTTGTTGAAGACAGAGGATAATGCACTGGTAGCGCAAACTACAAGATTCAACCCTTAATCTTACTGGTAAGGCGCGCTCTACGTCTCTGCCTTGGTCTCCCAAAGTCATTTTCAAACGCCCTGCTTTATCTGGAACTCCGTATCCCTGATCTAAATTCCCGCTTTCAAATACTCACGGTGCGAACTATCCTCAGGTCTTTGGACCCTGTGACTGATGTCAGTACACCTATTTTTGAGTCTCAACCGGTCCTATTCTTTTCTCGTCATTGGCTATGGTATCAAATACCACAAATTATGCTAACGCAGAACCTTTTAACACCGATTGGGGTTGATCTCAGTTCTTTGCGGCGGGTTGATAACACGCCGGCAGCAGTGTAATTCCATTTTGACCACACCTTCTCATCTCATGCGAAACACATGCCCGCAAACATTTTAGACGGTCTTCTATCTGATAATACCCCCATCATACGGGGCTTTCTATCGATGCCTCCGTCAGCTGCCAAAAAAGCTCCAGTTGGCATTTTTTCGCAGGATTACGCACGGAGCTGTTCTGTCCGCATCCCAGATTATATTCCTATATTCTTTGCGGAATTTTTGACTCTTAGAATGGCCCTGCACAAAATTCCATGTCATGTGTCTCACGTTATTGTCCTCGCTGAATGTCAGTTTTAGTCTCCCTTGAAACTTCACAAAACGATTTTTGAGCCGTTTCCTGTCATTTTTGTCCCATGCATTTTGAAGGAGGTTCGTTTTGTCTGGGTCTCCGGCCATGCAGGTATTCCTTAATATGAGGTGGCTGATTACTTAGCAAAGTCGACCTAGACGAGTCAGTGGCACATCCCGTCCCGAATTCAGCCTGCTGGCGATTTCCAGACTTCAGCGGTTCCAACACATATCAGCCAGGTTACGTGATCCCTTACTAAATACCACTGATTATTAGCACTTAGCATATAATTGAAACGTCCATTCGCGTAAAACCAGGCTGTGTGAGGTACCAATGACTCGGTTGCGGTGCCGGATTCGCAGTTCGAATTTAAATCTATGCAGGTGCGCGTCGACACAGACAAACTCATGTGACGCATGCGGGAAAGTATTTAAGCATCTCACTCATCTCTCATTTCATAACATTTATGCCCTGAGGCAATAAACATCGCTTCAAAAAAAAAAATCTGTAGACCATTTTCTCCTCTAGAGTCAAAAGTTCCCACTTCAGAGAAAGATTTACCCGGAGGTCCCTCTCTCCAGGTTAAAGCTCCCGTTATCTGTTCCAGTGTTATTATCGTTCAGTGCGTGCGCCAAAGGGTTTGCATTTGGTTCAATTTGTGGGATTCTCTATGATTACATAATTAGTAGGTTACATAACTGGTGATTACATAACTGATGATTGCATAACTGGTAGGTTAATTTGCTAATTGTTTTAAAATTCTCCGAGCTCTTCTTTTTCACCAAACTGCTGTCTGTTATTTTCAAGTATTCTTCTCACGTTTTTATTGATACATTTTTCAAAATTCACCCTCAGTGCTAAAATCTTGTCGTAATCTCCTGTGGAAATTTCCTTGTTTATGCCACTAAACCTTGGCCAATCCCCACCCCGTGTGGGTATGTGCCATGTTTTAAGAGGAAGAAGAAGAATGCACCCACTGCTCACAGTCTCGGCCTTCCAATGCAGTCCCTCTTTTTCGGGAAGGTCCTGTGTACTGATGACCACTGCTCTTCCGACAGTGAATGAAGAGCATCTGGTCTTGCTTCTATATTCTGCCTTGGTGATCAGGTGTCCTGCATGTGCAAGAATCCCGCTAGGGAAGACAACAGTCATCAAGGAGACCATGAGAGGAGACATCTCCCCTACGAAGGAGACTATGGGCGGAAGGAGCCCTTCGCCTTATGCCTCCAGCCCACGAACAGAATCGTTCGCTGAAATGTCCGCCTCGGTGGAGGAAACTTCCTACGGAGCGCCCAGATCTTCACGGACTACTCAGTCAGACCAATGTAAGTTTGGTCGACGAATTTTTATCTCCTGAAAGGCCCAAGAGCCGAATCCTATTTCCTGCTAGAACTTCAGAACGCATTTGGGTGTTGAGCTGTTTAATGTAGCTTCTTTTAGTATGAACTGTGTCCAGGAGTGTTCAGAATGGGCTTGGTTACCGGTAGGTAGGCAGGAAGGCCCTGGGCTGTAAATGCAAACCGTTTGTTGTTATACAAGTTAATACAAACAGTCCCTTTTACATAATTGGTACTTAAAACCCCCAGGCATTAAACGCAAACTTTTCGTTGCAATACAAGTTTAAAGCAACAGTCGCTCTTCAGGCATTCAAGCATGCCATTTAATGGCACAACTCGTAAATAGGAATGCGTTAATAACCACTGAAAATAAAAGTGTGGCAAATAACCGCCCTTTCAAACGCCACCTTCACACAGCTTATGCAAGTAGTGATCAATTATGGCTATGTCATCCCATTGCGAGCACAACAGCTGTACTCCGGAAGCAGATGTATTGCAAGACTCTGACGCACTAATACGCTGCGGATTCTTATGCTCAAAATTGAAGCTGCAGGTTTTTGTCAAACAAGGAACGGGACTTTCGCAATCCTCTGTGCGTAGATATTTAAACTACCAGCGTGGGCTCTGCCTCCTGGATTCAACTGCCTTTGAAGTTCATGTCAAATAGAATTCAAGCCAAGCGGACGTAGGTGCTAGACTGGTACTATTTATAATACACGAGCTTCCTCTGGCACAGAGCTGAACGAAATGTGGCAATCTGCCTGGTCAGACAGACTTACTCATGAAGTATTTGAGAGCACTGAGAACCCCACATTGAAATGAATATTCGAGAAAGCTCAGAGGGGCTGAACTTCTTGGAAACATACGAAGGGGGTGCCTATTCAGAAGCCTGGAATGCACCCAAGTGGTTAGCGCAACCTTCGTTCTTATAATCTGCGCACTGTAAGCTCCTAGAGCGGACGCTTGACATGCGACCATCCAGGAGGTTGGGACAGTATCGGTGGTGTCACCTTGCACGTATTGGCATGATCTAGACTCAGACACTCAGGCGAGCTGCATGACCTTTAATGCGAAAAAACCGCTTAACACGGTTCCATGCAAAAATCTTGTGTGACGGCTCATAGTAACTCAGTAAACCCGGACTAGTTCGGAGAAGGGTCGTGGCAAGCTGCATCAACTTGGCAGAAGCTCGTGTAAATTCCAAGTAGCGTCGCGCCAGCTATAGCCAATGGGAGGGTGACGTTGCTGGTGACCTTGGCATCCTCAGGGTTCCTTTCTTTGGCACCCCATACTTTCTAACGTCTACTCGGTTTAACTACGTTAAAACATTAGCACTTCTTACCAGGGCAATCCTGAGTGGCAAGCCCTGCTTAATACTCTTGCTGCATAGAATTGGTGTCAACAACGCATATCACCCTCTAAGACTCTTAGTCACTCGCCAAGCTTTAACCTTCCTTAATGACATCGCATCTCATGTTGATTCGACTACTCATCTTTGTGCGATCGATCCTGGAAGGCCCTTCTTTCGCCATAGAGGTCGGGAAAAAACGTGTCTGACGCTTCACTAAAAACAACGACATACCTCAAGGCTCCGTATTGACCCTCGTACAGTTCAGCATGGTGCTGTTCCCTTAGTTTTAGAATCCTATGAATGCCACTCCGGATGCCTCAAATCTGACGTATGTGGACCTGACGGAGAAGAGACACGCCTTTCGAGCGCTCCTAAAACGGCTTTCCGATGGTGAAGTTTAACCGACTTTCCACTCCCTCCTCAACGGTGACCGCGGCGGACGCATTCCTTCCACACAAGGAAGCTCTCGGGTGCTCCATCTCTCTCTCGTTCAAGTCATAGATCAAACATACCGGGCATCAAAACTCTTCACGAGGAGAACTCACTAGAGATAATGCGAATGAGCGCTTCACTAAGTACCACGCTCAGAGCCTACGGGGCATACTGATTGCAGACTCCTCCTAGAGCTTATTCCTTTTGACCTGTTCCTGTCTCGGAGGTGACAGTGTAACACTTTTCAGGTTGGGTGAGTGGGCTTCGGCGAAAGCACACCAACCAACCTTCCACTAGACGTGAGCATGCAGACGAGTAATCCTCCTCTTGCCGTTCAAATGCGTTTAATCTAGAAATCTGGACTCCACCTTTTTCCCTTTATATTGACATTATGTTCTATCGCGAACGGTGCGCACAAAATGAATAAAAAATTAGGGAGGACACTTAGGTCCCGCCTTCGCGGGTATGACGCGACAGCAGTTCCTCTATCGCACGCAGACACGGACAGTTTTTCCTCTCTCACAGTCACAATCATTATTGGAAAGACCACACGCGATACATATCAATCACCGCTCTAACCATGACGTGCGAACGTGGATGCGTGGCATAGCGGTAGGGTCAGGGATTTACGGATGTGCCACTTGTGTAGCTGGCACCATCTATGGGACCCTCGTGTAAAAGCCTACGTTTCGACCAGTACGAATTTTCCTGTCACACCGACGACAACGATGACACGGGATTTTTTGCGACATGGGGTCTGTGCGCCTTCTCGTAAAATTCGGCGTATTATTTCTTGGTGCTTCCATTTTAGAGATAGTTGTCCACTCACGGTCACGACAATCGAAGAGATATAAATGTGAGCGGGAAAGCGGAGCATAACTGATCACTACGCCATGCCTTCGGAAAAGTCTTTCTTGTTGAGACTTGTGCTATGGTTTCGGGTAGAATTTACCAACTCGAAGCTGCTTTTCGGGGAAATTTTAAACATGTCGTGTGGTGACGATGAAGTGTCAGTGGCAACCGATAAGGATAGGAGCGCATCAAACGCTATTGAAATGGAAGCCTGAGGCAACTGACGCCGATGGGCTTGGCCATCGAATAAAAAGTCTTTGCTTGCTCCGGTATTTCGATTAGATGTGATGGAATGTGTCAGTGCTGTTGCATCTCTTCTGCGCAGTGACCGTACGTCACCGGCAATTTTTTTACGACGACGACTCGAGCATGATGAGGACCTGGACGATACTGGCGTGGCGCTTCGTGCTAACGCTGGCGCTGCTCCTGCTTGTGCTGTACCTCATCGTGTCGGGCATGGTGTGGGCTGCGAAGCAGGTGGCCACCCGCAAGCAGCGGGCGACAGACATCAGCCTGGAAACCGGTCTGTCGAGGAGCATCTACATAAACGTGACCGACACCATGCCCAGGTCGGATCCCAGCCCCACAAGCAAGAAGACAGACATCGACACCACTAGCAGCACGGCTCAGATTAGTGCTAGCAACACTGCTACTGCCTCCACGACTACAGAGAAAACCACAACCGCACACACAACGGAGGCTACTACTATTACTTCCAAACCCCCAACGGCCTCGTCGAAAACCACAATTACGGAAACCACTACAACCAGTACCACAGCAGCCATAACAACCACGATGGAAACCGCACCTACAACTACGGAAGTCACTACAGCCACTGAATTCACTGAACCCACAGAACCTACTACCACTCAACCCACTACCACTCAATCCACTACCACTCAACCCACTACCATTCAACCCACTAGCACTGAACCCACAAAGACCACGATCGTAACCACAACCAAACCTACAACTACCGAAGTCACTACATCCACTACCAATACACCGACCACTCGTACAACTACAAAGAGAACTCCTGCAACCACTACTGCCAAGCGCAATCGGGGCATCGTCAACGTAAGCAGCAACAAGCCTTCTCTCGCTCAAAATTTTCGCAGCGATCGCAATTAATGTGATAGGGCGTTTATGGCGCTACCGTAAAAAGCAGTTTTCCGGATCGTCTAGGAACTTGCCATAACCCAAAGCAGCGATTAGTAGATCCTGGTTGCTATTCGAATAGTATTCATGCAACGTTTATAATTGTTTGGAAAACGTTTTCGAGTATTTGCCTGATACCAAACACTGCACCCTTGTGGAGTTTTACTGATGCGCAACTTACTTCTAGATACCTTGCCGTTCTACTCCGTTCACGTCAAGCGAAAGCCTTGATTTAGAGGCGATTGTTATCCGGCCTCTTACAGAGCACTGGATCGATAGAGCCTTCACTCTGTAGCGGCATTTAAAGAGTAGCTTCTCGTTAGGACTCGAGTGTGAACCAGAAAAAAAACGTGCATCATTGTACGCAGTGTTCCGTGACTGGCCGCGAATTCAAGTTCTGCGAAAAGACCATCCCAGGAGTCTACAAGAGCTTTCTGGAGGGCATGTGCTATAATGTCACCGATGAGCTCCCGTACCTGTGCAACGACGGTGTCAACCGGTTCTCCAGCGCCGATGAGTGCCACAAGAAGTGCGTGGAGAGTGACCCACCGCATACCAGCTGCGAAGTTGTGCCAGAGTTGATTCCTTGCCGAAAGAGACACCTCAAGAAGACGTGGTGGTTCCACCGCACATACGGGTATCTTGCCGTGAAATGTTTTTTTTTTTCTCAGCGCTCCACGTCTATATTTCAACCTTTATTATAACGCTGCTCGAGGTATGATCTGTAGCCTTCGCACATTTCTTTTGATAATGCGCGATAAATGTATCTCAGAATGTGCTGTACAATCGAATCATAGCTTATTGCTAAAAAATAACAAATATCAGTAGTCACCTGAAAAAAGACTGCTCTTTGCAAGGGCGGCCAACAAATATTTTTCAGACCTACAATCTACAATCACTGAGATGACGTTACAAATGGTTCTGTGCTAGGGTCCATATTCTTGATAGAGAGAGGGAAATAAAACCGGCATGAAAAATTTTCGCTGTCAAAACCGGTGTTTAAGCTTTTTCAAATTTCAACAAAAAATACGTACTGCAGTATAGTACCAAGACAAAAAGAAAAGGGTTGTCTTTGATATCGATTGCTCGTCGCCACAGGAAGTATTGCAGTATTGCAGTTGTAAATGCATGAAATGGGCAACTCCCCCCCCCCCCCCCTTTGCGATGTGTCATCAGCTCTCCACGATTCAGTTCCAGGTGCGTGGAATGGTCCTTCAGAGAGGGCAGGTGCCCTTTGGTAAACAAGGGAGAGCCTCAGTTCAACACAAAGGCGGAGTGTATGGAGACGTGCAAAGGAAACGCCGTCCCCAGGTCTTGCTTAGTCAACGGTACCGGAGTCAACTGCCCCGTCGAGGTGATGCGGGAGCCCCACTTCGCGTTCCGCCACAAAGACGGTCGCATGCGGTGCTACACGGCAGACATCGAAACAATGAGGGAGCACCGCTGCATAGACGAGACGCGCAGGTCAGTTGGGCCCGAAAGCAGGGCTGCTTCCCGCTGTGGTTCTTGTGCTGTATACTGGGAAGAGGACTGGCGAGCACTACGCATACGTTTTAAATAAGCCTTCGATGTCCTGGCTGGTCAAACTTCAGGCCGCCAGCTCTTTTGCACAGCTGCTGAAGCACTCACTCGCATGATGCTCAGCCTGAAGGTGTAAATTTAGTTAAAGCAGTTACTGTTATCAAATGAAATTCTCATTGTACAGTTAATTATAGACGATTGGGGTTGACAAGCATTCCTATAAATTCTAAAAACACATATACTCTAAAACCTTAACCCGCCGCGGTGGCTCAGTGGTTAGGGCACTTGGCTACTGAGACGGATATGTGTTCGAACCCGGCCGCCGTGGCCGCGTTTAGATAGAGGTGAAAAGCAAAAAAGCGCCCGTGTGCCATGCGGTGTCAGTGCACGTTAAAGATCCCCAGGTGGTCGAAATTATTCCGGACCCCTCTACTACAGCAGTACCGCTACCTCCCATCCTCCTCCCTTCTTTTTCGGCACAGTTCTGGTGCCCAGCGATATGTGAGACAATAACTCCGGCATTTTCATTCTTCAAAAACCGGTTTTCGATTTCGCATCTTTCCTCCAATTCCACTCATTTCTAGCGCCGTCTAGCATGGTTTTAGTTAACACTGAGTGAAACAAAGGTATTGTTTTATAGCGGCAGATGTTAAGGGCATGTTTCCATGTCCTGCGGTGTCGGAGTTGCCATCCACACGCCGCACTGATTGGTGAGCATGCGATTGTGTCAGGCATGTCGTCACAGCCACACACCAGGACAACGGAGCACTGTGAGTGATCCGAACGCGCTGACGTCACGAGTGACACTGTTGTGATGTCACGAGCGCTCTTCCAGAGAAGATAAATGATAACAAATCAACGATATTAGTTACACCACCGCAACCAGCAGTCTTGAATCTCGTGTTACACAGTTATAAGCGCACTGTGAGTTTTTTTTTTTTTATTTAGCAGCAATACCGTCCCGTGATTCTGTCACGGATCTACAACTGAGTGTATTTTCGTTTAGTTTGACACACCATTTTAAGTTGTTCTTAATAGGATAGTCTACCTTATAAGAGATATCTAAATACTGACCATTTCATTGAATGGTAGATTGGACGCTTCTTCAGTAAGCACAACTAATTGTCTAGATTACTGCAGTAAAATCTGGACTCTTACAACGTGGTGTAAGCTCTAGTATGGGCCAAATAATGAATAGCAGTCTCATGCCTACATCCAGCAGCAGACACGATTGTTCTGGCCATCACGGTTGCACCATAGAAACTCGCTGGGCGAAATGAGCAGGCTCAGGCGGAATCAACGAGGACGTGCTGAGTCGCGACCGCGTTTTACTCCAATAGGCAGATTATATTTGCTTGTGTGATATAGTAATGAAAAGAACTCAGAAGGCAACAATCGATAAATTATTATTATGAATATGATTATGATTATGAATTTTTATGGTGCAAGGTCATCTGTGGCAATTAAGCACAATGACACAAGGTTTTCTTCTTCTACTCAAGTTGGAGTCAAACACCCACTTCCCAAGCACTTCATCCTAAAGAAGCCGGGCACCAGGCAGGGGTAAGCTTGCACTCATTGTATCACCGGCGGATACCCAGCGGCACTCGGGATAGAATCCTGCACCTCCCGCATGTGAGGCGGATACTCAAACGAGTATGCCTCCGCTGCAGTCGAATCATTATATTATGCGAAGACAAAAAATCTGAGCGATTTACGCGTCGTCACTTCTGCTAACTGCAGGAACGAATAGCCATGTTCTTATTGTTCGCTACCTTATCAGAAAGTTCGCTGTCTCAAAGCCATCGTCCACGATCATCGAGCTTGGCGCTTAGATGATGTGGTAACTAAGAAGAGTGTATAAAGAAATTGAATGGCGATTACACATCCGTTTTGGTGCGCGTGGTCAGAGCTAGTTAGACTACATTGTATTTTTGCAATTTTCACATTTGCTCGAATGCGGCTACCGCGCATGAGGGGTGAGATAGTACTTCTGTTTTGGTACGGTTAAAACCAGTTCATGGTTTTTATGGTGTTTAACGTCCCAAAGCGACTCAGGTTATGACGCACACCGTAGTGGAGGGCTCCGGATAATCTAGACCACCCGGGATTCTTTGAAGTGCACTCATATAGCACAGCGCACGGTCCTCCAGCTTTTAGCCTCCATTGAAATGCGGCCGCCGCGGCAGGGATGAAGCCCGCGTCTATTGGGTCAGCAGCCGAGCACCATAACCACTGAGGCACCGCGGCGGCTGGCTAAGACGAGTGAGAACTAAAGTAATGTTTAGTACTCTCGGAAAGTCACAACAGTTCGCGGTATAGGTAGCGAAGCATTGCATGTTTTCAGAGAATTCATCTACTTAGCGCAGGTAGCAACCAGTGACACGGAACAGATGCGCGAAATAATTAGGAGGATAAGATTGTGGTGGAGCGCACTTCTCAGGTACTTTCAGGTGCTCGATAGCGGCTTATTAGTGTCCTTCAAGTGAACTGGGGAAAGGATAATGATAAGTGTACCTTTATGATGGAAGAGAGCAGTATGCCGTCATGAAAAAAAATGCGATTTAATGATATCCTAGTTCAAATAAAGGAGAACAAATGGGAAGGCATGTGATGCGAAGTGAACACAACCGATGGTCCTTCAGAGAAACTGAACCGGCCCCAAGACAAAACCAGCACAGCAGGAGGCGAAAGAAGTCACGTTGGCGGGAGATGCCAGGAAGTTTGGGAGGAAAGGTTGCCGCAACTTGAACAGGACAGCTTGAATTGGAGGGACATTAGAGAGGCATTTGTCCTGCAGTGGACGTAGTCAAGCTGATGACGTTATATGGTGTGACAAACGTGTTGACACGAACTTGAGCTTCGTGCAGCGCATTTTCTGGCAGCGTCTCGAGAGTGTTCGCACGACGTTCTTTGCGTCGAACTTTCGTGGCTCTGGCTTCCCTTATATGGGCAGTGTTCAGAGCACTTCGCCTGCCACGCTGTGCAATCAAGGCTTGCCTGACGTCTTCGCCTTTAGACAAGATGACGAAGTTAGCGCAAGGCATGGACCACCTGCACAGATTGATCACGTGTCCGCATGCGGAGGCTGGGAACATTAGCTTAAAGAGACAGCGCTGCAAAAATAAAGAGAGAACTGAAAGCATAATTTACTGCCGGACGTTCACAGGAGCCTGACTTGTCCTGGAACTTTTATCCGAATGATAGATTTATTCTTACAGATCTTGTCGCGGACTGAGTATACGAAGACGTTATTGACACAGATATCGTAGGGACAAAGTTTTGTGACTGATATGCACTGAGCTCTCCAACTAAGGATTAGGTTGCGGGTTCGAAACCGGCTGCAGAGACTTTGCGCGGAGGTGGAACTCGGCAGAGTCGATGCGCTGAAATTTCAATGCTCATTTAGAAGCCTAGGTGGGCGAAATTTATCCCAGCGTTCCACAAAGCTGGCCACATAGCTACTTGGTTAGCCCTGACACGCAAAACAAAATGCTGCTTCACATTAGAATGCAAACCGGTAACAGCTAGAGACACTAACATCATCACGCATGATACTGCTTCTGGATTTCGCAAGCAACTTTTTAATACGGACAACGACCATTAACGGAAGGCCAACCATACCGCAGGTACACCCATGAGGAGGACTGCTGGGCGGAATGTTCATTTCCATCACCAGCTTTCCAGCTTCAGCGCCAGCGCTTCAGGCCAATGTGGAGCGCCGTGAACGGCGCCGTGAGGAGGACCATCCTGACTAAGCGAGCGCCAAGAGCAGCAAAGTGACGAATATTTGTGCTGCAAATCGACGAGAATTCTTCGATCGCATTATCAGTTTAGATGAACGGTGATTTTAGGACACGTGAATGGTTTCTTGGAGTCGCCAATGTGTTCATTCACACAGTTTCATTTTTTGAATTCGTCATGCATTCTCCTACGAGAGCCTTTAAGTGAAAGGGCTACGCCTCCAGAGAAGATGAAACATAGAAACTACGAACATTTGTACAGGAAAAAACTACAAACCTTAGATGAAGGGCAAGATTCGGTAGTGAAGAGGAACAAAGGCAAGCTGTAAAACTGTTATCCCGCAATGTTAACGCAATCCTGTTCGACCGTGCCTGGCAGTCAGGTGCAACGCGGTTGCCTTTGTGCTTTTACACTTTTTACACACGCGAGCATATATGCGATATTTTCTCGCGCTCGATGAACTGTTCTCGCCATCGAAAGAGAGAGACGTGGGTGAAACTGATTATATTGTTCATGGTAAATATGTCGAGTTCGAGTGACTCATTCAGCAAGTGGATTCAGTGTGCTAGTTGATGTTATCTACTTCTGCTGTTCTAGGCTTAAGGCTTACGCTCTTTTTGAGACGAACGTGAAACGAATCTCGAACTGCCTATTCGTCATCCTTAGCCTGTTAATGAGATAGCGGTTGAGGAGCTGTCGATTCGCAACGCTGGCGAAAGAAAATATGATGCGAGCTGTAGTAATGCAATCGAGGTTGGCTTTGTGTGCCAAGTGAGGCTTATGGAGAAGCAAGGCGGCACAGTAGTGGCAGCATTGAAATTGAAGCCGCCACATTTATTTGTATTACTTCGTTGCCCCGATAGCTGACGCATAGACTTAGTGTTTTTTTCTATATTTTCGTCATTATGATGTTCCAAAGAAAACACCTGAACCGACAAGCGGAGTCTCCAAGGCACGGTTTAATCTGCGCTTGAAACGCTTGTGTTCGTGACCGAGATTTGTCTTAAACTTGCGTGTAATCTAATTGCGACCGCATCAAAGCTACAAGGGTGACCTTTCTTTGGAAACAGCACTGGTACATTTTTTTTTTCACATGCCTACAGGTACAACCCTATATTGAAAAAGGTGTGTAGGTTTGAATGGGTCAGCATGTCAGCAAATAGGACTATGGCACCTCTGATTCAGTTTTGTTGGCGTAACGTCACAAGGATATCCAGGCTATGAGGGAGGCTGTAGTGGAGGGCTCGCGATAATTTCGACCACCTGGGATTCATTAAAGTTCGCTGACATCGAACAGTACACGGGCGTCCAGCATTTCGCCGGTCGCGAGATGCGACCGCCGCGAGCGGGATCGCACCCGCGACTTTCACACGCTGTGCGATGTGAGTGCGCTTCATAGAACCTTAGGAGGTGTAAATTATCGGAAGCCCTTCACTACGGCATATCCCGTAGCCTGAGTCACTACGGGACGTTAAATTTAGAGGCTGCTGGGAAGAGCAACTTGGGTCGCTCAAATCCCACCGCAGGGAGCACCTGCCATCGCAGGGCAGTGGCGCATCGCTTAACCGCTGCACCACTGCGCCAGGAGGGGTATGGGGACCCTGGAGATCTATGAATGCTAAGTTGAGAATGAACAATTCTCCATATATGGGCATTAATGCATTAACTATCACGTGATACCCTTAAGGCGTAGATAAGTGTCCCCGCCATTTTTTTTCCTCATGATGTGGTTAAAGTGGACACTCGTTGTGAACCTTTACAATTGTAGGCAACTCTTCTTTACAACTTTTACACTTCTTATAATAGTTCTTAGTATTATAGGAAGTTCTCCCGCGACAGACTTCGAATATCTGCCACAAACGCGAGCGGGTCGTCATGTGCCCGTGAGAGCTTCGTCTTCTTTGCGGCTGAGTGGGGAGGTCGTGTAGGTTATTCCTTTAATGGTAGGTAACATTCGGTTATGCACTGTATTGTGTTCTGCGCATGCGTAATGGTGCAGTGCGCCAACGAAAGCTTTTCACAGAGCGAATTCGGCTCAAAAACTTCTCAGAATGAACCTCAATAGACTACGCGCGTGCCGAGGAGAATGGTTAACTATTTACGTGCTGGTAACTATTAGCTAAGAAAGAAAACTAAAGATGACCGGCGTGCGACTTTCTTTACTGCGAAAGGACAAAAATTAGGAGAGTTTGAGAGAACGGGTAAAATTGCGATTAAAAGCAGCAACTCCCATTTCTTCCGCGGTGCACTGGATTAGCGTTGTTTTAGTGCGAAAGTCCTTCTATAGCCGCAGTCCCCGGATTTCAGCGGTATTTGTGTTAATGAAGCCTCCATTGGTGGTCGTGTAAAGCCCCGGCCGCGGCGGTCGAATTTCTACGGAGGCGAATCGCTCGTGGCCCATGTACTGTGCGATGTCAGTGCATGTGAAAGAACCCCAGGTAGACGAAATTTCCGGAGCCCTTCACTATGGCGTCCCTCATAACCTGAGTCGCTTTAGGACTCTAAACCGCCATAAACCAAAGCAAACCTAATTTTAAAGCGAAATATTTACTAGCCTAGCAGCGGCGATTTCGCCGTGGCTGCAGTTTGACCGTGAATGTCCTTGCTGCACCGCTGCCATAGCAACGCATCACGTGAGTTCGAAGCGCCGCCGAGCCGAGTCTTCGTCGTCGCTGCGCCTGCGAAGCGCCACGTGATCTATCCCAGCAGACGTGGCTTGGCATCTGTAACGTTGAGTGCGTTCCGCACACTGGATAGGCAGTGCGCCCACCCTGCCACCCTGGCAGGTGGCAGTTAATGGTTGATCGCGACAGGTTGGTCACCCAATGAACGCTGCGGCAATACACAGCGCGAGAGTGTGTTGCATTTTAGCACGAGTCGCGATCGGCTGAATCAGTTTTTCGACGAAATTTCATTTCTGCCAAATGATTTTTCAACTCAGGGAAGTGTGTGAAAAAATTGACTTTGAACCGGACTGGCATTCCCTCCTGTTGAAGTGCTCAGCCTTACTTCCAGTCTAGCGCTCTGTTATTCTGTCTTTTTGTAGCTATCGCTACATTACGGTACCACTTCGAGCTTTCAGCGCGGCCGCGCGGCCATGGTCACGTGGCTGATCACATGGTTGGTCACGTGGTGCGGACAGCTGCCGGCTGCGCGGCGCCGCGGCTGGTCACGTGGTTCATCACGCGGTTGGTCACGTGACCAGCCAGCCATGTTCTGCTGCCGGCGACGCGGCTGAAACCGAGCTTCCACAGCTGTGCGCATGTGCCGTGTCAAGTGGGACGAAGGCGAAGAAGGAACGCCAAGCGAAACGGAGCGGCAAAAGACTTGACTTTGCAATTCAACTGAGCAAGTTCCACTCGGCCAGGTAGCGCTATCACGTCACTCCAGGTTTAACTAGAGCTAAACCACCGCCAATTTTTGGGGGGTGTCGTTCGTGGCGCAACGTAAAAGCTTTATAAATATTTCATGTAAATGTAACCTATTTTCAGTGTAATAGACAGCAGGTTTAAAAAAAAAAGCGACGATAGCCTAGTGCAAAAATAAAAAAAAACCATTATGATCATCACACCTTAAAATTTTACAAGCGGAAATGTCCTATCCATGACATGAAAGTCAGGTATTCTGTTGTTCGTATCTATAATTGCTTATGTGTACAAATTTTTGCATTAAATAATAGCGTTATTCGTTTAGAATACTACTCTATGTTTTGAATAACACTGCTTTGTTTGCAGCAACAAGGTCAACTTGACTGACAGTGTCGCATCCTCTCCATTGTTGCCATTGCAATATGTCCTTGTACTTAAAATTTTCTAGAACCCTTAAATTATATTATAAAGTCCCAGAAGATCTGCATTTGGATATTTAAACACTTGTTTCTTGCTGTAATCCGTTAAAACTTTCAAGCGCTGAAATTTTAAGCCAAACGCCACCAGACGTAACATAGACAACAGATTTATATCAATGACAAACAGCGTGTTTAGTGTGCTCAGATAGTCCGTTGTCGCGCAGCCTGAAACCAAGCAGTGAGATCTATTCACGGCACACCATCACGGAGCTGATGAGGTAGAGCTACGTCACTTCATTATGCTACTGTCGCACATCGTGTGCTGGCAGCCGCCGGCACTTTGAGAAACTTGGTCCAGGAACTTATATTTCAAGTTCTCCGTGTTCGTACCAGTTCCCCGCGTCAGTTTATTTCCCAAATAAACTGAGCCACGTGTTAGACATGAACATTAAATATATTTGCTCCCTCGCGTACTCAAGATAACAGCACAGAAACAACTAAGTCACAGACTGGGGTAGCTTTTCTTAACACTGCGCACACAGCAATCCCTGTATGAGAGCTTCAAGCGTCCTTTCATTCATTCGCCTAGAACATGGTGTTCAACGCTGATCGAGAGGCTCATTTAAATAGACAGCCATAAGTATTATGGCATCACTTTTCTTGCCTTGTACAGAATAACGCTACCATTCTCGCCCGGTTTGTAGTATTTCCGCATGTCAATAGTTTCAATCTTTCTTCTGTGTACTCATACCTTTTTTTTCCTTTTTCTTAAAAGACAAAAATGAAGCATTCTACATATTGTAAAAATTATCGTGAAAATAAAGGGGCACGCCAGACCAGTGTCTACGAGCGTCGCCTATTCGCGTCTCTTCTGATCACTTGCATAACTAGTCATATCCGAAATGTCTTATGCGCGGGCGATCAGCCAGATCAGCGTCTTTTTTTTTTGTGCAGTTTTCGAGATGCTGGTCCTAGTTGTTGGGGCTGTTCTTGACGTCCTGGATTGGGTGGACGTCCTCCGGCAAAGCTCGGCGCTCCGGTTCCACGTAGAAACATGTTTCTCCGCAGTCCTCAAATTTGGTGAACCTGCATACAGTCGTTTGTTTTTTGGTAATGGCGCGTTTCCACCGTTGGGAGTCGCTTACAAGGTAACTGGTGATGACGTAAGGGTGCCAGCTGTTAGGATTCGCATTGTTTGTACGATTTAAACGCAAATTTCTCCCGTAAAAAAGACGTTTTCCTGGTATTACGACAATAGAGAGTGGTAAAAACAAGGTATGGCTTTCATGACAGAAATGAGTGCATCAGAAATCGGTCGCTAAAAATCGTAGTTTTTGAAAACGAAACTCAAAACAGGGCCGCCGTAATCAAGTGCCGGAAATGACGTAAGAGCTAACACTCGGGCACATAGTGCCATAGGTATTATACGTTTTGGTGGCTCAATGCTTCCCGTCAAAACCACGGGGAGCTGGAATGCATTCGAAGTACCTGCACTTGGCGTCGAAAGTTTCTAGGGCACGCGACATGCGAAGAACTTGGTTTGGTTTATGGCCTATGGGGGTTTAACGTCCCAAAGCCACTCAGCCTATGAGGGACGCCGCAGTAAAGGGCTCCGGAAATTTCGACTACCTGGGGTTCTTTAACGTGCACTGACATCGCTCAGTACACAGGCCTCTAGAATTTCGCCTCCATCGAAATTCTACCGCCGCGGCCGGGATCGAACTCGAATTTTTCGTGCCGGCAGCCGAGCTCCATAACAACTGCGCCATCGCGGCGGGTGCGAAAAAAAAACTAAGCAGCGGCTTAGCTCTGGTTAAGCATAGATATACAAGCGAAAAGCTTGTAACAGCGAGTCTTGGGATTTTCCTCATTTGACTCTCTTGTTTCCTATTCCTCACTCGCTTGGCTGCTGCTGGCTGAAGATGCGGCCAAGACACACTTTTCGGCTTCTTTCCGACGTCGTTTAGCAAGGAGTGTTTCCCGTTGTTCAAGCGTTTCGGCTGCACGTTTAGCTTTGTCTTTATCATTTTTTACGCTGTTGTGCAGCCAACTCCCAAGCGAGTACTTCTGGATCGGACGAATTTAGTTTCTCAGTTTTTCTGCGTAGTCTAGAAGCAGCCGCACTCTCCTTCCCTTCCATGTCGAGTGCGCACGCCTATTCTCTGGCAAGCGTATTATACACCTCCTTGCGCATGCGCATGACGCACATGTGCAGTAGCGCGCGGCTGCGCCGAAAGGTCAGGCGACGGCTGCAGCAGCGGCGAGGAGCGACCACCTGTGCGGCGCGTGACGTCACTCGTTTTCCGCGCATGCGCATAACTCACCAGTTCGGCTCACGCCGAGCTCAGCTCTGACCTACGTAGTGAAGCTTTTCGCTTAATAATAATAATAATAATAATAATAATAATAATAATAATAATAATAATAATAATAATAATAATAATAATTGTTTTTTTGGGGGAAAGGAAATGGCGCAGTATCTGTCTCACATATCGTTGGACACCTGAACCGCGCCGTAAGGGAAGGGATAAAGGAGGGAGTGAAAGAAAAAAGGAAGAAAGTGGTGCCGTAGTGGAGGGCTCCGGAATAATTTCGACCACCTGGGGATCTTTAACGTGCACTGACATCGCACAGCACACGGGCGCCTTAGCGTTTTTCCACCATAAAAACGCAGCCGCCGCGGTCGGGTTCGAACCCGGGAACTCCAGATCAGTAGCCGAGCGCCCTAACCACTGAGCCACCGCGACGCCTTCAAAACTTGAATTTCGTGGAAGCCACTAGATGTACCCCCGTACACTGATATCAGAACCTTCAGCCTATACCTTAGGGGCGGCCACTCAGTAAAGTCCTTTTCATATTCAGGCTTACTGCCTAGATTGCACAATAAAAAATGGTAGTGGTTTAAGGTAGTTAAACCGAGTAGACGTGCCGCCACTTATTTTCGGCTGGGGTCCCGACTGACGATGCGGGCGTTCATTCATTTTCACCGAGTCAGACAGCGACCCCAACCGAACGCCAGGTGTAAGAAAAAGACATCAAAATATGCGCAACAATGTTCACTGTTTGGTGTACTTCGGATATGAATGCGTCGCGAGTGTTTGCGTGCGGCCTGCGTGGTCGTGCCCTCGATGTGTGCACAGCGTTTCGGCAAGGTAATCGCGCCTAAAATTCCGAAACACTTTTTCACAGGGACCATAGCAGAGCTGTCAAGCCAATTTCTGCCTCCAGCTTTTCAGTCCCCGCCGTCCTTAGTGCGTTCCTTCCCAGTGATACGGCTTGATGAAGACTGTCGGTAACCCGTACCTACGTGCTAGCCTAAAAGCTGCTTTAATACGTGATACGCCCGCCAGATGAACGCATCGTCTGCTATAGAGCTTTTTAAACGCTTATAAAAACAACGCTGATTCTCTAACAAGCTCAGAACATTGTCAGGGTTAGCTCTATGACGTACCCAACATATTATGAGTCATTCTAACTAAAGTACAATTTCGTTGCTGTTGGCGTTTAAGCACCCGCCGCGGGGGCTCAGTGCTTAAGGCGCTCGTCTACTGAGCCGGAGTACCCGGGTTCGAACTCGACCGCGGCTGCAGCGTTTCGAAGGAGGCGGAACGCAAAATGCGCCCGTGTGCTGTGCGATGTCAGTGCACGTTAGAGATCCCCAGGTGGTCGAAATTATTCCGGAGCCCTCCACTACGGCACCTCTTTCTCTCTTTGTTCTTTTGCTCCCACCTTCCTCCATTCTCTAACGACGCGGTTCGGGTGTCCGCCAAGATATGCGAGACAGTTACTGTGCCATTTCCTTTCCTAAAATGATAATTTTTGCGTTTAAGGAGACAGCACATAGTCTCTATCTGTTCCCTATGAAAGGTGTGACGTGGTGTGACAGGTTTTTCAGGAGGTTCAGTTTTTTAGGTGATATTTGCCATAGCTGCTAGATATATGCAATGGAAGTAGTTTTTATTCTCTAGGTGCTAAGAACTTAGTGTTTTTTTTTTCAAGCAGCGATGCTCTACTCATACAATGCAATATTGAGTCGGGTAGAATGCCTCGTTGTTTTAAAAAGAGGCCACAGACATCCTGTTCGCAATTAAACAGAATATAGCTTCTGTTAAATTTCAATTCGGCTTCGTCTGCCAACCGTCGGATAAACAAAGATATGAGTATACTAAATATACAATTGATAGAAACAAACACAGACATCTGTAGGAACTTTTTTTATTCGTCCTCCTTTATTTTTGCATTCGTTTCGAGTATATATAAAATTGATATTCGTGTTAGGCATGGGCTTTATTTTTTAGTTTCTTATAATCAAGTCCTTGGGGAGAACTTCGTGACAGGCGAGTGGACTATCGTGATGAGACCATGAGCGACGCATTTAAATAATGAACAGTCATTAGCTTTGATATGTTTCGCATTGCTCCGGTTTATAAAATGGACGATTTAAGTTTTCGTCCTTCTTTTTCAGTCTTTTCTTTAGAAACGTATGCACTGTCCTCTCAAACAAGTTTCGTATTCGTCCTAACGGGGGCGTTCCGTCGTCGTTATCAGTATAAGCCGGTATTTCCTGCTGTGCGTTCCAAAGATGCAAATACCCCGCTTTGTCTGGCTCTCTATTGTTGATAAGCCGGCATGGGATTTTCTTAATTCGTCCAAGTCCAGCTTCTTTGGACAAAATTTTTGAATGCTGCAATATTCAAGTGTACTGCTATGGAAATATTTCAGATAATGGTGCATTCTTCCCAGGCGTAGTAAAATTATTGTTTTAAAGTTTTTCCATCGGTCACATCGACTAGTCAAAAGTGCTGTTCAAAGCCAATGGGGAACTTTGACGATAGCAGGAGTATTAACGGCAAAAAAAAATGCAAGCCTGCTGAGGGGAGATCTGCGGATATATTGATTATTGTGGCGAAATCTTACAGTATATGAAAAAATCTCATGCATAAATTATTTTTCGTTTAATTGCTTTTGTCCACGATTGCCGGGTATTTTGCCGGCATTTATTGCCAAGACAACAGTTGTCGAGGATCAAAAATTATGTGAAAGTCGAACTGCGGGAGAATCTTACAACCATGGTTAGTTATTCCAGTAATACAGTGCTCTACAAATAGCTTTATACATGAGTAAATGCTTTCAAAAAGGTCATTCATGCATGTTACACAGAACAAACAAGCCTGCATACTTGAGATTTGCCGAGCGCCGTATCTTGCATAACTTGACAGTGAGGCACGACTAACGCAAACTCGGGTGCTAATGAGGAAAAACTCAACGCACTTCCTCATTTAGGATTCAGTATTTAAGGGCTTTCATATGTGAAAGATTGAAATAAGAGAAACTCCTTGTGATGATTTGTTAAAGAACCTTAATGGAATTCACTTCCATCCACGCTTGAAGCAGGGCACACTGATACTATTAAAACTCAGTATTAATGATTCCCTAAACAAAGTCCAGGTAACAGTGTTTAAAGGTGCTAAAATGAGTTAAACTAGGTGAAATATTCGAGATTCGAGTAAAATACGTCTTCCCACAAATTACAAATTATGCTATTAACGTCATCGGTCTTTCGAGATGTGAGCGCCTTCGAAGGCTTAGCGCCAAGCCAGTGGACATCTCTATGCACTAGAAAAATTGAGGGCTTCCAGGCGGCAGTCGGGTATCTAACCCAGACCTTTCGAAATGCGAGGCGGATGCTCTACCTGAAAGCCACTGTTTCGGCGCCTAGACGTGGCTGTTCAAGTTCAGAGTAACGGGATTTGAAGGTTCGGACTCCTCTTCATTTATTTCATTTCATTTTATTTATTTGAGCCTATTCAAAAGCTTATGGAGGGGGCCAATGTAAATGCAGCTTGAGTATTCCCTGGGCCCGTATGCATATTGGACGACAGGCTTGTAAAGAACACTTTAAATAGTATATTTCACAAGACGGATGACTTCCGATGGTGTTAAGGTATAGATGTGAATGCCGGCTTCTAGGTAGGAATCTAGTAGCTGCAGCAAATTGTTTGCAATCATTTGATGGCCGTATTTGGATCTCGAAACAGGGATGAACTTTTTTCAAGGCGGCGTGTATCATATTTCGGTGTATTCTGTTCTAGTTCGGCTATGTTTGTTATTAGCTTCTTGGTATTTTTATAGAGGTACATAAGAAATTTCGTTTATAGAGGTGATGGCTTTTCGGTATATTTTACTTGATGAAAGACCTTCGGTGTGCGAGTTGTAGGGCACGTTTGCGATAGCACATAACATTTTTTTTGCCCCAATATTCTTTTAAGACAGATTGGAAGCTGATTCTGTGCCCCGGACAAGACGAGAATAGTTTACATGTGAGACAAAGTACATCATAAATGGTCAATTAAGAGGCATCGATTTCATTTTAGTACACCTGTTACGCGGCTTTGTTATCGGATTATAAAATCTGCCGGAGGGCCCCGTTGCAATGTGTTTGTAAAATATACGTCAATTACTTTTATTCAGTCAACAACCTCTATATTTTCTGATTATACAATATATTGTTGGTCATTGGACCTGTCTTAACGATGACTGCTTCTGTTTTTGTTAAAGTTTACTTTTAAAACGTTGTGCCGGCATCATTTTGATATAGGCTAAGAAATTGTTCGCTGCGCTAAAGAACCCTGTATAAAAATTTGACGGTTAAGGAAACACTAGTATCATCTGCATACTTTATTAATTTCGCGCCCCAACGAATAAGGACAATGTCGCTTATGTATATTGTCGTTTATGTAACAATCATTTGCTGATTGTTCTTTGATTACTAAGCATTCAGTTCTTTCTTCTATTTAGTTGCCCACTCGCTTGCTTGACAAGACCGCAGCGCCGGCCTAGTGGATGGAGGGTCGGCATCGCACGTGGGAGGTTTTGGGTTCTATCCCCAATGTGTCCGGGTTATCACCGGTTTTCCAATGCTTACAGGCTCTACCCTGACACTGTGCGTGGCTTCTCATGGCTGGATCACTCGAGAAAGAAAAACAAATCTTTTAACACCACCTCATGGAGACAAGGATATTTCAAGGCATAGAGTCTGACCATAAATAAGTATATACATCCTCGGTCTTCTTCCTAACATACACTACGAGAACAGAAGGAAACATAGCTGCAGCCAGCCGCACTGCCGACTGACCTTTTCTTCTCGATGATGCAGCGGTGCTCCTTCATTGTCTTCACGTCTGCCAGGTGGCACTGCATTCTCCCGTCCTCGTGGTGGATTGCGAAGTAGGGCGCCAGCATGAGATCGAGGGAGCAGGCTACGCCTTTGCCCCAGGCGAAGCAATCCTTATCCGGGTATTCATTATGACAAACTTTCATGCATTCTTCCTCTGTGCTGTACTGAGGCATATGCCCAACAAAGTTAGGGCATCTGCCTTCTTGAAACTTCCACTCCTGGCACGTGGATCTACAATGTAGAGTGACAGTGACGGAAATAAGTGCACTCATCTTACCGATGTATGTATTTGAAACTAATTATTTCTCCGGCAGCAGTTCTCTCTAGCAGAATATCTCCTCTCCACGTGCTCCACTTTGGTTGTTTTGTTAAGCATACTAAGAAAAGATGTGGGCGTTACACAACAACATGACTTGTTTTTGTCTTCTCATCTTTCTGCCTCATTCAAGATTTTTTAATTCTCTAGCACCTCCCTTCGCCACTAACGATAAGCTGGCGTTTTCCTCCGACACGTATTAACCGCGTTGTCAGTATTCATTCCTGTGTGAGGCCAGGTGTAAGTTTTGAAAGGGCGAGAGGGGGCCTGGTTCTAGCAGCGAGATATTTTATGTAGGAACGGCATTAAAGACTGCAATTTCTTTGAAAAATAAAGTACAAGAAATACATTGCGAAAATAGCTTCGTTCCCGCAGGGAACCGATGTATACTTCCGTGTCTGAATTAGGCGCATTGTGTTACTTGTACGTCAATCTACTTCGTATCTGAGCTTACGGCCGTGGTAAAACTTTGTATAAATGATTATTTATTCGTTACTACCTGTAAAACGGTTTCGTAATCCATCGCATAGTGCTGGAAATTTAATTTATAATAAAAATCAATGCTTCTAAGCTTGAGCATGTAATAAATCTCCCTTAAAGAAGCTCATAGCTGGATGCAGACACGACACTCGGACGACACTTAGATACTAACAAAAAAAAAACATGCCAGACCTCCTAAACGTGGAGTCATTAATGATCCAGAGAACGCCTAAGATACAAAACCGGAATGAAAATAGATTACATTCTGTTTATGTCAAATCCCTAAAGCGTTCTGTAAGCATTGTTTTGTAAGCATGCACGTAGCTGGTTGTTTCGCTGTGAATGAGGAAGACGTAGCGCTCCCGGAATGTTAAATTTTCTTTTGACCATGCTCGGTGCCCTAGGAACTTCTTAGGCTTACGATCCCTACCCAATTCCTATACCGTCAAATCAGCACGTTCTATGCATAGCAATGCATGAAGGAGAAAAATCATAGAGGAGCGATAATATGAACACCAAAATATTATCACGGCGTACCCAGAGAAGTAGGCACCCTTATGACTACTTGCCTGCCCCAGTTGTAGAACCACCACGTCCTCCTGAGGTGTTTGCTCTGGCAGGGAATCAAGTCGGGCGCGTCTTCGCAGAGTTTCTCCGGTGGGTTACGCTCCATGCACTGCTTGTGGCATTCATCGGCGCTCCTGAACCGGTTGTGGCCGTCATTGCACAGGAAAGGCACATCATCCGTGACATTACGGCAGATTTCTTCCACCATGTCCGCGTAGGATCCGGGGATGGGCTTCTCGCAGAACTCGAACTTGATTTCTTTCCCGGTACACTGCGGAGAGCGGCAAGTGCTTTCCTCGGCAGCTCTGACTTCATCGACAGCAGAAAGGTGTATTTTCATATTCCTGCTAAAGTAATGACGGTAGTGGCAGTGCTTGCTACTAAGGAAGAACATTTCCGCGTCATAAGCGAGACTGTCTCCCTACTTGAAGGGTATTTAATAATAAGACGTCAGCAGTTCTCTAATGCTTACCATCATCAGTCTAACTACGCTCACTACAACGCAAAGGTCTCTCCCATTCGTCTCCAGTTAACCCTGTCCTGTGCCAGCTCCGACCAACATAAACTTCCTTTCTGTCACAATCTTCTACATCTTTCTTCATATGGGGTCCACACAGGTGTCATAAAGAACCAGCGGTTATCTGTTCTTTGAACATCATACCCTGGCCGCATCGATTTCATCTTCTCCAATTTAGATATGGTATCATTCCTTAATTCACTCTGCTTTCTTCCTGTCCTTAACCTCTCTCGTTTTCTCTTCCATAGTTCACTACGCGGTCATCAATTTAATTTCAAGGCTTTTCATCAGCCTACAAGTCCATCCAAATGGGAGGTTCGGCTAGAAAAAGTGATGTGCGTAATCTTGTATTCATGACATGAGAGTACCTACCAAATGCATACAACCTGATTCGTATTCTGTGAGCTCTACTCTGAACATTACAGACTGTTGAACATAATACAGCTTTGCTTAGTTTTGATTTAAAACGCTTCCGGACCGTTACTCTTTTTCAGTTCAACCACAGAAGGCGCCCAAGAACATAAGCTGGTAACATGAAAATACTAGCAGCGTACATAGAGGAAGTCAGAGAGAAAGTACGCCATTCTTCCGCGACCCGAGGACTAAAGACGCTGACCAGCGAAGAGCGTTCCTATCTGGAGCAAGGTCCCAATTGCTTGCTTTCCGGTATAAATAATCTGTCCACGGTGCCGTTAGAATTCCTTGGAATTTGCGCCCGGAGGCAAGGAATAAAGTTATGCATATCGTGTTAAACTCTTCACCAACTCAGAACAGAATACTACCACACTAGATAAAAATCTTTTTCTTCTGTTCAGCGGAGGTCCTGTTGTGACACCATGTCTGTTGTCTTAAATATTCCACTGTAATAAATAATAAATATTCCACTGCCGTTAAATACAGTAATTCGCCGTTGAAGTGGCGGTAAGTTCAGCACAAACATTTGCCGTAACGCGGTCTATAAAAAGGCTCATGCCCATGCCTGCTGCAGTTAAAAGCATGTTTTTGTTATTTTCCGAGTCCCTCTCGATAACTCGCAGCATAGGTTTATTAAAAGAGTATATTCATTTTGTTCTTGTAAAGGAATATTGGTTGCAATCTAATGATTTCGCGTAACATAAAATCATGGTCAAACTTCGAGCTATTGCAAGACCTTGGTACTGCTGCACTGCACTTTGAAGCGTGATTGCTGCATACGTTGCACAGAAGGACCACTATTTGAGATTTTATGCAACCGATAAATCACGATCCTTCGCTCGAGCTAAGGAAAAATGTCACACCAGTCCTTGTGTTCGCGCCTGGAAAATAAAGCAAAATGGCAGGCCTTTAAAGGAACTGGAAGGAAACTTTTGTCCTACATACAGAACTTTCTGCTTCCGGCTCTACCTATTTCAGAAATCTGGCATGAGTTCAACAGTTCATGTCTTTACGTGTTCCCGCGCCTGCAAAAGCAGCCTACATACCTAATGCACATCTCTCATCCCTATTCTCCTGAACACTTTTCGTTAAAGCTGGTATAAGGCCGCATATAATTTTCTTCCATTCGATACATGATTACGCATATCTTCATCATTTAATGTAAGTCAGTAGAAATCGGTTCGTACGATCAGGTTGCATAAAATCTTGCTACAGCAATGCACCGTTTGCTTTCCGTCTCATATCGGGAACTGAGAAATGCGTTCCTTCATATTCTCGCGCGGTAGCGTCTTCTGTAATAAAAAAGCTACACAGTGCCAGCCTAGAGGCCTCCATATGCGCAGTAAAGGGCTGCGTTACTTGGACTGTGGTCCCTGCGAAAATTTGAAAGGGCAAGAAGGTTTTTTGCTACTTACGTTGCCAATGCGCCGAGTCGGCTTGGCAGTAGTGGTTGTCGTAAGTTTCTTTGTCGTTGTACACGAGGGAGGTGTAGTGGTTGTTGGCGTTGTTGTTGTGGCTTTTGTGGCTCTAGTTGTGGTTGTGGTTTTCATCTTCGTTATGGGTGTAGTAGCAGTGGCTCCAGTCGTTTTCGTGGTTTTAGTTGTGGTTTCTATCGTGGTCGTTGTCGGTGTAGTGGCAGTGCTTGAAGTCGTTTTCGTGGTTTTAGTTGTGGTTGTTATCGTGGCCGTTGTCGGTGTAGTGGTTGTGCTTGCAGTCGTTTTCGTCGTTGTAGCTGTGGTTGTGGTTGCTATGGTGGTCGTTGTCGGTGTAGTGGTTGTGGTAGTAGTTTCTTCCCTGGTTGTATGTGTCGCTGTGGTTTTCATCGTGATCGTTGTGGGTCTAGTGGTAATGGTAGAATCTTCCTCTGTGGTTAGAGGTGTGGTTATGGTTTTGTCTGTAGTCGTTGTGGTTGTAGTAGCAATGTCGCTCGGGCTATTCTCAGCGGTGCTGCTAGTGGTCTCGATGTCTGTCTTCTTGCTTGTGTGGTCGGGATCCGGTCCGGGCGTGGTGACCGTCACGCTTGTGTCGGCGCTCCTAGACAGACCGGTTTTCAGGCTGACGTCTGTCGCCCGCTGCTTGCGGGTGGCCGCCTGCCTCGCAGCCCATACCATTCCCGACACGATGAGGTACAGCGCAAGCAGGAGCAGCGCCAGCGTTAATACGAAGCGCCACGCCAGCATCGTCCAGGTCCTCATCATGCTCGAGTCGTCGTCGTAAAAAAATTGCCGGTGACGTACGGTCACTGCGCAGAAGAGATGCAACAGCACTGACACATTCCATCACATCTAATTGAAATACCGGAGCAAGCAAACACTTTTTATTGGACGGCCAAGCCCATCGGCGTCCATTGGTTCAAGGTACTACCGTTTCAATAGCGTTTGGTGTGTCCCCACGCCTCTCTGTTGCCAGTCAGGTTTCTGTATCAGAAGAAATTTCCACACAGTGCAACTGTGGTTTCCCACATTCTACACGAAACGGTAGCACGAGTTCGAAGGAGAAGGATATTCCCGAGCCATTATTATCAATTATGCTCTGGTGTGCTGCTTTCTGTTAAGTCCCGTCGATTGTCTAGACAGAAGTGGGCCACCATCTCTGAAATGAAACAACTAATAGAGGAATATTTTTTTCTTACGTGCAGTGTTCGGAGTTCAGCATTAGATTTCAGGAAAAGGTACAGCTCCATTTGCTGGATTAAACACAGTTGGAGCGGAAGATGGGGTTTACGTGCCCGCAAGTCCGATGGAAGGCGAGGCTGTGCAAGGTGGCTGGGGTGCGTTTGCCCAAACTCAGGTAAAGTGTCCAAAACGTGGTTCACCGTCAAATCGAAGAACAGATAGAGGAAAAAAGCACACGACTAAGAAGTTGCTGGAGGGACTCCAATCGGGAGGTCCAGTAGGCCGTGACCGTGGGTCTCAGCAAAGCGCTCATGTGCATTACCAGTAGCGCGTGCTCCCCATGGAGAGGTGATCCACGATTTGAAAGCGGGACAGATGGAGCACCAGAGAGCTTCTTCGTGTAGGAGGAATGCGTATGCCTCGGCCACTTTACCTTGGATAGCGACTGTGTCACATCATATGGACAAGAGGCATAATCTGCTTAAGAGTCAAGCTCCTTGTCGCGTCTACCCAACCCTGACTCGGAGGCAAAAGGCACGGGTTATGAGCCATACATTAAACATGTCTAGGCCGCTCACGATGTTTCATTGCGTCCGAAGTGATTATGTCTGCGTACAGAAGAAACTCCGGCATGCCAAAGAGGTTAAGCCGTGCCGGGTACCCTGCTTGCTCTGCGTGCATGAAAAAAAGAATCCCTTTGGGGTCTGGGAACAGCGGTTGAGGTGGTGTACACCTCACACTTACATCAGGGAGACCGAGGCATATAAGGCTGATGTGCAGCAAATTATCAATGGCGCCTGTTCATACAGGAGCTAGGAGGTCGCCTTTCCACTCAACGGCAAGGAATATATAGGCTTTATCCCCTGAAAGGTGTATACTATTCAGATGATTAAATATTTCTTCTCTTTGACATGAGAATGCAGCCACGAGACAAAACTCGTGGTGATACCGTATGCAGTGTACATTGAGTCGAAGCAAAGAGCCATTGCTACTACCGCAGGTGTAGCACTGAGTGCGACTCAGTGCGATGCGAACTATGAACTGCTGCACAATGACATCAATGACGTTCGATTGAGCTTCCGCTTGCAATGAAGTGAATGGGAGTCAAGCGACGAAGGCCAATCACAACAAGCATGGCTTATTGGTTCACTATTTGTAGATGGTGGAAATTCCTAAGGGTAATGCGTTGGAACTGATCCTGATGGGCATACGCATAGGTCGCAAGACAGTGTGTTAATACTGGGGTCCTACGAGACCGTGTTTCGCCGACTTCCTGCGCAAAGTAGATGAACAGTCCCAGCACACTAGTAGTATACTGTGTTTAAGGCAAGATCACGGCGCTGCTTAGTCAGAGGCGGCTAGCTCAACATTCAGCACACTGATCTATAAGACGTAAAGCTATACCGACCAGCAAAGATTGTAGAGGCGCCTTTAAATGTTAACGTCGACACTGCCTGTTTGTGATAGACATGAAAGCAGTCCACTTAGGAGAAAGCGCAATGCCGATATAATGTACATGAGTATATCATGGAAAGAGTGGCGGAAAGGCTTGCCTCTTACATTGCTCTGACTGAGTAGTCCGTGAAGATCTGGGCACTCCGTAGGAAGTTTCCTCCACCGAGGCGGACATTTCAGCCAATGATTCCGTTCTTGGACTGGAGGCATAAGGCGAAGGGCTCCTTCCGCCCGCGGTCTCCTTCGTGGGGGAGATGTCTCTTCGCATGGTCTCCTCGATGACGGTTGTCTTCCCTAGCGGGATTCTTGCACATGCAGGACACCTGCTCACCAAGGCAGAATATAAAAGCAAGACCAGATGCTCTTGATTCACTCTCAGAAGAGCAGTGGTCATATGTACATAGGTGCTCACCGGAAAACAAGGATTGCACTCGAAGCCTGTTGTACGACACTAAGCAGAGGTGCGAACTTCATTCTCCTCCTTGTCTCCAACGACGCGATGGTGCTATAGGTCAGGGAACTACATCCACAATTCATTAGATATAAAGTATAATTTATAATTAATTATGCACCCTTTTTTATGTTGTTCCATTCAGAATTTTTTAAATACGACAACCGTTTTCACGGAAGGTTACGTGACGGCTCATGATAGCACGCGGTATCGGGGGAAAGTAAGCCTCGCCACGGGTAGTGTTTCACACCCACATGGTAGAAATTGTTTGTTCGCGATATTGGCTCAGGTCCACGTCCAAAACAAAAAAAAATTAAGGAAATAGTACACTGTTGGCAATTTGCTTCATCTGGTGGCAGAAATTAAAGGAGTATAGACCCGTCATTTTTTGTTGCAGAACAGCAATGGCTAGGCGACGAGCGACCTCAGTACCTGCGCCACCACTCTTGTTAGCGAGCAGTTTGATCGGATGCAGCTTTGGTTTCTACTAAGATTTCAGCTGTTGGATCAAAGCTTTAGGTGTACCTAGTTGGTTCATGCCGGCGCCAAGTGTGCGGAGATGACCTTCCGGTAGTTGGTTGATGTGCTGCCAGCCGAAGCGCAGATTGGCGCCCAAGCCACCGGGTGATGAATGGACGATCACGAAGTACACGGTCAATAACACATTGCTGAAACACGCCGCTGCGTGGCCACTACAGTGTGGAGTACCTTTGCATCTAAGGCGATCATGAATCACTGAAGAGTGGCGCACGACAAGAGAGACCTCGACGTGGTGCTTCGTGTCATCTGCCCCTTTGCACGAGTTTGCTACCGGCTTGGTCGCAATGGTGCTCCACATGCGCGCAGCCGCGCGGAGCCGTGTTCACGCTCAGTGTTATTGAACATGTACATGTCTAGTGTCGTTTGTAGTATGTCCATTTGTTCTTGAGTCGTACTGCGGTTAATGGACCGAAGTGTGACATCGTCCGGATATACTATTAGCCATAGGCCGTCGATATTGTAGGGTTTCCATGCGAGTTGGGCCATGGCGACGTTAAATAGGGTGGGAGATATGACCGAGCCCTGGGGTACGCTGTTTTGGCTCGTGCTTTATGCTGTGGCTCTTGCGCCGCGTGATTTATTTATTTATTTATTTGTGTTTGCTTATTTATTTATTTATTTATTTATTTATTTATTTATTTATTTTATACCCTCAGGGCCCCGGGGCATTACAGAGGAGAGTGGGGACACAAACGAATACAATATAAACAGCAACCACAAAAGGAGAAACAAAGGAACGTACAAGTACGTAGAAATAGGCGCAAAACACAGAGGAAGAAAATAATCTGTACAAATTCACTGGGAACTCATTTAAAATAATGTTCAGGCAGTAAAGGGCAAAATTTAGACAGTAACAAGCATATAGACATTCAAAAAAAAATCAACCGCTTTATGAAATGCGGTATTATCTGTTATAAAACCGATGTCATGGGGAAGTTGATTCCAGCTGACCCAAGTTCCGGGCATGAATGAGTCATTAAAACATTTTGTGTGACAAGACTGAACTCAAACTTTATGGCGGTGATCAATGAGTGCTGATATGAAATATGGTCTTGTTAGTATATTTCTTTCAGATAGCTGTTCTGGTAAATTTTATGAAAAATGCATAATGAAGCTGCTGACCTACGGTGAGATAGAAGTGGAAGGAACAAACTTGATTTCATTTCAGTTGCGCTACTTGTTCGGTGACTGTCATCGCTGACTGGCATCGGTGACTGGCTCGCTTATTGAGAAGGGCTTTGGCGAAGTTGATTACGCGGGCTCGAGCTGCAGTTTGGATGGACGTGTTGACATAGGCTGAATGACTGATGGTGTTGGACGCCTTATGTAGATCGACAGCTACAAAGATGTCAGGACAGCCACTGCACCATTGGCGTGTTCCGTTCGGTTTAGAGCAAAAAGGTTTCTTTGCAGGATCATGTCCTTTATGTTGCCCCTCCGATCCCATCTGGCCTCCCACGCCCGGCCCAGGCTTTCACCCAAACGCACGAGCAGGTGCCGCGTGCACACCCGGACACCGAGTCGCTGGCGCCGAATCAGGATCAGCTTCCACAATCGCCCTGCTGAATCCAACGTCGATTTACGTCACTCTGTGCGGACATGCATGCCCCGGAACGGTTAGCCTTCGCGCCAGTTATATCTCTGGCCCTCACGTTTAGACATACGAAGACTGGACGGCCCTCAGTGGCGACGTAAAATGCAAGCTCAGTGCCCTGCTGGCCTTCATTTCGGAGTCCGACGTCCTAACCCTGACCTAGCACTCCCACTTCTTCCCTTAAGCCTCACGCCATCCTTGCCAATAAAGGCTAATGAATGAATGAATGAATGAATGAATGAATGAATGAATGAATGAATGAATGAATGAATGAATGAATGAATGAATGAATGAATGAATGAATTTGGCTGCATGCTTTTTTCTTTGTCATAATGCTGACATTGCTATATGTGGATCACTACGTGGTATTTGTCAACGACCGCTAAATATTCTCAAACCGAATTTCTTTTCCCCACTGTTTTCTCCAAGAGCCGAGGAGTGGCTGTGAAGTCAAAAATCAGCGTTGTTCACATGAGGCATAACTCGCTGCTTCCCCATTATGGTTAAAAAAAACCTTAAGAAAGCCAGCCTCAGGAGCAGAAATCGTGAGTGAGCAGGCAGAGATTGTATTACAGTTTTCTTCATGCATCGTGTGATCTATACAGACCTTGGACGTCATAAGCCATCGCTCGGGTGTTGATACCGAAACCTTGCAAATTATTTAGCGCTCGTGGCCGGCTACCAATCGGTGATCCATGTATAGTAATTTCTTACGTATCATTACAGTGAAGAAAACATGCGCCCGAACAACACTGGGTAGCTTCTACCGAGCACGTTCACTCCATGGCACAGTTCAACATGGGTGACATTACCAAATGTAAGAACCTTTCAAAGACTAGCACTCACAACGGAGAGCCCACAGTTCTAGATCACAATCACAGGGAAGGGACAACCACCTGACAAGCCAGGATTTGTCACGCTTACTTTGTTAAGGCATAAACCACGCAAAGTGTCCGTGAAGCAATTATCGCGTTTGACTCAAGATGCCGAAGGAGTCGCCAGACCATGAAATATTCGCCATGATTATAACAATCTACAATCCTTCATGAGCTCAGCTGTTCATTTCGCAATACAGGAGGAACAGTTCATTGAATACATGTACACAACCGTAGTTATACTTTACGCTTAGCAGTTGAACATCAGTCGTTTTTAGCCCAAAGTATGGTATCGCTTCCCTTTGTAGCCTTCTAGCTGTTGTCCTCCTGAGCACGTTTACAGCAGGAGTAATGGTCTAGGTGAGGGTACCAGTTCCAGTTGTTCTAGCTTCTGCATACGATGTCAAAACACGGTGGCTCCAATGGTGCGTACAAGAGCTGCATTCCATGTTTCTTGTTCTCTGTACAATATTAGAGGCCATGCCACAAATGTTTTAGAATAAGTTGTTTGCCCTCCTGAGGTAAAAAACGATATATCCAGTGCGCAAAGACCATGTGCGCATCAGTTCCACAGCTTTATGCACAAATTGCACGGTGACGGGTTCCTACGACGTCAGGCTAATAGTGTGTATGTGTACATTTCGTTACTTTTTTGCTTTTTTTTCTTTTGAAAGCGTAATCTTCTGTTTTTCCGTGATCGAAAGGTATGAATAAAGCATATATACGTCGGCATAGAACTCTAAATATAGACCTGTGCAGGCAGATTTTTCTCAAAGAAAATCACGAGACCCTAGCCTGTCCTCATCAGCACTTGGTCCTGATGTCATCTGCGAACACTGCTCAGTCCGAAGTTCATGTGGCAGCGTGTTCAGTGAGGCCCATTGCCATCTGCGTCAAGTTTCTGGTTCTGGAGTAGTGTTTGTCATGTTGGACAACCTTGTTGTTCCATCTGCAGCTCGCCGCGTCCTCTGCGGATCCGGTAGCACAGCATGGAGACCTTCAGGCGGCCTTCGAACGCAGGTAGCCACGCAGTCGGCGAGGGTGTCGAACCTGCATTTCGTCAGTCTCGCATCAACTGCAGGGATAGTATACGTCTGAAGCTGGCAGTAAATAAGCATTTCAAAGGTCAGTACTACTTATTCACACTTTAGGACTTCCAGCTCCGTTTGTATATTATAGGCACGTTGCGTTTGCCCCAAAATACTTAATGATAGACTTGTTTTTTTCCTTTTGCGTCACTCTATGAACCAAACGGTGACCAAGGATGAATTTACTAGCTCTCTAAGCAATCGCGCCACTGGGCGCCGTCAGCATGCATTGGAAGGCAGAGCGGGGAAAAAGCTTCATTAACAACAACATGTGTCGTGACTGAAGAGGCGAGACATTGCAATGGCTTCTTTCAGCCCTATCATGCGAGATGTGGCCTTGTAGAGAAAGCTATTGGCTCATAGCGTGCACAACTGTTGCGTGTATTTTGATGTCATCGTGATTGATTTCATAGAGTAAAAATGATAGGTGTAGCGTTAAGCGACCGGAAGTGGGCAGAGTGGGTGAGGGAACACACGCGGGTTATTGACATCCTAGCCGAAATCAAGAGGAAAGAATTGGGTTGTGCAAGGCATGTAATGCGAAGGCAATATAACCGTTGGTCCTTAAAGGTAACGGAGTGGATTCCAAGAGAAGGCAAGCGTAGCAGAGGGCGGCATAAAGTTAGATGGGCAAGCTGTCCTTTGCCTCAGCTACCAAAGGACAGGGTTAATTCGAGAGACATGGGAGCAGCCTTTGCCCCGCAGTGGGCGTAGTCACTCAGATGATGACCATGACGATTGATGTGAAGGACTATTATGCCTCGAACAAGCAGGGTGCCACGTGCGTTCGAGTCGCCAACAGACCTTTGTTTTTCGTCGATGCAGCGGTGCTTGTTGATGGTGCTGATATCAGCCAAGTGACACCCCATTCGCCCATCTGATAAACGGAACGCGAAGGCTCACGTATGACGTCCACAGGGCAGGCGTCGCCGGATCCGGGCGCATAGCAACCGAAGAAGAAAGCGCTCGGACCGTTGCAGTGGCTCCTGCACTGAGCCTCTGTGTTGTACTGCATGCTGTAGTCGGCGACGCGAGGGCACTCGCCCGTCTCAAAGCCCCACTCCGCACACCTGCGAAGCACGAAAGCCAGGAGGGATTGCTGCCGTGCTTAAGCATTTTGAGCGCAATTTCTCTGTCAACAAGCAAAAGTTGAGTTGTTTTTTTTTTCTCGATAGCCACAGTTTTTGCTTTTGCCGTGTTTAGTAGACGGGGCTCGAGCCCACGAACCTCAAGGACACGGGATGCCAGCTGTGCCTCAACTGCAACGATTAGTTGATACCAAAGAACCCTCTGTTGTTGTTTTTTTATTCTTCTGGGAGACCTAGTGAGAGTGCAGTTAGCTTCTGTTCTCGTTTGAGTTAAATGGGCTACGTATGTTCATGGTACTGAACCGAAACCGAACGCAACTCCTATTATTTTTCGCCATCTTGGAACTAAACCAGTACCAGTACAGTTCAGAGGAACCGTGCTGAACCATTTCGGGACCTGGTTCAATGACAGTTCTGGTGCATTGTAAAATCGTTATTTTTTCAGAAAAAATGTGAGATATTACCGCTTAGATTTAGCCGCTAAAGCTGTGCTCAGCAGTGGAAAAATAGCAAGCATCCACGAAGTAAGAAAAACTAGAGGAAAGTGGCAGCTAAGAAACGCACTTTGCGCTTACATAATGCGCATTTAGCAAGTCTAAAATATTTTTAAGCAGACCGATGCGAAACCTTTCATTTATTAGAGTTTCCCTTTCACCTGGTTACATAGAATTTTAATAAAACTGTTACAACTGCTCTAACTCAAAAACCCTCAGGTGAGAGTACCTTTCCCTTCTCTGTGTCATGCAGTGCACCACCTATACGTTAGACAAAGGTGCAGGGATCCAAACACGCAGTGCAACAATTCGAGTCGGAAGCATTCGGAGCCTCAGACAGCAGCTTATGAATAATTACTTTATAATCGTATCATAGTTTTTTAATCAAAATATTATTTGTTGCAGGCTTGCAGACGACGAAAGTAGCCATAGAAAGGCAATCTTGGGGCAGCAGTAGAGGTAGTCAGAACAAAAAGTGGGAGGGCCGGGCCACTTAAGCTCCGCCTTAAGGGTCTATGACGTGATAGCGTTAATGAATTAATGCACATATAAGTGGAATCCGTCCTTCTCAACCTTATTCGTATTTCCCCGGGAGTCCTTTATTTTAAAACTCTCAAGGAATACATAAAAGTCTAAGAATAAATGTGAGAGGAAGCCTGCACTGAACCGAAGGTTATCGTAGACAAAACTGATTGAATATGAAAGAAAAAGGGTCATCGCCCAAGATAAAATTTAGGCAAAGGCAATTAAAAGAAGAAAAAAAAGGCACAAATGACGGCCAGACAAAGGCGATTTGTAGGGCAGATAGGCCCTGGGGTAGCGGTTAAAGAGACCATAAAGTGAATTTATCATGACGTTTATCTCTTGGATGAGTAGTTCCAAAATCAGTCACTACGAGCACACCAACCGGTCCGCGAATTTTAAAAACCAGGGTTTTTAAAATTTAATAATAAATCGCCGGCTCTGTTCTGAGGACGCATACTTAGTGTGAATGCAACCTCTCGCGATCAATCATTAATGTAGCAGCTACCTGCCAGGGCGGTTAGTTTGCTCAGGCTAACTATATTAGCCGTCTCTGAAACGTAGCTTGATCAGAATTGCAGAAAAATTCTCTTCTACATGTAATATCATACAATATTCTACAGATAGAAGAGACAATGCATTGTGCACTGAGTACCTGCGGTTCCAGGTCTAAGTTAAAAATAAAACTGCCACTGAGAAACACCCTGGCGAGCATGCCTTGACAAACACGAGACCGACTAATATGAAAAGCCGAAATAGAGCAGTGGGACAGCTTAAATCTAGAGGGCTTACTTTGCGCCGTCATAGAAACACCACGTCTTCTTGAGGTGTTTCTTATGGCAGGGAATCAACTCCACGTCAGCGTTACAGTCCTCCATCGGCGGGCTGCGCTGCACGCAAAAGGCCATGCAGAAGGCTTCAAGGGCGAATCGGTTGGGGCCATCGTTGCACACAAAGTGCTGCTCATCCCCGGTCGAGAGACATTCCTTCTTGACACCGTCGTAGTAGTAGCCCTCGTTGCTTTTCTCGCAGAACTTGAACGAACCGCGCGACTGGAGACACTGCGACGCAAGTGGCGCGCTTTTTTTATAGCCCAAGCTTCAGCAAGCACAACAACCCAAGCAGCACAAGTAATTGGCCCAACATTGGAACTGTATTGGCAAAGTTGGCCCTACAAAGGACCAGGATGGGACCATCCTGTTGCAATATTGGGCCGATGATCTGTGCTGCTTGGGAAGAAGTTTTTACCAAACCTAGCTGCAGCGATGACCCCTCTTGTTTCGCTGCAGAGGACCGTCGTGATACCGAAAGTCAATCCAATGACAAAATTCTATCAGTAAGGCTGGAATAGGGTGTGGTATTTCCTCGAGAAACCGGATCCTGATAGTAGCTGTGGTGCAGTCAAATATTGTAGCACAGCGATGATTACAGCAAACAATATTCCTCATAACAAGGAGGATTTACCCCTTTATTTTGGTTTTGCTTTTCAAGCTGTATTTAAGTACGCTTCTGCTGGGGCGCCCTGGTTTAGAAGCTGAGGCTACAAAACGAAGGTAGCTCACATGATCTGCAAAGTAAAGCGGACCCATCGATGATCTGCTCAGCATTCTCCAAATTGCACGAGAAGGTACGAACCAACTAACGTTTGTTCAGTAGCGCGTTCGCTTCTGTAGATACTTGCAAAAGCAAGCGCACTATTGTATTTGTAGTTACTTATCCATCTGTAGCTACTTACTAGCTTGTCATGTATTGGTTTTCCCGTCGTGGTCGTAGTAGTGGTTGTAGTGGTAGTGGTCGTTGAGGTAGTAGTGGTCGACGTAGTCGTGGTTGTAGTAGTAGTAGTTGTGGTAGTGGTGGTAGTAGTGGTTGTAGTGGTAGTGGTCGTTGAGGTAGTAGTGGTCGACGTAGTCGTGGTTGTAGTAGTAGTAGTTGTGGTAGTGGTGGTAGTAGTAGTTGTCGTGGTAGTAGTGGTTATAGTGGTAGTAGTAGTCGTGGTAGTCGTGGTAGTAGTGGTTGTAGTGGTAGTAGTAGTCGTGGTAGTGGTGGTTGTAGTGGTTGTAGTGGTAGTAGTAGTTGTGGTAGTGGTGATAGTGGTTGTAGTAGTGGTGGTGGTAGTAGTGGTTGTAGTAGTGGTTGTTGTAGTAGTAGTCGTCGTTGTGGTAGTTGTGGTAGTAGTGGTTGTAGTCGTAGAGGTTGTTGTGGTGGTCGTGGTAATCGTGGTAGACGTGGTTGGCGTAGTAGTAGTAGTCGTGGTTGTCGTAGTAGTAGTCGCGATAGTGGTTTTTGTAGTAGTTGTGTCTGACGTGGTGCTCGAGGACGTGCCGCTACTGGTAGTGCTGAAGATCTGAGTGCTGTCGCCTCGCTCGTGCTTCGAAGATAGTCTGCTCCACCGCCGACGTGTGCTCACGCGCTCGGCAGGTCTGACGGTAATGATCACCACGATCACCGCGACGAAAACCATGAACAGCATCGGCAGCATAAGGAGCACGATCAGAAGCCGCACGCAGAACGGCCACCAGGTGTCGTCGTCTTCGTCTGCTGCAGCCTCTGCACGAAAGTACTCCCCTAAGTTAAGTCGAGAATGTACCAAACGCTTTTCCGTTCTTTCGCTGGTACGCGATCATGTCACCGGCTTTCTGTGTAGCGCGCTCTTGATGGCCAAGAAACTGCGCCGTTTGTACTTCGGACCAGATTTCAGAGATAGCTAAGAGCCCAGTAACAAAACTCGACTTGCTTTCCAGCCTCTGTGCGGCACCTCCACTCTCTGCCTACGTTACCGCACTCCACCGAATGCTGATGCAAATTTCACGTTCCAAGATTAATCTCCGCGCAAAATGGGAGCAACACTATTACTGAGCGATCGTGCTAGCTTGCCTTGAAAAGAGAGTATTTCTTCAGAGTGCAACCAGCTGCTAGAACTACCGCGGATGGTGCGGCTGCTCTCTGGGGCTGTGCCGGTCTCTGCAAGCGCCGTATGGGGACCGTCGCTCTGGCCACTCGGCGGGCACTGTCCCGTTGGTGAGACGGGGGTGACGAACAACTCGGAGTGCTCTTCTCCGTCGGGTGGCACATCGTGGGCAGCCTCTCGCACTTCGTTTAGCTCCTCGGAACCGAGGTGGCTCAAGTCACTCATCTTCGATTTAAGTGGAAGGGGGTGTCATGCACCAGCATCGAGTCAGCACTTCCATTCCGGGACGCAATCAGCCATTCTGACAACGCGTGCAGCTCGTTTCTTCCTCTTTCTTTTCAATGCATACCTGAGGTTGGGAAGCGGTGACGTCACGACTCATGAGAGTGCGCAGCAAAGAGGCAGTCACCGGTGAAGAGGGACAAAATGAATCGGCAAGGTCGAGAAAAAGGGTGGTCGGACACAACTTAAGAGGAGGATAATGAGAAGGAAAGCCCACGTTCAGGACCGCCAGACAAAATTCTTTCGCAGCAAAACGGTTGTCTGTTGTTAAAAGTTTTCTTGCTTTCTAAGCAAGAAGCTAAAAACAAGAAGACTTTATAAGCCCTAGAATTTTGATGTCTCTCGCTTATTCGATACAATCGAACATTGAAAATCTTATTTCATTCGCTCTTGTGACTTACCAGCGCAGGAAGACGCGACGCCGCAGACCATGGCCCACTAGCCATAGTCTTCTGTAATGAGATTAGGCTGGGCTCAGGGAATGCAGGCATGCCTACACTTTGCGGCAGATGGGCATGTCGGGCGTTTCTGTCTGGCGCGAATTCGTACTTGTGGAGGGCATCTCTGCTCTAACATCACTCGAATGCTCGCGGAGGGTTGTCGTAGCTAGTCTCACTTTTTGTTTGCTCTCCATGAAAAACAAGTTCGATCCTTCTGGATTCCGCGAGTTGTTTATTGCCTTTAGTGGGCCAGAAGCTTTTTTTCATGCCAACTTTACCTATCTGTCAGAGGCTGTTTTCGTCGTCGTCAACCCCATTGAAGACAGTGAAGAGGGATAGGGGGCCGCCTCTGGCGCATTCAGCGGCTTCATTAACAACGCATGTCTTTATCAATACGTTTCCGCACTGTTTTTCATTTTTTAGTTCAACTGCTTGCGCCCTTCAGTTAAGATGCACCACAGCGGTGGCCTAATAGTTTGAGAAGCAGCTTCGCACGCGGGAGGTGTGGGGTTCGATCCCCAGTGCCGCCGGGTACCCACCGGTGATACAATGGGCACGAGCTTTCCTCTGCATGGAGCTCGGCTTCTTTAGGGTGAAATGCTTGGGAAATGGGTCTTTGACCCACCTTGAGTAGAAGAAAAAACTGTGTGATATGGCTTTCTTTGGCCACAGATGCCCTTGCACCATAAAAATTCACCATCATCATCATCAATTAAGATTCACGCGTGTCACGGCTACGATTGAAAGCTGCAAAGAGACTCCATTTCCTTCTCTCATTCTAATGTGCTTTTGTTTAGTACAGTTGCAGTACATGATAGCTCGTAGTGTGCTGCCGTCTTTGGTTGAAATATTTCGTCGGCAATTCAATCTCGAGTTCCACCTCTTCATGCGGTTAGGTGTCGAACATTTAGTGTAGATTTCGACTGTGAACTCGTGGTGCCTATGTGTTTCAGCGCGTGCCATTTATGGTGTTTGTTCAGTAATTCCCGTAGTAAACGCGCTAGCAGGTGCACTCCGTATTTTTGGGCTCCGACATATCGCGTCGACTGCTTAATACTCCGCAAAATGCTCCACATGTCACCTGTCCCACACTGTAGCCATGCTCCCGTGCCCCTGCCCCACCATGTCAGATATACAGGTGGCGCCGCAGTGACCCACGCCGCTGGAAAATAAAGCCTCTTAGTTCCTCTACCCGCCACGAGATGACTCTTCCCGAAAAGGCCTATTTTCGCGCGTCATTTGAACCGGTTGCACGGATGAGAGACTATGCAACCTATATGCAACTTATTGCCACAAATGGTTAGTTTTCAGTGGCCAGCATTCTCAAGGAGAGTCCGCAGTTGTCTGTAACGCTCCTTGATCCGCGCCGGTTACAGATGGCCAGAATGGAATGCTCGTCACACTTGTATGATAATGCCGTAAACACCGCAAGGTATCGCGCAGACAGCTTCTCACCATTCAGAAACGACGACATGAAGTAATTTCGCTGCCTCAGTATATCAGATAATCAGAAGTACTGAAGGATTTACTGCAATTACTGCGATTATAACATCACTTTATTCACTAAGCTACCCGCCTTTTCATATGGTAGTAACATGCATGCTTCACAGAATGCCAGAGCAATGTCGCACTCTATCTGTTGAGAATAATAAACAGCTGAGCACGTTTCGTCAGTTTGTCGAGGAGATATACACAGCTTCGATTTCGAGGCTGCCCGCTGTTTTTTTTTTTTTACATGTTTGGGGTGACAGACGAAGTCGGGACATCAGTCCCTCCCGTCCTACTATACGTGATGAATATCATGTCTTGCTATTCCATGAAGGATTTGTGTATGCAAATGTCAAGCGCCTTCCCATTAAGTAGCCTTGTCGGATGTTTAAAACAGGTTGGATCAGCCGCCTAAACATGCCAGGTGACAGCTTCCACAACATGACATGCGTGCTTGCCCAATTTAATGCAATCCTTAGCACAAGGCTTGAAGCCCTTGAGTCTATACGATCGCCGTATTGTTTTTCTTACTTTGCAGGTGTAAGCTTTTCATCCAAATATTACTGTAAGGACATAAGTGCGCCGAGTGAAAATCAAAAGCGGAATTGATCCGCTACAACAGTCTGACATTTAAAGCCGTTTATGTTTCATACCTGTTCTAGACAGTGCTTAGCCATAACTACATTCGCAAGCACCTTACGTGCGATTAAAGAGTTCTAAGGGAGGCAAGACGCATATATGCGTCATCGTTCTCCATATGTTGGCGTTGGTCGCTCCATCCGTATTGGGTGGATGTCTGGCGACAGAGCCTGGAACCCTTGAGGCGGAGTGTGGACGCAGGTGACGATGCAGTCGTCGATAGTATCGAACCTGCGATTCGTCAGCTTTCATTAATAACAGAGGCTTTACGTCGTGATAAGTTGGTTAAACGGAACGCATACCAACAATTCCTCGTTTTGACGATAATTTTTCCAGCTGTTTGCTTTTGCTACTGTATTTTAACGTCAAAACTTCTTTGACGCTTAGCCAGTGAGCATAAATACGTATAAACTTAGTGACATAACCGCAAAGATTTCCTTCGTCTGACTGAAAGTAGGCAAAAACGAGCGATAAATCACAAAATCATCACACGAAGAAAATCAACCAAGTAAGAACAAACGACAAAATAAAAAAACAAACAAACAATGCCTTCCTGGTGACAAGAAAGAGCAGAGGGAGCAGAGTTTACTATCGGTGCAGACAGGAAAAGTTTACGTTAAGAAGCGTGCCACTCAGTGCCCCATCCGCAACAGCAGCGCGCAGTGTGGCCGGGCGCTAGTTGGGCGCAGGCAGTGAGCTTGAACACGTAGCGCTCACAGCGCCGCGTACACTGTAAAAAGCGCAACCCTGGCGCTATTCGTTTGCAGTGCCGTATCGTCCTACATATGGACGTGCACACCAGTCGCACCATCTAATAATGAAAATACGTGAAAGCGGTTCATCGCAAGGATGAAGACGCTTTTTTTCTGTAATGATAACAATCGTGAGTGTTTTAACAGCCTTATTTTTTTTTCAACGAGAAAAACAATGAATATAGAGCAAAATGTAAAAGCTGACACAAAGCTGGAAAACTACTACTGCGAGTGTAGCCGCTATGACGACAAGCGCACCGCATACGCTTTGGCGCCACAGCTTGAAAATCGCCAAATTATCAGCAAAACAAGAGCTACCAATCATTCGCCCCTTTTCGTGGGCAGTTTATAGTAATAATAATAATTGGTTTTTGGTGGAAAGGAAATGGCGCAGTATCTGTCTCATATATCGTTGGACACCTGAACCGCGCCGTAAGGGAAGGGATAAAGGAGGGAGTGAAAGAAGAGAGAAACAAATAGGTCCGTAGTGGAGGGCTCCGGAATAATTTCGACCACCTGGGGATCTTTAACGTGCACTGACATCGCACAGCACACGGGCGCCTTAGCGTTTTTCCTCCATAAAAACGCAGCCGCCGCGGTCGGGTTCGAACCCGGGAACTCCGGATCAGTAGTCGAGCGCCCTAACCACTGAGCCACCGCGGCTTAGTGTTCGAATTAAAATAAGAATAGTACAAATCAGAGCAACCTATCGCGCCGAAGAATGTAACAGCGACGCCGTATTTTGTCCGAAGCAGGAACGGAATCAAGCGAGCAGCACATCGCCACTTTTCCCATGCAACACGTCAAATGCCTGTGGCGCGCGGGTGTGGTCGTTTGTAGCGTGGATTCGCCCTCAAAGCGCCACTAGATACGTGGCGTTCTGCGCTGCTCTGTGCATTGGTTGCGCGCATAGTCACTGCGCACGGCAAACTAAAGGAGCTTAATACCAGCGTGCTTGGTAAAACGGAGGCAAGAAAATCGTAAACAAAGACGGTGTTCTGTGCGGTCGTCTTGCGAACCTACCGGCGGTTTTCTTCGATGCAGCGGTGCTTCTTGATCGTGGGAATATCCATCCAGTGGCACTCCATGCTACCGTTCGAATTAGGATACGCAAAGTAGGCTTCTTTTATGGCTTCGACGGGACAGGCGTCTCCGGACTCGGGCCCATAACAGTGAAACTGGGCAGCATAAATCGGCCCCTTGCACAGGCTTGCGCAATCCGACTCCCATTTGTAGTGCGCGATCTGGTCGGTCATGCGAGGACACAATCCGGTCTCAAAGCTCCACTCCTTGCAACTGCAACGCATGAAGAAGCAAGTGAGGTTCCGGCCGTGCTCATCAGTTTTGGGATCGTGAAGTTTCTTCGCCAACTAACTAGACCTGATCAGTATTTTTTTTTTAAGCGCGCGGTACTATTATTCGTGTCAATGTGTGGGAATGAAACTGTCTATGCGGGCCATTAACCAGGTCAGAGGACCCATAGTAGGGCATCGCCGGATGGAAGAGATCGTTTCATTTCTCACTTTCTTTAGAATTATTTGTAGAGTGCAGCATGCTTTGCGTACTTTTGTAAGTCATAGACGCTCTGTGTTTACTTTCGCTGGAATTGCCAACGAGTTTCATCTGAATGATTTGCCTAAAGTGATGCTAATTATGGCGACTATAACTGGTTCTAAACATAAGCAACCAATAGAGGTGCCGTCCATAGACATGCTGATGAACGGAAAGGGTATAAACTGCGCGAATAAGACGGGACGAGAGGCACACAAATCGACAGACAAAGCGCAGTGTCTGCTTGTGTGCCTCTCATCCCATGTGTGCCTTTGTGTGCCTCTCGTCCCGTCTTGTTCGCGCAGTTTATACCCTTTCTGTTCATCATGAACCAACTAGCCCACCAGAACGTCCTTGTTCATTATGCTGATGAACCCACGCCCCCCAAACTAACGTGCAAACAAATCAAACGCTGCTTTCAAGGAGCACGCTCTCGAGAAAAGCATCGCATTACGTAAAAAGAAGAAGTACTTCCCAGCCGTTTTACCTTACGCCGTCGTAAAACCACCACGCCTGCTTCATGTCGCTCTTTTGGCAGGGAACCAGTTCAGGGGCTTCGTAGCAGATATCCAGGTGCGGGCTTCGCCGCACGCATGCATCCATGCAGTGCGGGTGGTGGGGGAATCGGTTTCGACCACTGATGCAATTGAAGTACGGCTGGTCCCTTGTCGAGAGGCACTTTTTTGTGGCGCCGTCGTAGTAGTACCCCTCGTTTCCCTGCCCGCAGTACTTGAACTTGATCGGAGAATCGAGACACTGCGATGGAAGTCGCGCGCTTTCGCCGCAGCTGCAATTTTTTCGCAGACGAAGGAATGCAGCGATGGCACTGTCATATGAATGTCAGGGAAGGAACTGCACAAGCCTCTGTTGAAAATTGGGATTCCCGCTACGCATCATGTGCGTCTAATAGCAATGTTTCGTTATCAGTAGTGCGGTAATACTTTTCAAAACGGGCACACCGTTTGTTATCAAGCAAGGAATGCAGTGCCTAGGCCGAAGAACGAGAGACCCTGAGCATAGCAGGTCAGTTATTTTAGTGTTCACCGCGTAAGCGTTACTACTTTACCTCCCGTTAAGCGCCCGTCCCGCGGTTTCGCGTCGGTGTGGTGGTAGTGGTAGTAGTAGTTATCGGCGTAGCAGGTGGGTTATTGCCATGAGAATCATCCGGAGGGTGGTTACAGTAGAACGAGAAAGCTACGGCGAGAATTAGGAATGCTCAGCCACAGTGTGGTTTCCACTCGTAGAACTCAGAGAGTGGTTACCGTGTTTACCGTGTTGCTCAATCCCGCGTTAAACAGTGGTAATCTACTGTGAGTTTCTTTTTTATTACATATACACCGAGATCCGCTGTATTATTTTTCTCCATAGCAAGCGGCGTCGGTGTTGTGTCTGTCCGAAGCCGTGATCAAAATATGTCACGTCGATCAGCTGTTCAGTGAGAATTTTAACAAGCAGGACCGGGAAGTGGTGCCATCATCATCATCATCATCAGCCTGACTACACCCACTGCAGGGCAAAGGCCTCTCCCATGTCTCTCCAATTAACCCTGACCTTTGCCAGCTGCGCCCACCCTATGCCTGCAAACTTCCTAATCTCATCCACCCACCTAACCTTCTGCCGCCCCCTGCTACGCTTGCCTTCTCTTGCAATCCACTCCGTTACTCTTAATGACAAGCGGTTATCTTCCCGTCGCATTACATGCCCTGCCCAAGCCCATTTCTTCCTCTTTATTTCGACTCATCATCATCATCAGCCCTACTACACCCACTGCAGGGCAAAGGCCTCTCCCATGTCTCTCCAATTAACCCTATCCTTTGCCAGCTGCATCCACCCTTTGCCTGCAAACTTCTTAATCTCATCCGCCCATCTAACCTTCTGCCGCCCCCTGCTACGCTTACTTTCTCTTGGAACCCACTCCGTTACCCTTAAAGACCAGCGGTTATCTTGCCTTCGCATTACATGCCCTGCCCAAGCCCATTTCTTTCTCTTGATTTCGACTAGGATGTCATTAACCCGTGTTTGTTCCCTCACCCACTCTGCCCGCTTCCGATCTCTTAACGTTACACCTATCATTTTTCTTTCCATGGCTCGCTGCGTTGTCCTTAACTTAAGCTGAACTCTTTTCGTTAGCCTCCACGTTTCTGCCCCATAGGTGAGTACCGGTAAGATTATGCTGTTGTACACTTTCCTCTTGAGGGAAATTGGTAAACTGCCACTCATGATCTGCGAGAATTTGCCATATGCGCTCCACCCCATTCTTATCCTTCTAGTTATCTCCCGCTCATGATCCGGATCAGCTGTCACTACCTGCCCTAAGTAGACGTATTCCGGCACAATTTCTAGGCTCTCGCTGCCAATTGTGAACTGTTGTTCCCTTGCTAGGCTGTTGAACATTACCTTGGTTTTCTGCATGTTAATTTTTAGACCCATCGATCTGCTCTGCCTGTCTAACTCGTTGATCATAATTTGCAGTTCACCTCCTGAGTGACTCAGCAAGGCAATGTCATCAGCAAATCTCAGATTATTTAGGTATTCTCCATTTATTCTTATTCCCAACTGTTCCCAATTCAGGCCTCGAAATACCTCCTGCAAACATGCGGTGAACAGCATTGGCGAGATCGTGTCGCCTTGCCTGACGCCCTTCCTTATTGGAATTTTATTGCTGACTTTATGGAGGACTATAGTAGCTGTGCAGTTGCTATATATATCTTCCAGTATTTTGACATAAGGCTCTTCTACCCCCTGATTACGCAATGCCTGTATGACTGCTGAGGTTTCCACTGAGTCGAATGCTTTCTCGTAATCAATGAAAGCTATATATAGAGGTTGGTTATATTCTGCGCATTTCTCTATCACCTGATTGATGGTGTGAATATGATCTATTGTAGAATATCCTTTACGAAAGCCTGCCTGATCATTTGGTTGATTAAAGTCTAACGTTGCCCTGACTCTATTAGCGATTACCTTAGTAAATACTTTGTAGGCAACGGATAGTAAGCTGATCGGCCTGTAATTTTTCAAGTCCTTGGCGTCTCCCTTCTTATGAATTAAGATAATGTTTGCATTCTTCCAAGCTTCTGGTACAGTCGAGGTCATAAGGCATTGCGTATACAGGGTGGCTAGTTTTTCTAGCACGATGTCCCCTCCATCCTTCAGCAGATCTGCTGTTACCTGATCCTCCCCAGCTGCTTTTCCCCTTTTCATTGCTTCTAAGGCTTTCTTTACTTCACCTTTCATTACTGGCGGGATGACGCATTGCTGTGCACTGCTGTCTTTCTCATTAGCGTTCTGATTACATTGGCTACTGTACAGGTCTGTGTAGAACTCTTCGGCTACGTTAACTATCTTATCCATATTGCTAATGACATTGCCCTGCTTGTCTCTTAATGCATACATCTGGTTTTTACCTAGGCCTAGTTTCCTCTTCACTGTTTTTAGGCTACCTCCGTTCTTTAGAGCATGCTCGATTCTCTCCATATTAAACTTCCTTATGTCGGCTACCTTGCGCTTATTTATTAACTTTGATAGCTCTGTTAGTTCTATTCTATCGGTAGTGCTAGATGCCTTCATGTTTTGGCGCTTCTTAATCAGATCTTTCGTCACCTGAGATAGCTTCCCGGTATCTTTTCGAACTGTCCTACCGCCTACTTCTACTGCGCACTCCGTAATTATTGATGTAAGGTTATCGTGCATTGAATGAACATCAAGATCATCTTCCTCAGTTAAAGCCGAGTATCTGTTTTTCAGCGCTATCCTAAACTCCTGTGCTTTCCCTCTTACGGCTAACTCGTTAATGGTCTTCTTCTTCGCTAGCTTCTTCCGTTCCCTCTTCAAGTCTAGGCTAATTCTAGACCTTACCATTCTATGGTCGCTGCAACGCACCCTTCCGAGGACGGCCACATCCTGAATGATGCCAGGTTTAGCGCATAGTATGAAGTCTATTTCATTTTTAATCTCACCATTGGGGCTCTTCCAGGTCCACTTCCTGTTTTCTCGTTTGCGGAAGAACGTATTCATGATCCGTAAATTATTTCTATCCGCGAATTCGACTAATAACTCTCCCCTGCTATTTCTAGAGCCTATCCCATAGTCACCTACCGCGTGGTCGTCAGCCTGCTTCTTGCCCACCTTCGCATTGAAGTCGCCCATCAGTACAGTGTACTGCGATTTTACTCTATTCATTGCTGATTCTACGTCCTCATAGAAGCTTTCAACTGTCTGGTCATCATGGCTGGATGTGGGTGCGTAGGCCTGCACCACTTTCAGCTTGTACCTCCTATTCAGCCTAATTACTATAGCTGCTACCCTCTCGTTAATACTGTAGAACTCCTCTACGTTGCCAGCTATATCCTTATTAATGAGGAAACCCACACCTAGTTCTCGTCTACCCTCTAACCCGCGATAGCACAGTATGTGTCCGTCCTTTAGTACTGTATACGCCTCACCTGTCCTCCTAACTTCGCTAAGCCCTATCACATCCCATTTAATTCCCGCTAGTTCCTCGAACAGCACTGCTAGGCTAGCCTCACTAGCTAAAGTTCTAGCGTTAAACGTTGCCAGGTTCAGATTCCAATGGCGGCCTGTCCGGAGCCAGAGATTCTTAGCACCCTCCGCTGCGTCACAGGTCTGACCGCCGCCGTGGTCAGTTGCTCTGCAGCCGCTGGGGACTGAGGGCCGAGGGTTAATTGGTTTGATCATAGAAGGTTGTGGCCAAGTACTACACCAGGGTGGCCAAATCCTGCTCTGGTGAGAGAGTGCGTTGTCGGTTCTGGTCACCGAGATAAGGCCGCACTCCAGGCCTGGTTATGCAATTCCATCGACACGCGGATTTTTTTTTTTTAACCCGGTGGAGAATTGCGCGGCACCAGGATTTGAACCCCGGTCCTCTTGCACGCGAGGCGGATGTTCTACCTCTACGCCATCGCTGCAGCGGACTAGGATGTCATTAACCCGCGTTTGTTCCCTCACCCACTCTGCCCCCTTCCGGTCTCCTAATGTTACACCTATCATTTTTCTTTCCATGGCTCGCTGTGCTGTCCTTAACTTCAGCTGAACCATTTTCGTTAGCCTCTACGTTTCTGCCCCGTAAGTGAGTAGCGGCAAGAGTGGTGCCATACCTGCAGTCTACAATAGTTCGCGTGACCGGACAAGGCACACCGTGAACACAGCACTCTGCCCATATCCGCATGGCCGACATTCCCACTAGGCAAAAGGTGCTATAGAAACTTTTCTGGTACTAACTACCACATCACTATGCCGAACACGCCGGTTACCCTAGAGAAAGCACCATGACCAGAGCTCACTTAAAGGAAAGGCTCATTGAGTATGGAGTTGTATATCACGGGCTGTTTCTGATGCAAAACGTGATTAAAAACACAAGTCCAAACTAAGTCATGACATCTGCCCGCCACACCGGATAATGCACAACAGTGACGCCATCTGAAACGGCCAAACCACCACGATAATTAATATCTAGCCCGTTCATACTTACCACTTTTTTCGTTGTCGGTTTTCTCGTCGTGGTGGTCGTGGTGGTCGTGGTTGTAGTAGTAGTAGTAGTAGTGGTTGTAGTGGTGGTTGTAGAATTAGTGGCTGTTGCAGTTGTGGTACTCGGAGTAACGCTCGTACTCGTTGAAGCGGGAGTCGTATTGGTAGGGGGCCGCCTGCTGAGCGTCACGTGAACGGATGCACCTTCCTGGGCAGCGAAGCGCTGTTTTCTCTCGCCCCACAGGATTCCCGTGACGACCACGATGAACAGGATCAGCACCACAAGAAAGGTGACCGCGACCCTCACGCAGATGGCCGACCCGATGTCGTCGTCGTCTTCTGCAGCACATCGCGAAAGCGCTTGTCCGGATGTTACAGCCAACACGTGCCGAATGTTTTGGCATACCTTTGCTCGTTCGCAGAATAATTACTACGGCAGAAGCGTCTGCACAGAAATTTGAAAGCATTTCGGCTAAATTTTGTCTAACTTGAAAGTAAATAACAAAGTAGGGATTATGAGGGTGGCCCTATAAAGCAAGGCCACGTTGGCGCTAAGCTTAAAGATCGTTGATCATCGATCGATGAACTCACCGCGGGTCCATATCTAATTTAAAAGATGATTATATTAATTACAAATAACTTGGCAGAAGTTCACTGTGAAAATTCTTGCTTGAAAACTATATAGGATGAATACACACTTCCAAAACAACATCAAGCAATGATATCTGACCTATTGCGCCGTGCTCACAAGTTATTTCGTCTTGCTTACTTCTGCAGTGCAACACTGCAACGTGGTAGGAAAACACTGGCCGCCAACAGATGATCTAGATAGTCGTTTATCGACGTCGACGTTTTAATTACTATTATCATCTCGGGCTGAAATTATCCCAAACAAAATTTGTTTAGACAGTCTATAGACGGTCCATATACTTCTGTAAATTCTAGACAAATGCTATAGACTACTCCATATGCAATACAAATTCTGCAGACAGTCTATAAGTAATCTATAGGTTTATGGCCATAGATTTTAGTAGACCCTTTTCGATAGAAAGTCTACAGGCTATGAATAGATAAAAGGATATATTTATAGGAAGGCAATAAGTCTATAAGAAATCTATAGACTGTCTAAAGACCATTTTTATAAGAGATATTGCTTCGGCGGCGGAATGTAAATGTGTGCTTATTACGCGTAACGAGTTATTTCACGACAAGTGACAACTCAAAGCAGAGTACGGCCTTTGCAGGAAGGAATAGACCTCCTCTACTTAAACAAAAATAGCTCCTTATTGCTTTGGTGAGTTGCCCATGTTGTACATTCGTTGAAGGATGCGAACGATGACAGAGGCTCGGAACCAAGAAAATAAAACTATAAAGAAAGGGAAGTAATTGTAAATTGTAAATTTTAACATCTCATAGTGACACGTCGACTTTGAGGGATGCCGTAGCTGAGGAATTAATTTAGGGCAGCTGGGATCTTTTTACCTGCACTTACATCGCACAGCACAGCACAGCATCGCACAGCACAGCATCGCATAGCACAGCGCTTTTCTATTTCGCCTCGCAGGGGCAAAGACCTAACCCATGACCTTGGATTCACAGCCCAGAGGCTAAAGCCTCTGAGAGAATGCAAGACCGTGCACAATAATGCAAAAATAAATGTGAGAAATTTGTAAATAGAAAGCGGTATGATAAAATAGTGAAACGTAAGACTAAGTACAACCAGGCTGGAAGCGAGAAGCATTGAAAACCAAAATTAGCGGTTGTTTGCGCTGCAAGCAAGCCATACACCGACGCAAGCTGTTTAGACGATGTTAGCCTTCAAATATATCATGGCCGTTCCTACCAACACCGGCGCTAATCATGGACAGCCCATTTTTATACACGTTATTTTTTCCGTAGGCGAAGTATCTCAGAAGTGGGTTGAAGGCGTCACGTGCCCATCTCTCTGAAAGAGAGAGAAGGTGGATGCCCGGAGAATAACTCCTCCGTTTATAAGGGATTGGCCAATTCTAATTGAGATCTAGAGCGTGTATACGCACCCCAGCTATCACCCACGCCTGAGCCTCAGCCGGCCCTGCTACTCGAAGGAGCTTCACCACGAAGTTCTGGCGCGTACAGTACACACGTACAAGTGCCTAAAAAATAGCAGGCTATTTGTTGAATTGCGATTAGCCAACTTACCTCGTAATTGGAGTACTGCTGTGTTCGAGCGCGAGCGCCAGGCGCTCCCGCGGGTGAAGCCACGGCTGGAATGCCCTGCTGTGCTGGTCTCCTCGAGTGCTGAGCTGTGCGCTTCGCTCAGACTCTGCCGTTTCGGCCGCCTAAAGGTGGCCACCGAGACACGATGCTTTCGACGCGGCTTTCACCTGAGACAACGGCGGTCGTGCCATGACGGTTGGGGGCTCGCACACCGTCGAGCCCAGGCAGCCCCGTGTCGCTCATCACCGTCTCACAGCCGGGAGCGTCGGTCCGCGTGACGAGGCAGCCCTAGTTCCCAAAAGCTTATTCGAATGTGGAACCCGTTTGTTGTTCTTTTTCCTCATCTGCTTCTTTTCCTTCTTCTTCTGACCTCGCCATCATAATCGTCTTCATCAGCCTGACTACGCCCACTGCAGGGCAATGTCTCGTACTTCATCTTTCTTTCACAGCGCTAGCTGTTAATTCGAGGGATTGCGGGAAAAGCGTGCTTGTCGTTGTCGTCGTAGTATTAATTGTTGTAGCAGTCATTTCTCTTCTATGCAGCCAAGCGTGACCGGGGGTAGGGAGAAAATGTTGCTAGGGACGGGGAATTCTAGGGAGGACCGGAGCTGGGTACTGCTGTCGAGGGACTGAAGTAAACACAAATAAAAAGACTGGTTCGTTGCTCTGCCTAGACGTTTCGGGGAGACAGGGGTTAAAGAAGCGTTGGGGGGGGGGGGGGGGGGGAGGGGGGTCTGGGACCTCGTACGGTTAAGGCGCATGGGCTGCATACTTGTGTACTATGAACATTGCATGGAGAAGCTCTCCCCAGTGCCTCTAACAACGGGCAGTGTTCTGGGTCCCTTAGCCTGCGTTAGGCGATGGAGACTTGCAATTAACTTTGTTTGCATATTGAAATGATATTGGCTATCTCGACAAGCTCTAATCTCACCTTGCATGTTACCCTCATGCATATTCTTCACACAGTGAACTTTGTCAGTCCAATTGTCGGACTATGCACTTCGTCATTTCATCATAACTCGCCGATGCACTTGCGTACGCATTTAATGACCGCATTTTATCGTCTCCCCTTTTAATTTCTGTTATTTTACGTTTTCCGCACCGCACGTCTTCCGTCTTTATCTCCCAAGTTCCTTTCCCCACGCAGAGCAACATGCAAGCAGTTCTCATACGCTGGCTAAATTCTGTTTTTTTATTACAGGGTTTCTCTCTCTCTCTCTCTCTCTCTCTCTCTCTCTCTCTCTCTCTCTCTCTCTGCGTAAT